>NC_142628.1:7037500-7410000 GCF_059453375.1 Lepisosteus platostomus | reverse complement strand
AGGAACATATGATGTTATACCCTGAAAACTGTATAATATAATGAGATTACCATTAAATAAATGAAAGATGTTTACTATTATAAATCTAAGAAAATACAATGCACAAAAGTCTACCACAATCCATATTTCTATATGATTTCAGATTAATTATAGAAAAGCTGAAATATAAAGCCCTTTGCAACATCATATACAAGCTTGGGTTCTAATTTATACTATACTAGCCGATACTAGTGCCTGTAAAGAACCAAAAATATATACTGGAGCAACCAGCTGACTTCACGATTTCTTGCTTTGAGAGGCAGGTGATTTGTCCCATTTGGAAAAAAAAAGTAATTAACAGAATAACATGTTTTTAAAATGTTTCAAAATTCAAATGCCATTTAAAGTCCAAAGCTTGGAGACTTGAGTATTTTTCTCTTTCTCTTTCTTTTTTCATGTGTGATTGGATTAATTATGTGTCATTCACTTTTGCTAGAGGTCAACAAACATACATTCGTGGTCATAAGTCATCAATCTATCTGACTACAAAAATTGAAAAGTCAGGCATGTCAACCAGTAAGCCAGTGACAGAAGGACCTAACAATTGATTTCCGAGGGTGCACAATGTTTCTCCAGATCCCTGCAACATAGTTGCATAGTATGTGATTGGTGAGAGGAAGAGATAATTTGGCCAAAAAAAACCGAAAACAGCACTACAAAAAGGAAATCTTCCTATTTATATAAGGATATTTGTTTTTCTAAAGCAAATCATTGAGTTTTGAAATATCTGCTGAAGAGAGAACATAAATAAGGACATGTTTTACACTCCAACTGAAAACATTAGCATTTCTTACATTTGGAATTTCTGTAGACCACCCACAGTACTATTTATACACAATATTTTAAATCATTGTTGATATGAATAAAAGATTAATAATTACTATTTTAGATAACAGCTGACGCGCGTACTTAAAAAAAGCATGCAGATTAACAAACATAATAGCTATGAGTGATGAAGTCTGGCCACAGAAGGCTTGCGATTTTGTAATGGTTAATCTTGAAAAGATCTCTCCTTAATTGGTTAACGGTCTCTCCGCCAGGCAAGTGAAAGTACTGCTATTTAAGGTTTCAGCATTAAACAGCAACACTTTCATCCAAACCATAACAGCATACAATTATATTACCAGAGTCTAAACTGCGTCTTCTATCTACCCACTAATCAAAACGCAACCCATCTGTTCTGGTGTCTTTTAAAAACACTGCTTATCTATGTATGAAAAGTGGCTGAGCGCGCACTAATCACTGCAAAGATTTATTCCGAGAAGAAATTCAAATAAAATTAAAACTGTATTTGCGGTTAAATCGTTACTTAAAAGGGGAGCGAAAAGGGAAGGCAAAAGAAACACGTGTGTGCCTCAATAAAACCCTAACATCACCACCTTTTGTGATCTAAGCTCACATACAGACACACACACACGCACACTTTCCCTTAGCTGTGCTTTTGTGTTTTGTCAGAATTAATGAGAAAAGTTCCCCTGCCCTAGGGGTAATTAGTGTCCTTGGAGTTAAATAAGCTAATACTTAGACACCTCTGGCACAGGCAATTATGTTTGTGTATTGAATAATTGATTCAAAGAGGGGGGAAGGGCTGCTAATCAGATCTGAGCATAATGAATTGATTTAATTAACAGGGGAATCCGAGGGTCTCTGGGAACTGTGTGCATTTATTCAGTAGCAGGAGAGAGCAAAGCACATAAATTGGGAGAGAAAGGCAGTGAGAGTATGCTTTTAGCACTTGTCAGGGCTGGAATTGGATTTTTTTTTAATATAGTTGCAGTTTCGCAGCAAATGAAAGCGGAAAAAAACATTTTTGCTGGCAAGAAAGAATTCCAGTCATAATAATATAGAGCTTTTGATCCATTGAATACGGTAACGATTTAACGAGCAAGTCGAATCATTTTCTTCTTTTTTTCTTTTATTGAAGATCTGTGTTGGTAAACCAGTTTTTTTTTCTTGTTTTTTTTTTCCGAGGGAGGGGGGGGGGACATCAATTGCAATTGTAGTTTTAGTCCGTGGAGGCTTATTTGAGAGCAAAGGAACAAATACGAATTGAACAAGGAAAGGTTGAATTTCGTTTCAAAACGGCAATAAAAATAAGCAAGTCTGTATTCATTTTGAACGGAGATGCGTTATTGAGCGATCTAGTTTTAAAAGCCCGGCGCCCGTGTGATTAAAGCTTGCAGCAGAAGGACGATCGGTAGTTACATAGCAAGGCTCTTTCCTAAAAGAAGACAACTAAGAACGGGGTGGTGTTGGTTGCTGAAGCCGAGGACGGATCGCTTGGGGTCGGACTCCTCGTTCTTCAGGACGATGGTGCTGGACAAGGAGGAAGGTAGGTGGGCTACGGTTGCTAACTGAGGGGCTTAAATCGGGATGTCAGTGGCCGGTGCTTTTGCATGCTTTTGTACTGTAAAAACGTACAGTCACATCTGAGGTTCTGAGAGACGACTGAGCCCTGTTACGTGGAGAACGGTTCGATTCGTGGTCTTTCGCTTATTTGCTTATTTCAGGAGGCTCGCAGTGAAGAAATACATTCATGAAATACACAGTTCATTTCACTTTTTGGCAGCGATTCGGAGTTAGGAAAAACATCCCATTCTGTGCATTTTTAATCCTAGTTTCGGCAGTTTTGGTTTTCACCTCGTAACTTTCATCCGGGATCACTGCCCCTACAGTACGTTCTCCTGTTTTATATGTAAATAAGTTATCAGCTCAGTCGTCGTTTCCCTAGCTTTTACAGTGGGTGGTATCACTTTGTTCATCAGTAACAGCTGAAACGTATACGAGAATACTGCGTTGTACATAACCTTCCGAAAGTCTTCTTCAGACCTTTTAAAGTACCAAATAAGCAACTGTGTACCTGTAATTACAATGTTGCCTTTAAGTGGATCGCATTATTAGTAAAGATTACTTCTGTAGGGTTCAGTGATCGTTTTTCAGTTTTGAAACTGACCGCTCAGTTTGGGAATATATTCAACTTTGAGTAGGAAATTCGTTTAAGTATGTGCGAGTCTGCTTTTTAATATGTATGACATGTAATGTAATGCTATGTCTTCACGTGTGTTTGTTGCTGGGTATGTAACTAGTTTATCGATCGATCATATACTCAGTTAAAAATTAGGTCTCGTAATTATGAATCTAAGGAACTTGATTTAAGAAAATGTGATTGATTCTTGTGGTTTAGCGCAAAGTAGCGTACTTTACAAGACAGCCAGGTTATAAAGATGAGATGTCTACAAATGATAGATAACTTTCTTTGCATACTGATATGTTTACTCTTAAAAACATGAGACGAGTTTCTACATAAGACTCTCTGCTTAATGTTCGCTTCCGAAAGCCAATTGCCGAAACTTTTGGCTAGTTAGGAAACTGCCTCTGTTCATAAAAGTAGTTATTTTTGTAATCTTTTAGAAAATGTTTTCATTATATGATTTTTTTTTTTTAGCTAGAGAGGCCTTTTTTAAGGTAATGGCTTGCATTTTAGACCCATTATTTATGTCTGAAAATGGATATTTCATATCTATTTTAGCTGAACATCCTTTCACTTATCCATCTAAAAACCAATAAAGGCAATGCCGTAGAAACATAAATTGGTCTGTCTCCCTGAATCCATGTCTTGCTAATGTACCCAGATTAACTCAACTGTAAATTGTCTCCTTTGGATGTCTGTCTTGCTAAAAGTTTCCTATATGATTCATGATTTGGATTGCTTTTAACAGCTATTGGCTAAGCAATATGGTAAATGTACAAGGTGATGCAAATGGCATTAGTGAGAGAGGATGCACAGGAGCATGTAATGCAGTCAATACTACATTAACTACTGATGCCCAATTACAGAAACAGGGAGAGTGGCTTTTAGGAGCATTAGGACTTGCAGAAAAGCTGAGATCACCTGCTGCTCATTGCCTAAAAGCTTCACCCTTTGCTTGCTGGGGCCAATCAACTGCTTTGGCATTTTGGCAGAGTTGAGTCGCTATACTGTATGTACAGGCTCCGAGGTCAGAACTGCTATTGTTTCTCTCAGTCCACAAGAAGTCCTGTACATTTTCAGTCTTGTATTTGCCCAAACAGCATCCGGCGAAATTTTATGTGTGGATGTGTTCTAATATACAAAACGGACCAATGGCCTTCAAGGTATGTATTCGCAAGGCACTGTGAAAAGAAAGAGATGGGTATATACAAATTAGCTTTTAATTCTTCTAAATTTGTGGTTTTTAGAGTACAAAAGTGCATTTTCAGAGTGGACTTCAGAAACTCCTGACTGACCTCCCGAATGTGATGTGGGCTGGAAGATTATTCCACAGTCTTGGAACAACAGAACAGAAAGTATAGACTGCTGACAGAACAACCTGTTTGTGTATTTTAATACCTGGGTACAACAATTTTAAAGAGAACCACACCTCCCCTACTTCCCTGAGACTCACAGCTTCACAGCCTCTCTGAAACATCTAACACCTATTAAGACATGAAATCTTAGACCGTTTATCCCATCACTTATTTTATCCAGCTTAGATGGAACAAACCTAAACAAGACTAGACAATGGGCAAATCCATGTTTGTTTTTTAAATGGGCTTCTTGCTAGAAAAGTCTTTGAGACTTGCTTCATGCTTTTCCTCTGCTTGAAACTCTGTAATATTTGCATATCTAGGCTTTCTTAATATGTGTAAAAACCAGAATCCTGGTGTATTGCAATCTTGTTTTTCTTGTGAGCTTCAAATGTGGCTGGGGGGTGGGGGGTACTCCATATGGAAAAGTAGTAGTACCTTGTAAAATAACTAGTTTTCCTTGAAGAAAGTTAATCCAGTTTCCCTCTTTTCTAAACCTATAGGATATAAATCAATTCCCTCTACTCGCACTGTTATATTATTTTTATTGAAATATCATAGTAGTTTTCTAATATACAATATGCCTAGAAACCATAGTCTACCTACCTGTATGTGATTATTAGAGATTGAAAAGTACAGGCATTTCTTGGGCGCTGTTACAGTGCATTTGACGAGAGGTACAGATTCTCTTCTAACACTTTGGGGACTTATAATAAACCCAGAACTTGCTAACTTATGCTGTATGTAAGCATATATATGCTAAAACTGGCATAAGTCTTAGTTTCCAAAGTGTGCTCAGAACACAACTTTGTTAGAGACCTGTCCCAATTAAAATGAACATCTGTGTCAGAAAACACTTCTCCCTGCCATTCAAACTTACTTCATTCCAGGAAATATTGCTGTCTTCACCGCTTAACCGAACTGTTAAAGATGCCCGAAAAAACAAGGGAGGATTTTACTTCTTGTGAGGATATTTGTCCTTTCAGATAGTATGAAACAGAAGGATTCTCTTACAATTAAACTGTGAATTCAGTTTACATTAGTGTAGTGTGGTAGGTTTAACAGTTTTACATTTATTAAAGCACTTTACAAGGCCTAACTAGCCAGTATAGACTGAATATTGGGTACAGTTCACAAAGTCAAATTTCTGTACTGAAGTAATTAACACTGATTTTTTTTTTCTCATATTACTGGATACTCTGGCCTAAAAATATTTTGCATTAATAACAATTCTAAAATGACTAGTTTCATTTCCACATTAAAGATAAACTCAAATTCAGACCTCCATGAATCTCTTAAAGGTGTAATTTTCTTGAGTTGATCACTCACCCTCATGCTTAGAAAACTCACAAATGTTAGGGGAAAGACAGACTGATATTCACAAACTTGATAAATTCTTGGGTTACCTTTGCTCCTTAATTTATGACCCTGTACGCAAGCTGTCCACTGAAATTTGTACATTCATAAAGCATCTGATTGAAAAGCAATGCCTCAAATAAATACAAGCCAGTGATCTGTCGGCAGCTGTAATAAAACTTGGGCTTCAGGCTTAGATTTTATTTTGAAATAATAAGAATTGCTTTATTCTTTTTACTCGAGTTACCATGGTAATTCTGTCTTGTAGCAATGTTATATTGATTTAGAAAGTGGACAGTAATATTTCTTTTGTGTTATTTCGTTTCTGCGGGTTGATTTCTAATTTCCACTCTGAGATTACTTTTATAAATTTCTTAAGTCTTTTCACTTTTTTTCAGGCAATGTAATTTTCTCTCTTGTATTTGCTATTTTCTCAGCTTATTGGCTTGTTCTTATTTTAAATTAAACTTGCCAATTTCAAATATTGAAATGGCATCTGTGTATGTTTGTTTCTGGGTTCCATGTAATATCATGACTTAATATTTTGGAAAACGGGTTTGCGTTTGCTACTAGTTTTGGTAAGGTATTGCCAAGCCAGTCCTAGTTCTGTATAATAAAAATGTAAATTATTCTTTTGTGAATATTCAGATCAGTGTGGATATTGTTTATATAAAAGCATTATAATTTGATAGATGGCAAACATTTGATGCTTGCTGACTGTAAATATTATGAAGACCACTGTAGGTGATAGATTTTGAAACATGTCAATAAAACACAAAGTTTTCAGAACCTTTGCTCTTAAATTAAATTTGGGATTATTTTGATGTGGTGGTGTTTTTTTTAAATTAAATTCACAGTATAACTAACAGCACGAATTTAACTCTTTAAAGTAATATCTTTTAAGCAAGTTTTACATATTAACATTGCTCTGACAAAATCCAACTGTTTTTATGTATACAATGAAACCAGTTTCTTCTTTTCCACGGATTCATTGTGTAACAGCTGACTAGCATTCATTTCTTTTGGTTTATGATTGGGGTTAATCGTTTTTATTTAATTTTCCAGGACTTATTTATGAAGCCATAACTGGCTGTTCACAAGTGTGTAGGGTCCCTGTGCTTATACTCCAACAATTCAGTTATACTCCAATATACACAAATTCAACCACACTGCTGTTCTGACAGCAGCCTGCAAAACTTTTAAGAACTCGTACACCCCATGGAGCACTGCTGTGGTACATCAATGACCACAAGTTGAATTCTCTTAATATAAAAGGCATTTTTAGATGTGCCCTCTGTAGCATCCTATATCAAATGGCTAAACAGTACAGATTAGCTTTTGAAGAGTTTTTCCTAAAAGACGTTGAGCAGAGGTCTAAAACATTAATTGTTGAATAAAAATGCCACTTCTCTCCATTTGGAAAGATCTCATACTTTTAAATGGCAGCTGTATGTACTGTACTGACACCTACACAATTAGTCATTTAGACTTAAACAATGGTGTACCCTTAAGAAATTCGCACCTATGCCTGCTTTTAATAATCCAGACACAGACAGTGGTCTGAAATGCAAAGTGTACTGTACTTCCTAAAGTTAAAGCCAAGACATTTGGAATTCTGTGCAAGTCCATTCTGATTCTAAATCTGGAAACCTTATCCTTCTCGGTGGCCTTCTTGATGTTACCTTGCATTCGATTTCCATTTGATAAAAACATCATTCTCTCTCTCTCTGCAGCTTCTCCTTAAAATTTAAATCTAATTTGGCTTCTGTTACTTTAAGAGCACCACAGAGCATGGAAGCAAGAAAAGTGATGGCCCGTCCCAGTGGAGTTGCTACTGGTAATAGTACATATGCTCTGCTGAAAGAGGGTGTACAGCTACATATTGATGATTTTACAGTAGGTGGTTTTTAATTTACTTTCTTTTGGTCTTTTAACCGCCTGTTATTCCCCTGAGTTGCCTTGTTGAAGCAGACTTGCTGCCACTTTCATTGCAAGGCTGAACCCATCTGACTGCTAGAGCCTGGATTCAAAACGTACAGCCCAGTCCTCTGCAGCAGGTCATCACAGAGCGGCCCATCTCGTAATCGTTTTTCTTCTTCTGTGCTCCCCTGTGGAGTTTCCCCGTCTTTCATGAGGACTAGACCTATGTAATCAGTCACTTGTGCAGAATTACATTACATAATTTGTAGCATTTTTGCATTGTGCATTTTTTTTTACATCATCTTTCCTTATAGATCTCAAATCGTCAGACACCTGAATGAAAGAGTTAAATGATTTTAATAAAAAGAGCGATAAGTTTATCATATTGCAGTCTGCTTATAGCAAGTCACACTTTGTGCTATCCTGCTCTTTATACTGTAGACACTATCCTGGTAAAGAATGATAAAGTGATTTACAGTTTTTTCCCCATCTACAAAAAGGTTCCTATTTGTTTTTGAAAAATTAGAAGTTAATGTATGTAACTGGGTACAGTATATGACTTTGTTCAATCCATTTTTACTGTGCAGAATCCAACCAATTAGAACACATGACCCCCTGTTGCACTGATGGGATCCAGCTGCAGGCCCACAGTGTGACACCCTTGTTCAGCTTCAGCTCCCCTTTCTCAGGCTTCTTCACACCAGACTGGGAAACCCTGGCCACGAAAAATGTCAGAAACTCAGTTATGGGGGGGCGGGGGGGGCAAAAAAAGCTGTGTTGAAACGCACAACTGGTCAATTTAGGATTTTACCTACTGATATGAGGTCACAGGGATCAGGTCAAAGAGCAGCCTTGTTGCACTTCAGTTTGAGAAGGAAACCGTCATCGTACATGATTATGTATAAGAACTGTAACTTTAAAAAAAGCAGCATTGTTACCTTTTTTTAAATATGGGGAGCCAGTAAAGTACCAGGACATTAAAGAATTGCTTTCAATAGGCAGATGGAAAGTGATGTTCAAATTTATGGATATACTGTAGCACAGCTTGGAGCTTAGGACTAACTACAGCATGTAAAGTACAATTTTAAGCTTCATAAAGGATTGAAATTTAATGCACCTGTATATGAAGTGGTTAATTGAAAAAGAACATTTAGCTACGAGTTTTGAATGGAATATGGTTTGATGACGTGGGGTAACATTTCTAATCATCTGAAGTATTTTTAAATAGATTGGAAATGTCTGGCTCCTCAAGCCAGGTGTACAACAAGTGATGGCATTGCCTTTCTCACGCAAGAGTGGGTTGGTCAGGTTTAGACTTCACTAGGTATAAGGTGAAAAGTGGTGTGGACTGGCAGGGCCGCTGGAGATGATGCAACACACATTTTTGAAAACAGAGTGGGGACTTTAATTCCTATCAAATGCGATCAAGTTGAAAGATGTGATGGGTTTTGATCACTTTGCAGTAAATCTTGTAGCTTGAAAAGTTTTATAGTGAATCCTGTTGTGCAGACTTCAGTCTAAAAATCACCATACAGTTATATAAAGTAGAATGCGTAGTGGCTGTTTTGTCCCTAACTTTAAAATTAGTATAATGGGAAGTTACTTTAGACAACCTAGCACTAAAACAAGTGAAAAATGGCAGGAGAAATGTGTATGATTTGAAAGGTATTTAGCCACGCAAATTAATGCTGTTGTATCACTTTTTAAAAAATGTTTGAGCTAGTAATGGTTGTAATGAATCATTTATGTGGAAATCGAACACTGCCTAGTAATTGCACTTGGGTTTCTGTTTATGCATGTGAGTTTCCATTTTGAACAAATTGATCTGCCATTGAGCTTATTAACCACTAGAGAAGACCTTGTTAGATCATTCCATAAATAGTCCCTAGATACATATTTATTAAAGTTGTTTACTTCAACATGGAAGACCCAGATGCTTAAGGGTGTGTGTGTATGTGTGAAAATACTCATTAATGCAAAACTTTTTTTTTAAGTACTGATCTCTGTTTTCCAGGAAAGCTGGTAGGGATTAGTGTGCCCTGAGAGAATGTTGCTTGGCTGAATTATGAAACAGGTAATGCTTTTCAGCTAAGATGCGATTTCAATTTGCCATTCCAGTAAGGAGGAAAATATTTTAAAATCTTAAAGCTCTTTAATGTTTTCAAGATTGTAGCCACAAGCCAGGGTGATTCTGTAGACATGGCTGTTTTAAATATTTTGCAGTCCTGCAACATCAAGAGAAGGCACTGGTAAAGATTTTCCTAACTCAAAATGATCAAGCTGGAATTATCCTGAATTAAAGCTTATATATTATTCTGAGCTGTAAACATACTGAAAATTTAAGTCTCTACTTTATTTTCCAATCTGTGCTAATATCTTTCTTTGAATTGTTTCACTATTTTTCTTCTGAATTTATAACCCTGATTCTGGGAAAGGTGCTTCTTTATTTTGAGGTTGCACATGCATATTACTAAACTAATCCAGAGAGCATTTAAGTAGATAGATTTGGAACATCAAAAGTTCAAATAGTCCCCTGACGATTTACTTTCATCTTAAAATGAAATAGATGATAAAAGTGTGGCCCAGACATGTGCAGCATAAATGATTTAATTAAGAAAATATAGTAAGTACTACACTTTCTATACCTTTTGCTATATAAAAACATATTGTAATAAGATTCTCAATGAGCAAATTTAATAAAATCAGGAATGTCTCATTGAATAACTGTAATAAAAATCTGTTTGCAGAATGAACATTTTTTGTTCTATCGATGAACAAAAAAGGAATTTAATGAAAATGCATCCAAGCAATATATTCTGTAGTTATTAAAATCTATTTCTATTGCTTTTTAATAAAAAGCAACTATTCTCTCAAAGTCAGTTAATTCTAAAGCAAGACAAAGGAGCTGGTAAACAGAATATCCTCAACCTGCATTTAATGAGAACTAACATGCTGGGTAGAGAACAATTTCTCATTGGATGACCTTCAATAAATAAAACCTTGAATAACTCATTAAAGACTCTCATTGAAGATTTTTTTTCCTGGATAGAAGGGGCTAGTGTCCTGAAGAACCTGTTACATCAATACTGACCATGACCTAACCAACAGAACTTTAATTTCACTGGCCATACAATCAAATTGACTATTGTAGTCAACTGAATCACTAAGTCACTGCAGGTGGTACAGTACCTTAGCTTTAGGTTGTATCTTTTTAATTGTGAGGTGCTACTCTTGTTTTTACAGACTTCTTTAGCCTGTTTGTACTGGGCAGAGCAGTCTAAATCTATTTAACATTTAATTTGAAATGGAATACAAATATCAATAAATTTTGAAATGTTGGTTCACAAAGCCCAGTCCTCTATTGCTTCAGGAAATATACTCAGAAGGATTTTTGGAATACAGTGCTATACAGGAGATCAATTAATGCCTACCTTTTTTTCTAACAATTTAATCTTCTGTATTTATTGGTGTTCTTGGATATTACTTTGCATCTCCCTCAACACTGAACTACCAACGTTATAGTCAGTACTTTGCCTTTACTTCCATTTAGTTAGACTTGTTCATAGTCCACCTCATGAGAAGACCAGCTTCAAAGTGCTAAATAACCTGGGAAGGGTGTTGCCCGAAAAATGCCTCCTGCAGTGATTTTGCATTATTCATCTTAAAATGCCCAAATAACATTCCATGTGTTCGTATATTTTAAGGTCACTGAAGCTTGTGAATAACACACCTGTCTCTAGGCATATCTTCGAAATAATAACTATAATGTAATTGCCAAAGAGGAGGGATTTTACATCACTTTATAACCCTTAGAGTGACACAAACTTGAGACAGCTACATTTATGCCTCCTGAATGCTATTTTAATGCAGGCTAAAAAGCGTTTTAGCATTATTCTGTGTACGATGGCTAAAAGCTGCAGTGACAGTGCTAATGGTTACATTCTGTCAGGAATCATGAAGTGCCAGATAACCAATTGTGTTCATGTTATCAAATTGTGAAAATATCTAGTTTTAAGAATGGATGGATTTATCCTTTTATTCAAATGCGAGCGCAATCCTTGAGAAATGAATTAAATTTGCATTTATGTAGTGCCTTTCATCAGGGCATCCACAGCATTTTTTTTTTCCCCCACACTGCTTTGAAATGGAATCATCGTAAAATGGCAACCACTGAAACGGAGCCAGCTCCAGACTGGAACGGGGTGATCAGTCAGTGTTAGTATGCTGTACAGAGCGTTTTTATTTTTTCCTCCATTATGCAATGATGGGACCATGACAATGGATTTTTTGGCACCAGTAGAATAGATTCCGTCAAGGCAGCTAAAGTTGACCTTGCATTGGTGAAAGATAAATTTTAAACATCACATCTTTTAAAAAGAACACGCACTGCTCTCCTCACATATCATTTTTAGAGAAGACCTTATAGGAGGGTTTCTGAGTTCCTAAATGGGTAGATGTGTAGCCCGCCACCAGAAGAATCTGTGAAGTTCGCAAGACTGGCAATAGCTGTGTTGACATTGCTTCCACTTTTCTCTTCTCTTCCTCGCACATTGTTGTGTGTTTGATGGGAACACATGCATCCTGTGCTACCCTGTTCGTAAGTTCTTTCAGGTTTTGGCAACCATCTCATCTCCTACCCTTGAAAAATTGGCTTTAGGAGCAATCTGTGCACCACAGGTAAAGAACATTTCTCTGAGGCGCTTTACTAAGGAATTTATATACAGAGTTGTGCCCTTCTTTGGCACTTTATTTGGGTGAAATGACTGAAAGTGCTCATTCTACTTTTAAATGGAACATGGAATATTTTCAAAACGCAGTGTGCAACATACCCCTCGTAAACAACAGACATTTTGAAGCATTCTGCTTCTTAAGAAAGGAGCTTGGTCTTAATTACTTGGTCTCTGAAACGCAGGTCTGACGCTGCGGAATGGCTGGCAGAGGACTGAAGAATGAAACACTTGTTCCAGAGGGAGCAGTGGAGGCTCCTCTAGTGCTTTAAGTTTAGCCAGTGTTATTGTAAACTTAATGCGCCAGTCTAATTTGGAAGGGATCAGGAGTAATTATAGCAGGGAAAGTGGCAGCCGATCGCTGGGTCAGGACACTTGTAACATGTGAAAAGAGCAATTATTGTTCCAGACAAAAACGTATGTTTTTCTGGGCACTACCAGGGTCAGATTAAGAATCTCTGCCTGCCGCACAGTTTCACTGGGGCTTATTAGGGCTACTGAACTGGAAGGTTGCTAAAGCACCTTGCTAATTAATAAGTTCTACCTCACATCCCTGGCTCTGTTTTTCCCCATTATTGCTTTAACTAACTTATTATATCATAATTGCACAGTATGATTATACTTTTTTTTTCCTGTAGGCCTGCCCTTAGATACTACAGTGTCAGTTGAGAAAATAATGAATAATGGGACTGCTTCCATACAAGATAGACAATACCTTTTGTGCAAACTGGATTATAATTGTACATTTTCATCTTGCATTGTGAATAACCTTTGATATGAAGTATATAAAAGGTCTTTCTAGCTTGTGCACTAGATTGTTGAACACAAGTACTACAGCTTAGCATGGTTAGGTCTACAACAGACCCCCACTCCATTTTCCAGCACTGGGAGGGCGGAGGAAGGCAATCTTCTGTAACTGTACACTAAAGGAGTGACTTCTGGATTGTCTGATTCACAGTTTAAATAGCCTTTTTCATTTTGCAGAAATATTCCCTTTCTCCACTTTCACTCAAGAATGTGCAATACATTTCTTTGTTTTATTTCATAACCATGGTCTAGTACAACAATTACAGTTCACACAAATGCAACGATACAATTAAAAGAGCCTTGTGTTCACAGAGAGAAAGCTCTTAACCGAGTGCTCTATAAACATTTACCAAACAATGAGGCTTTTCAATTTTTTGTCATTACAGAGAAAGACAAGGCACCTGCCAGAAGTATCGCAAAAAAGCCACCAAAATGTCCAAAGACTAGTCAATGTATTTTTAGCACACTCGTGAATCATTGTTTCACCTAAATTTGAAACAATAACTATTCTGGACAAATTAAATAGAATAGGGAACAAATATATACTTTACTTACACAAATTTTAAGGATTAGTTCCTGCTAAACTGTCTATGCACACAAATCCGCAGGCAGCCATTGTCTGACCAAACTAAATTAAAACCTGGACTACAACCATAGAGGGTCTGTGGGGGAGAACCTTTAAATCAAGTTTAACATTACTGCTATTGCCATTATATCATGCAGTTAAGCCAGTGCCAAAAACCATAAGTTGCTAAACTGGAAACGTCCTGTTCTGTAGGTATTTCTACTTGATCTAAATCCTCAATAAGAAGCTCAAAGTGAAAACATAACACCTTTCAAAACCAACTAAGCAATTCACAAACCAAAATCTGCCTTAGATAAGGAAAGCATTACTGTAATAAGCGTCACTTTCTAAAACAGTGCTCTAGGAATCAAATACTCTGAGCTTAGCAGTCATCTGAACTTTCTAAGTGTGGTAAGGACAGATTTGGAACAAAAGTAAGATGAGCTTTTTAACAGTGATAAATGAAGGTTTATTTATACAAACATTATATTATTGTAAGAAAATGTATGCTTTGTCTTGAGACTGTTGATTGAGTTATAGTATATTATTTGTTTTTTAAAAAGAGCATTTCCTGTTTTCTGCCCTTAAATCCCTTAATTTCCAATTTAAAAAAAGGAAAACGTGTTTTTCTGTAACTCATGAGAGATGTTAGTCTTCCCCAGTCACAATATTACCAAGACAATGATCTCACAAACTCATTATATCATCAGACTTTTGTTTGGGATAGACTTGGATGGGTTTGTGTTATCTGTGTGAATTGAGAAAAAAATCATTAATGTATTATTTATTTATTTGACAGATAACATACAATAACAACATAAGTGCCATTTACATGACATGAGATGCATTGCATTTACAATTTAGCCTCCGGGCTAATTGCAGTTGACAGCCCCTAGAAAAACTGATGACAGTAGGAGTAAGAATAGTAAGAGAATAATATAGTTTTATAGTAAGTTATTAAATGCTGTGAAACACATACTTGTATAAAGCATAGTTGTACTACATACACTACAAATATTAATGTCATCAAATGGTAATTTGCCTTAATTTTTTTTTTAAAGTGACAACAACCATATGTCACAATGCATTGATACAACTGCTATTCAGTACATCCTAAATAAACTTTCAATTTTATAATTATGCATTGACGCCACATTTTAGCTTTGTTACAAAGGATTTTTTTTAAGGTAGTTCCAAAATGAAGTTGAGTTCCTATAAACAAAAGGGCTGAGTGAGCAAATGTTCCACCTTCTTCCCACACAGCCTCTCTCAAGCCTTTTATTGCCTTCGGATCTGTTTCAATAATTCTCTTAAAGATGGAACCCATAATCTAATCCATGCACAACTTTCAATATTACTTTTTCATAAAAAACTTAGATCTTAAAACTGGCAGTGACTGGCACTTACTTATTGTCTCACTGATAGAAACTTGTGGGTTTCTAATCTAAGATTTTTAGATTATCAATACTGATTTTGAACTGCTGGTCCACATTTTAATAGCTTCATAGTTAGATCAGTTCGAATAGGTCTAAATTACGTACAGTAGCTCTTAAAATTTCTAATATATATATATATAAAAACTGACCTTTAAAATTTCAGTCTGAATGTTAAAATAATCCCTTGATTACCTGAAAGAAAGAAACACTTATTTAAACAAGAAAAAATAAGACATTTGGACATAATCTTTATCTGCTCTGCTAATGTAGAAGCAGAACCTGTGGTTACGGATGTGTCTGACAGTTCCTACTGGATTGTTTCATGGGAGTTGGGATCAATCAAGTTATTTCTGCAGGAGATATTCCTGGTAGATAACAGGTAGAAGTGTGATTTGAACATTGTTTTGAACAAATAAAATGCTTTTATTATTGAATTTATTCTACTGATGCTTTTATCCCAACTGACTTTTACTTATTTTACTATGTTTTTGTAATCCAACTAGAGTTTACCCAGAGTTTGCTGGTGTGCTCTGGGTAAAGTTCTCTGGGGGGGCAGCAGCTGTATCCCGGCCTGGGATTTGAACCCGGGACCCTCCAGAGCCCTTACCACTACTCCACACAGCCACCACTTTCACTCTTCCCACATTTGTCCATATTTCTTAAAGCAGTTATCCCTGCTGTATGGCTAGAATTTACATGAACAGAACAGTTAGGTGGTTAAAAGGTGTTTACTTGATTGATCCCCATAAGTCCCTTTTGGGCATGAAAATGAATACTACTATACTGTAATTAATATAGCATAGGTGAGAGTCTGCAATTACTCAACAAATCTCTGTGAAATTCCCTTATCTGAAACTTGACAAAGCACAGAATTTATGACAATTTTGTAGGAACAGTCGATCTTCTAACCCTACATGAACTTATTTTTGTGCTTGCATGCGTCTTTCCCAATATAAGATATTACTTGAACTAGCATCTGGTGGACTTTCTTATGGATTTGTAAGATTCTGTCAAAGTTATGCGTGTTCCAGACCTGGCTTTTTCACATGTGTTCAATTTTGTTTTCTAGATGTGTTGTAATGTATATTTGAAAACTCTGGCAGCAGCCTTACAGCAATTATCAGAATCGCATAATACCTGATCAAATGGAGTTTCGCTTTGTATCGAATGACAGTGAGTGGCGAAAGGAATTTGAGGCAGTGTTCATGGCAGGTTAATGACTTCTTTGTGTAAGGTTTGCCATATGGAGTACTTGCTTTCCTAAAGAAACTAAATTGCAAATGTGTAGAGAATTCAATTGACCAGAACTCTATGAACTAACAGACATGCTTTACAGTCTCCAATACGTCCCCATGTATTTTCAAAGAAATGCCCTCGATTCTCAATTAAAAGATCGTTCCTAGCATGCTTCAGAAACCTTCACAAAGACAATGACTTCCTTTTTATTCCTAGTTGTTACAGCAATATAATCAATAGGTGTTGTGCATTCATCGTGTTTTGCTTAAATGGTAATAACTAAAGTGACAATCTCTAGCAAACCATTTCTTGAGCAATCCTAAATTATCATTCCCACAGTGTGTAAATGCATACTGTTGATCAGGGTATAATTAACTACAGTAAGCCCTACAGCGTAGGTGCCATATTTTTGTTTCACAATGCACATTCTAAAGATTAGTGTACTACAACATATGCAAGGGGAGGACAGCAAGCATTCCCTTCCCTGCGATTCTTTATCTGAGGAAATGTTGGTCTGCTGTGCTGATTTAATAATTGCATTGTAATGCTTTAAAGCATTTCCTCGAGTGCAATGAACTGTTTTTTAAAAACCTTAAATACATCAAAAGGGTTACCACGTTGATTTGATTTTTCGATAGCTGTAAAAATGGAACTCGAAATGGGCTTACACAGAAATAGGATGCTATCTCTATAATGGAAAGTACATGGTCTGACAGTTTCAAATGCAAAGTTAACTGTACATATTCTAAAGAGATAAGGTCTTTAAAAAAAAATGACAGGCCCCTGTGCTAAGTATTAATGGCAAACGAATTTCTCCAGGAAGATGTTTGGCAAGGTAAAAGCTTGTGCTTTTTAAGAAAAATGCATCCTCTGTAAAATATGAATCATTGGCGACAGAGGTATGCTTTTTTGTGACACCTAATGACACTGGAAGGTCAGTGGCACTTGTATCTGTTAAATGGATTGGATTAAGTGGAAGCAGCCTCTTCATCTGCCACTTCCTTTTATAATGTAACTTTTTGTACTTCAAGGCAATAAAGCAAAAAAGAGGGAGTAAGCAGTGTGTATTAGGACTTTATATACGTTGCAGTTTTGAAAATTACTGTCCCCAAGGCTGAATTTTCCTCAAGCCAGGGTCATTTAAACATTCTTCGGTTTATTTGGCTTGTGTAAAGCTTTGCCCCTGTCCTTATTTTTAAGCAATTTCCTGTGTAGCTAAGGTGACAGATAAGCATCTAGCACCTATTAAGCTCTTTGTATGATGCTGTTAAGAAAATATTGAGGTCCTATTAACGAACATTGTCACAGCTGTGTTTATTCTGGCCTTGACTGTGCGCTGTCTTTTCACAACTAGCCCCAAACCTCAGAAGAGACTTTGCAAGATGGTTTAAAACGTGCAACAGGACTTTGGGATTAGAACTTAGAATCACCTGGAAGGTGTTTTTCAATGTATGTAACCAAGTTGGGGAAACCTGGACACCAAGGAAATTGATTACACTGAACTTTCCACTGTGTTAATGAAATGGTTAAGACTGTTCTTTTGCAAGCACTGTGTAAAACACACATGTATTGTTGAAGGGTGGGGGGTTAAGCCAATTACGAGTGCTTCACAAGAGGAGGGGGGAGCGACCTTTGTGTATAATTAGTTCTCTTATTTAAAGCAAAGATTTTGAATAGAATAACTAATTAGCTGTCATAAATGGCAAATTAAAGATTTTGGTGAGATCCCTAAGGGAATTAAACAAACTCTATTCCCTTCCCCTACACACACGCACTCTTGGGCTCTCTCTCCTCATTAAGCATGTTTTTAGTTTTGTACAATCCTGACAGGCAAGCACTGTTGGCGTACCTGCAGAGAGAACCTCTAACAAGCCATGAAATGCAGGTAGAATAGACTGCCTTTAGCTAGTGTGGCTTCAATTTGAAGCTTTTTAGCTTCATTTACACTGAACATTGGTATTTATAGCAAGTTTTCTGATCCTAATACGCTTGCTTCAAGGAGCCTTTTTTGGAGACAGAAGAGGTAGGGGAGCCTTAGGGCAAGTAGAACACTAATTGATGGCTCACATCAGCAGTGCTGGACCAATTAGCCTCCCTTTTTCAGTTATGATAAAGAAATCTGATGCCTGAATGCCATCAGAGCTCTTTTTCATTTTAAACTTAAGCTATAAATTTAACTAACAAGCTCTTCCCTTGTTTTTTTCCCTTCTTTAAAGGGAAAATACTAATTATACTGCACACATTCATAGCACTACTGATGTGTAGATGGTCAAAAGCTAGAAATCTGGATCCAATAAGGTCTTTCTTTAACAGGGGAAAAAGGAATTTATGCTTTGATACTTATGAAGAGCTAAGTATTGAGCAAAAACTGCTTGGAGGTTTTTGGAGGAAAAATTGCATCTCAAATCCTATACTGCCTGCCTGCATACTGGGAGATGTGTGTTAACCATAAAGCATGATTACTTTCAAACCAGCTGTACATTGCAAATGAGAAAATCCCCTAACCCAAACCAAGCCTTTAATTTTCATTTTTTAACCTTACATGAAACTAGTACTTTGGTTGCGTGTTCATGTCATTGTGCTACAGTCTTGCAATCTGTCATATTAAAATGGCAATCTGATTAAATATAGACTCAGCAGACATAAAATACAGATTTTGTGATTTTACCATGGGTATTTTGTTGCTTTACAAAAACGTTTCAGACTGTACTTATGGATCATGAGGTTCTTTCCTACTGTATATTTGTTGCACTATTACTGCCTTGTAACGATCTCCTGAGATCTCAGAAGCAATGTGGAACCTGCCGACGGCTCAGGTGGGAGATCTCCAGGGAAATCCTGGTCGCTGCTATAAGTGGTACCAACGTACCAGCAGGTGGTACTCTTCTTTCTGGAGCGAAGTTGCCACAGAAATGCTCATGTATGGTATCTGGTTACACTGTGTTGTAGTTGGTACTACTGTCCTTTGTTTGACATATTAAACCAAGATCATGACTACTTGCTCATTAAATATCCTATGACACCTTATAAAACTAGGACTAACTCGGTATCCTGGCCAAAATGTCTCTTTGGACTTGCACAATATGCCCTTCCTAAAATTCCCCCTCACTCCAAGTGTTGAAGCATTTTCTCGCCTTTCTATCTTGTCGACTGTGTAGCGAGACTGCTGGCATATGACGGTGGCTGTATTGAGTGGTGGACTCCTGCACATGAAACATTTTGAGATCCTCTGGGAGAAAATGCGCTAACCCAAAGCAAGGAATCTTATTATGGTTTTAGAAAAGTTAAGTGAGCCTTTGTAGGCTTATGGTTGTGCTGCACCATAGACTGTATACAAATGTTTTTTTGATTCTAGCTTTGAAGAGCGTAAAGACATTGCAGGATTGGGCTTCCAAAGATGCTTCATCTCCGAAGCCTCAGACAACAGTTTTTTAGAGCCTGTGTTTCCAAACCAGGGAACAGAACACCAGCAATAGTTTGTTCTATTAGATGGATCAATACCTCAGTGTGTGAGAAAGTGTCTTAAGAGCTGTTGTCCTGTGCTCTCATCTGTAGCAGACCTGTTATTGCTGCAGGAGAGTGGTGTGCGTAAGTGTTAGCAACAGTGGCCTGAGGGTGGCTTTTAGTCGAAACACAAATGTCAACCACAGATAGACTATTAGTGTTTAGTGCAGTTATTAAATGCACTTTATTTGTCCTTTAGGAGGCTAAAAGGCACACTTAAAGTGGGGCCTGCGTGACAGCAGCGCAATTTGCAGGTTTTGTTACTCCACTTGACTGTTGCAGTCACACAAGTAGAGTTAAGTGTAAAGAGAGGAAGCCCCATAATGCACAAAAGGCCATACATGTTCCGAAGCCACTTAGAGAGAACATCTCTGACTGGTGTCCGAGAACCGCGTCTTCGCCGTCCTCATCACTGTTCTTAAAACTTCTAGACAACTAAAGAAGAGGATTCTAATATGTTAATTTAGTTGAACGACTCTTCGTTATTGCGGTGATCAACACTCTGTGGCAGATGTTTCATATTGAATTGTGCAGATGTTTATTTTGGCGTGCATAAGAAACTGCAGGCTTTTCTGAAAAATATTTTTTTAAATGAGAATTGTGGGTAACGAGCCTCATTCCGTGATAAACCCAATGCCACTAGTGTTGATTTTTTTTCAGAGAGAAAATATACTGTATTACAGTATACAGTACATCAAATACAGATAGCATATAGTTCTACTTGATTTTAGATACCCCTTTACCCGCTTATTTTAATGGATCTCTTAATGGCCTCCCCTTGTATGTCTCCTCTTAAATTTCAATATTATTGGCTAGAAAACAGGTTTCACAATCTTACTTTAAAAGAAAAAGCACAAAATGGATGCAATTATTTTTTTTCAGTTGACTACATATGTTAAATCAATGGCTTTTGCCATCCAGTCTACATTTAGCAGATTTCTTACTTCTCAGTAACTCTTTTGTATTTTTTAAAACCATGAACATACAACACCAGCTGACCAAAAAACAAGAAAGAAATAGGATTTGTCCAGCTACCAGATTGAAGTAAATGCATAAAAGAATATACTGTACTCTCTGCAAGCAACACTGTGAGTTCCAACAGCACAAACCTTATCAAAATAGAGTACATGAAAACTGGCTTGTTTATTTGGGCAGTAAATCATGTAAGACTGTTTTGTGCCTTATCGTTACAGGTGTACCCATGCTCTCTGTACAGCCCAAAGGGAAACAGAAAGGGTGTGCAGGCTGCAACAGGAAGATTAAAGACCGGTACTTGCTCAAGGCTCTGGACAAATACTGGCACGAGGACTGTCTAAAATGTGCCTGCTGTGACTGCCGTTTGGGTGAGGTGGGCTCCACCCTGTACACAAAAGCAAACCTTATCCTCTGCCGCAGGGATTACTTGAGGTAAGAACTGTAGGAGGACACTGACTGATACGTCACCATAATATTAAACTGGGGTGGGGGCTCACTGTGAACAAAACTCTTCAGCAGTGAAGCAAGTCAACCCCGCAGAATTTCACTCTAAACCTGACACTGCGGGATGACCTACAGTACTGTACCCTTAGACAACTGGTCAATGTGCAGTACTGTTCATTGGTAGTGTTAGATGTGTTAATGTGTAGGACGAAAATATCTCTGCTGAAATTTAGGCACACAGTTGACAGACGGTTTTCTTGAGTGCAAAACATTTGGACTTTTAAAAATCAACCAGTTAAAGTAAAGAACAAACGGTTTTCTTTCTATGTTCACATACTGTATATATCACATTTTAGGGAGGAGACGGGGGGGCACATTACAATTTATTTGTAAAATAATGTATTTAAAATGAAATAAATAGTGTCAGCCTGATTAACTTTCTGAGAACAGACTGGCAGTATTCGATTTCCAGACAGCAGAAACTCAGAAGTATTATTGTTTACCTATTTTGTTTACCGAACTGTTCCAAGATTTTATTTTTTAGCCGTTGTTTTCCAATCATCTTTTTTTTTTCTCAACTTGTAACTGACATCCCAATCATGTGCTTGCTTTCCAATGCATTGGGTGTTAATATGCAATATACATTTTTCCCCTTTCTCTGTTGGTTAGTACCAGGGTTCACAAGCAGGTACACCTCTAGTTTATAGGCCATAGTGAACTTAGTGAGGGGAAACTGCCAGAAGTGAAACAGTGTAGCATAGTCTTATGCTCGCTGTTTGCACTCAAGGCAGCTTGGTGTCAACCTCAAAGACTCCAGCTTTTTTCTGCCATCTGCTCGCTAAATTAAACATGATTATTTCCCAGGCGTTAAGTCTTGCTCCCTTGGGCTTCCTACTGAGATCCTACTATTTATCTTCTAGACTGGTCCCTTGGGCCCCATGGGCCGACACCACTGTCTTCAACCTCCCCACTTGTCCATTTAGTTTTACAGCTGTGGATACGAGAATGACCACTCGGCAGCACAGATACTACTTAGTAACTATCTGGGATGGCGAGGTGTTAGGAAGAGGCATTAACATCCATCACATTTCTCTGAAAAGTTAATGCTGTTAAGATGCAGTCTAAAGAGGTTCACCAAGACTCGGACTGCCCTTGAAAGGTGCAGATGGCAAGGATGAGATAATAAAAAATATATGTAATGACTGGAGGAGACAGTTACTGCATTTGGCACAATTAAATATGATGCTCTAAAAGCGTGTTAATTTTTTAAAAAGTGAGCCCCCGTTTTTTACTCCCAGCCTTTTTAAAAAGGCTATGATCACATCTTAGATATGCCTCACATAATTAAAACGTGAAGCTGCTGGGAGGGTTGAACGCGCATGCCCTGAGGCTAGCCTTGTGTCGGGCTCTAAAAAGAAGAGTGAAGGTGTCAGCTTTGGGTTATGGTAAAAAAAAAAGAAACTGCAGGAAGTGGAGATGAACAGTAAGAATACTGGTTCTGAAATGGATAGCTCTCAAGTTTCTTATGGTGAGGCTGGAAAACTAGTCCTTGCCATTAAGCAGTTAAATTTCTGACATACACAGCTAAATATACTTCTAATTCCAACATTACACTAAATGGCAAAGATAATTCAGTCATGTTTTTTAATATTTAAATTTGGAATCACCAACTTTTTTTTTAAATCACATATTCAGAATCTCCAATAGTTCTTCAAATTGGATTTACTATAAGTATACTGTCACAACCTTCTGACATCACAAAGTCTGAACAGCACAACAAGCATCTACTGGAGGAATGATGTAGCTCTCAAGGAACATCACCCAGGGATTTGCAAAGTCCAGCTAATCACATATTTCAAATGTAAACTGGCAATTCATTGACTTAAAGGATCAAGATATGTTCCAAAAAAGTGCCACTATGTGTTAGACCTCTCCTGACACTTAACTACAGCACAGTGGGCTTGTAAATGAGCATTTACCTTGCCCATACTTCCAAGCAATTTGAAAGCAATTAAATTAAATATACTGTACTGCTAAACAGGTGGATATACCCCAGGCGATTTCCTTGCTACAATATAGCACCATAATTTATACTAAGTTTTTGGGCATTTTGTGAAAAATGGTAGTGTCTTACATTTCAATTTGTTGCAAAATGAGCTTATTATTCAAGTAATGCGTGTTAGAAGTAAAGGAAAATGTATTCTTACAGTCTACTTAATTCTGTGATACTGGGGAAATGCATCTGCTCACCTCAGGAACAAGTTGAAGCCTTGTGTAGTATTACACTTCTTTATATTTTGGCAGTTCATTAAATTCAGGCGAGTGGATCAAAAGCATTTTATTCCTCTTTTTGGAAAACTGCCATGTGCACATTAATTATGAGAGGCTGTACAGAGCACCTCCTTGTGTGTTTGTCCTTCAGAAACATGGGTACATAATGAACATTTGCTGCAGACTGGAAATGTTGCCTAAACATCACGTTGAAGTTTCTGAATCCACTTGACATTCAATTCACTTAATAAAAAGCTGAGGTTATTAGTATTTTTGCCACTCTGTTTCATTACTGAGGAGAACAATAGATTAATTAGCTGTTTCATATTTCTGGGCTGCGAATTCTCTGACCTAGTGATACAAGGTTGAGTAACCTGTCATGCTTTTGATTGCCAGGACTGAGGGCCTGAAATGGTTTTATCTTGTAGCTATTAAATATATTAAAAGAAATAGATTAGTCATCCACTTATCAAAGCTAAGAATTTTTAATTAAAATTATTTTTTTTAACTCCACTGCAAATACCCTGATTTCTGAGTCAAATCAGAACTGTTCTATTGGCAATAATGCAGGCTTTTTACTTGTGATCTTTGTGGTATTGTCAGATGTCAACAAGAGCATTTTATTGTTGCCTCATAGAATGTAGAAACAAAATAAGTGCCAGATGGGTTTACTGCATTTAAATTTAGTATGATTTCAAGTCGGCAAAAACTCTAGAAAATCTTTTATGACTCTCTCAAAAGCATTTATTTTAGAATGTACTGGGACCGTTATATCTTCAAAAACAGAAATCTTAATGCTTAAAAGAGGTCAAAACTTTGCTTTCCATTAATCACAGTCCTGTACATTTAATTTGACAGACCTGCATACATAGAAAAGGAAATAATCCTCAAAGGTATGGAAATGCAGGTCTTCAACACGAAACACTGGAGCAAGTTCACAAAGAAACGTGAACAAAGACAAGCAGGTGATGGAAGCATTAGAGGACTTTCTGAAGTTGCCTGGGCTGTTTGTTCAAACAGTTTAGTGAACATCTGTCTCAGCTAATCCACATTTTTCTTTTTATAGATTTAGACAGAAGAAGAAGGAGGGGGGGTATAAAATGCAGATAGCTTTGGGTTTGGACCCCTACTTTGTTTAAATTAAACTCAACTCAAAAGGCCTACTACATGTCTAAATGTTTTCCTCTGACCAAATGGGAATGGTTTGCATATTTTAGGAGCTATCTTACTGCTCCAAAAAAACAACCACATCTTTAACCAACATGAAAAATCTGACTATGCACTGTGGTTCTGTTTCTTAATAAAAAGTATGGTATTGCAGTGGAGAATTACAAAACACAACTGTTTGCTTGGAGTGGATATTCCCATGATGTTTTTAAGGATTGTCACTCTCATCTTTTTTTTAAATTGCAAGAAATTTCAGGGAATTTCCTTTTTTCTTATGATCAGTTCAAAAACCGAGGAAATAAATTACTGGGAAAACACTCACTTAAAATATTATTTATATACTAAAAGTCACTGCTTCTTCTAACTCATTTGTTTTACATTAGTAGGAAAGATAACTCACCTAACAGCTCTTAAATGATGAGCTACAAAGCTGCAGAATTTAAGGTTTCATTAGAAATACTAGTCTCAATTTTTACCTAAAGGTAATGCAAGTGAATTGACTGCTTTGAGATTGATGAGAATCCCTTCACATAACTAAGAAGGGCTCCTTAAAGGATCTTTGCTACTTATTACTTCTGAACTCTTTCATAAGCTACGAACATAAGAGCAATTTTTCAAAGTGCATATTTTAAAAATTGGACAAATATAAGAATGTCTAAAAATAACATGCACTTTAAAATAAATGTAAATGTGCCTTTCTTTGTGAAACACCTTTATAATGAGTTACAAAGTGTTTTTTACACTTGAATTTTAAGGACATGAGTTATAAATAAGAGGATGCCATTCATCCAATTCGGGGGGAAATGGCAGGGTATTAACTTTGACAGTGAGGATGGGCATCTTTTCCATACTTCCACATCTTTGTGTAAAGTGCCTCTCTTACATTCTATTTGTTTTTTAGTTCGGATTTTATTGCTGATCTTGCACTTGGGGGCTCTTCACTTCAAATTAAAAGTTTTGATTCCTCTCTAGGGTTAAGAGGCTTTAATATTCAATTTATGGTAAATGTTAAGCAATGTTTAGACAGAGAGAAGCTTTTTTTAATAGCTTTAAAACTTTCTGATCATGAATGGGGAAAACAATATCACAACATTTACAAACATCTTTGGTTGTGCTTGGTCTTACCATTGATTACTTCAAATTACAGCTTAGTACTGCATTCACATGTTCCTTTGTCTGCCAAAACCCCTGCAAGCTTTGCATTTCAGAATAAACCATAGATGTTGTGTCTAGCAAAAGACAACCGTTTGCTTTCACACAAGCTCATATAACACAGACTATGAAGTACAGTATGAGTGGGTAGCTTTAGTTTTATCTTTTATGGCTTCTGAATCCATGCAAGTTCATATTCTAAAATGATCTGAACATTGAAAGCAGGAGAAAA
Source organism: Lepisosteus platostomus (assembly GCF_059453375.1). Lineage (NCBI taxonomy): Eukaryota > Metazoa > Chordata > Actinopteri > Semionotiformes > Lepisosteidae > Lepisosteus > Lepisosteus platostomus. The sequence continues at coordinate 7,383,843 of NC_142628.1, read as the reverse complement.
CTTCTCAAAAGGCTGACTTAAAAATAATACAGCATCAACACAAAGAAATTAGAAATACTGAATACATACATTTAAAGACCTCAGATCATTTTTTGGCTTATGCAAAAAAGTCCTTCATCTGCAACTAAAAATTATCCCATTTACTATGCTATGGCCATTTATATAAAAAAAAGTAAATTACTGCAACCTGTAAAACAGGCATGTCAGTGTTTTTGACAGGTATTTTTAACTACAGTAAAATACAGGAAGAGGTGAAGGACATGAGCTGTAATAATCATAGATAACCACAGCAAGGATATGGTATATGCATTACAGATTCTTTGGGGAAAAAAATCCTCCATGGAAGAATTTAACTGAAAAGCTCCACAAGAAAATTATTATTCTAAACATAATACAAGCAGATACTAAAAACCTAAGTTAAATTTCTTAAACTATAAGGGTCCTAGAGATCAGTACCATCAACCAAAACATTTTCCCCAAAGAATGAAGCATATCATTTGAATGGCCAATTATAAACAGGAATTTTAATGACAAGCCTTTCCGAGTTTCATATTTATACAATCCCCAATGTTGATCCTTTTGATTCACTGTTCAACATCAAGGGAAGTTGTTTTGTAATGATCCTGATGTGAGTAAATATGACTATTTAAGTAGATGGGAAAACAAAGTTAGATTGAAGTGCAGTTAATATTTGCCAAGATATTAATATCTGCTGCTGTTGTGTGGTGATGCTTTTTTGAAGACTTGAGTCAGTGCTGAAAGTGCTGCTGAGACCTGCAAAAACTGAAGATGACAGACCATTTAAAAACATACACATTCTGCAGCTGAGTTAAAGCCATCAGGTTACATGTGTCAGTCCTATATGATGTGTACTGTAACAAAGAGTCTGTTGGAAGACAGTTGAATTGATCAAATGTATCTGCTTGTGAATTAAGAATAGTCAACTGTGATTCTTAGGCTGTGACCATAACTTACTGTATGCACTGAGTGGATGATCTGTTGTTTTGTGAGGAAGGACTTGTGTGCATACATGTTTCAATTTATCAACATGTTACAGGTCAATTATAAATTGTTTTGTACTTTTCAGTAGATTTTCAACCTGGTAAAAGTCAGTTTGTGTTCTCTAGCCCTTCGTACTGCACAATGACATATAACCGTGTTCCTGTTATAGAACTACTAATTTTTTTTACAACAACCTCTAAAAGGAACACAAAAGTCATACTGTTAGATGGGTGACACTCCAATAATGTGGGTGCAAGTAAAACTTTATCCTAATTGCAGAGTTTCCAGAAATTTGGTTTTGTCTCTTAACTTTATATACTGTAACTTTCATTTTAACAATACTCAACCATACAGTATATGGTTTACAAAAATGTTCACCTTTGTTGAAATGACAATCAGCTATCACTTTTGCCTCTTTTTAATCTGGATGATTTCTTTATAATCCTTAGAACAACGTGCATGCTAGATCTGTGATAAAAGTTCTTCAAATTAAACATAAGGTCAGTCCCTTGGTAAATTCTGAGGAAAATGGTTAATTTCCCCCTGCTTGGAAGGTATTTACAAACATTGGTTTCACAAGGCTGTAACCTTGATGGATTGGCTTCTACCTAAAATGCTAGACAGTTTACCTAAACAGAAACTGAAGTGACAGGGTCCATTCTGCACACATGCTGGAGCTGACAAACTTTTTGTTACCTCTCCAAAGTTATCAGTCTTCAGTGTTTTTACCGTCTTGGAAAAAGTGTATTCTTAGAACATGAATCTTTTGAACTTCAGACTACCTTCTAGAATGTAGCCCCCTGTGTAAAATCCAGCTGGATTGTGCACAAGCTAAGTCTCATTAGTTATATTGGTTTAAAGAAAAAAAAAAAACTTTAAACAATTCAATTGGTTGCCTCAGACCCACTTTCTTTTCTTTTGCAATGTGGAAGGAACAACTCTTTGAAGAAGGGGATTAGAGCCATGTGATAACTTTAATTAGATCATTAGCAAAGAATTAACATCTAGGTTTGTACCCTCATTAACAAAAAAAAAACATCATGTGTGTACCAAGATAGATTTGTGTACTGCATTATTTTTTTTTAATTACGGGAACTCTCAGAATGTTATTAACACTCAGCTTGGTACCTGACTATTTTGGATCTTTGTTTTTCAGGCTCTTTGGTACTACAGGGAACTGCGCAGCCTGTAGTAAATTGATCCCAGCCTTTGAAATGGTGATGAGAGCGAGAGATAATGTTTACCATTTGGACTGTTTTGCCTGTCAGCTTTGTAACCAGAGGTAAGGTGAAACACATCGTGGCTGTGGAAGATGACCTTTTGAAATCTATAATGCTATCCTGAAATGGCAACCAACTCAAACATTAGCCTAGTTATATTAAAAGAGAAAAAGGTTTTTAAATGTTTTTCAGTTATTGTCCAGTAGTCAACTCTGACATTTCAGCCAGTGTCATCTTTTATTAGGTGTTCTGATTTCATTATTATATTGTTTAAAATGGTACACTTTCAATCTATTTTGGTCTAGTCCTGGGATTAAAAGCTTGGAAAACCTTTAAAAAAATAAATTTTGTTCTGACTGTACAGAAGAATGAACATAGCTGGCAAGTGATTGATAATGATTGGGATCAAACTTTGAAAGTTTAAAAAACAGACTGCAAATAGTGGCAAAAATGAGTGAAGAAAGTTGGTGAATGCAGATGGTAATGGAATTATACAAGTTGAAATAACCTGAAGTTCTCAGCCAATGGAGAAAGCTCATGAAACCTTCACCACTAGGACTCAGCATTCACACTTTTATGCAACTTCTCCTGAAATCTACAGGATTTTGGATTTTTTTTTCAGTATTTTTTACTGTGATGCCAATGTGAGCCACAGCAGCACTTAAGCTGCCCCTAAAATACATAATTCGAAAGGATCCAGTTTACAGTAATGCTGACCAAAATATTTGTATAACACACCAAGAGGTAAATGCCTTACAAAGGTACACTGGGTTATATGAGGCACATACAGTATGTGTGGGCTCTTGCTAGCACTTATAAATTAATACTAAGCAAACTGAACTGGCTTAAGGATTTACATACAATCTTGCATGTTACAAACCTAATACATTACTAAAGTTTGAAACCCATTTGTTAAGTCAGCTCGGGGTCCAACATTTCAGTGTTCACCTGAAAGCAAAGGAATCCATCTGGAAAAAATGTTTAGAGCCCTCTTTTTAACACCCTTTTCCCAGTGACATTCCTACTGCACCAAATACACAACAGAAGCTTTGCCTTCCTATTCCCCTGTCGCAGTCTGTAATTGAAATCTGGAATCTCTACATATTGCAAGGGTGAGCTCTGTCCTCAAGCTACAAGCCTGTGATGTTAGCTCACTGTCTGTGGATGGAGAAGGTCAGTTTTTGGCACTGCAATGTGCAGAAAAGTGCAAAGTGTTCTCCACCCAGTGATGCATGTCCAAATTCCATTTTACAGGCATAATGTATATCGTAACACGTGTTGAACAGCCTTTAAAATGTGACTGCATGCACTGCTCCTGCTGTTCAGGGATTACAGTGGCAAAATTCACAAAACAAACCACATCAATCTAGTATTTAGTTCAACTGCTTAATGAGCAGCTACTGTATATACCAGTGTATATACTGAGGCATTATAAACACCAGTACTCATTTGTTATATTCTTAATGCTTCTCAGTATATAATCATTTATACAACTAACTTCTTTTCAATAAATAGGAGGGCTGGGAATGTAAATGGTTTTCCTATTTTCAAAAAAGCTTTATTTGTGCGATGTAACAAAGCAATTGGAACTTTTTCTCCCCCTCAGTTTGGTTGGACGAGAAAGGAGAAAAAAGATGCATTTAAAATTTTGGCACCAAAATGTTGTGTGGAGCACTGGCCCTGTGGCCTGTTTCCTAGGAAACCAATGTGATGAGTGTGCCAGGACTGGGAGTGAGAGCATGGTTTCGCCTGATGCCAGGCCTCTTGTTTACGTCCCTTGAAATAGTATAACGTCTGCAACAATGAATTTTATTTAAAAAGCACCTTCATGGTCAAATTAAAAGGGGCTTCGTACAATGGGCCATTAGGAAACAAAATACAGTCCAACCAAGAGAATGTAATAATTCCACAGAAAACACCAACTACTACAACGTATGAGAAATCGGCTGCAAGTGGACAGAAAGGAAAGGTGTTAACAACACAGTGAGATCTTTATGAAGGAAAATAAAGGTCCCTTCTTCAGGTGGGGTGGCAAGCCGGTCTTCCGCCTGGCTGTGTCTTTTAAAAGCATGTGCTCTTTTTATTTCAGGTTTTGCGTGGGGGATAAATTTTTCCTAAAGAACAACATGATTCTCTGTCAGGTGGACTATGAGGAAGGCCAGCTCAATGGAAGCTTTGAAACCCAGGTTCAATAGCTGCTTGGGTGCTGAACCCACACTGGATGGATGTTCTAAGGCACTGCAAGTGAAGAGCGTCTGTCTGCTTGCCTGCAATACTTTTTAATCCTTATTGGTCCCGAAGGACTGTATTGTAAATGTCATACTTTTTTTGCCCTCTTCCCCACCCCCATACTGAGCAGTTACAAGTTAGATGTACAGTTGTGCCTGCTTAGCTGAGCACTGTATTGCCTGTATGTTTGTGAGGTCTGTTTTACCTTTTGGGTATGGCTCCTGGAAGGGTCTGTACAGTCTGTTTTTTCTGTATATATAAACTGGAACATTTATTTTATGAAAAATGTAATGCAATTTTATTACTAGTGTGAATTAAAGATTCTTAAATGTTCACAGTGATGTTGGTTTACTTTGAAAAAAGATACTCATGAGTGTGGACCAGACAAAGACTGAAATGTTGGCAGCATTTCAATTCTGAAAGCTTGATTTTTTTTCCCCACAAATAAGAGTATTTTTGCAATATTTAACTGGGTTTTATATTAAATCTGTCTTTTAAGTGTTTAAGTATTGACCTAGAAATTCTACAAATTCAAAATGGCTCATGATTTGGCTGACAGGGCAGTGCTTAAAACTATGATCCATTTCCAATTAAACTGCAACTTGTAATATGACTGACAAGTGTTGACCACAGTCGTACATGGAACCAAAAACAAGATGCATTCATCAGGGAGATCCTCAGGTTCTCAGGGTTCAAATAAACATCACTCTATGCAAGCTTGTTACTCAGAAAAATATACAGATTTATAGATGTCTATTAATTAAATGTTTTTAGCAACACAAGTGTGAGTGACCATGATACACTTGAGTGACTGTTGCATGAGTACTAAATCACCTCCTAAATGAGAGATTATTGAGCAAAGATGAGATATAAGATGGTGGATGTCAAATCTGCTAAAAAAATCAGGAAGGAAAACATCAGAAGAAGTCAATATACAGGTACCCTGTCTTTCATGAAAAGCATCTTAGTGCCTTTGTTATGTTGGAGGCTGGAGCCAGTCACCTCAGCTGGACCCTCCAGCCAGGCAGTAAAGTCCTCTTCAGCAACAATTCAAGGTTTTGCATTGAGCCCCTAATGGATGTCTGTGAGTGTGGTGAAAACAGGCAGAAAGATATGCTACTTGCTATGTACAACACACCAATCAAAAGGGGAGGTCCAAACGTGATTGTCTGGTATGGACAATCTACTGTAGTCACAACAAACCTACACTTGTAGTGATTGATGGCCACCTTGCTGCAGGGCCCTATACTGATCAAGTTCTGGGACCTGACATGACAACTTTCCAACAGAACAATGCACGTCTTGCAGCTTCTGACGTAACAATCACTTTCTCTAGGGATGGAAATGTGACAGTCGAGCCATGGGTGCCCCAAATTCCAGATCTGTGGGATGAGCTGGGAAGACGTGTGATCTAGGGTTCAGAAAGCAATCGACAGACGTGTCTGTGGCCCTGTAATAGGAGCGCAAAAGAATCCCATAAGAGCTACACCAATGGAATTCTGGTTCTTCTCATTTTTCTTATAATACAACTGTGAATTTGTTGTAGATCTATTTCATTTGATTTTAAGCGTATACTTAAATAGGAATATACTTTAAATATATACATGTATTACTACCCTGATGAAAAGGGGATCAATAATTACCAAAGATTTACATATGAGATAATGTTTTTTGCTTAACAATTTCTAAAAATAAACCCTATAGTATAGATATTAACCTTACCTTTCCTATCTTTATATATATTTCTATGTGCACCCCCAGACTCTTAAAATTGTGACAACAAATTTAAGAAGTTTAGAAATTTCTTGGCATCACAATTTGTTTAGTGCATGGGGACCTCTGTAGTAAAGCAGTTCAGATTTTGAAGCATACCACGGTTTTGTTTAAAGAGCAGAAACTAAATTATGACAGCAAATAAAATTAAAAAAATAACACATTTCAGAATCAAACACAGTGGATAAAAAATTCTAAATGTGTTAAAAGAAATTTACACATAATATATATTATGGAAATAACAATTTTCTTCCCAAAATCTGTGTGCATCCTTGTAAGGAGCAGTACTCAAATTTGGAGAAAAATAAAAGAATGTCCTATCCCCAGCTTCAACATAAAAAAACTAGGACTGAGGTCAAGTGTTTGACACAAGTCCAGTTTTGGTGTGTGTGAGCAATACAGCTTAGGTTGCTTTGGCTGCTTTTCTTCTGTATTAAAAGTATGGCAGTTGTTGCTGTCAAAAACACAAGGCATACTTTGGGATTCATTAGTTGTAGGTCTTTGACCCAAGAATTAAGGTTACCATATGGATTTCTCTTCCACAGCTCAGTGACCACAGCCTCCCAGAATAACGATCCTCTTGTAGGAGCTCATTGCACAGCAGTGATGTAACTTGTTTGAAAGGCTTGCAAAACTACTCGGCAGCGTGTGGAAGCTGATCTTTCTGTTTCACTAAAATTCTGCAATGTGTAAGGATGTAGCTTGCTATATAGTTCCTTCAAATAAAAAAAAACAAAAACATTTTACCGGTTACTAAAATCCCAAAGGAAAAGCTGCAAGTAATTTTTGCTTAAATGGAAATAGTGTGTGTAGCTTACAGCATTTTTTTAGAATGGTCAAATAGTACAAGAATCTCAAACTGAAAGGAAATTAAGAGATGAATGCCAACTAAATTTAAAAGTTAAGCAATAATCCTTAACTTTTACTATTACCTATAACTTACTTTTGCCTTGAAATAGTAATTTAGTAACTAAATTAGCGATCTCAATACTGCAGATAAACAGACTATTCATGTTATTATGTAATTATTAAGAAACAAACTCAAAGGAAAGGAGTATTTTAAAGACTGTATAAAAGGCTCTAGACTTAAAGATTATTTGGCTGAGCTGAAGAATGATATTAGAATTGAGACAGAAGAAAATTTCATCTTGTATTACTACAACGGTAAAGATCTATAAAAGAGAATAAACAGTTAAAAATCAATAAGGGATTAAAGATGGAATGTGCTAACTATAGAGTATAGTCACCATGCTAGAAGAATACTGCAAATAAGTTTTTACAACAGAAGAAATCAAAAGAGATGTCCCATCTTATAGAACAAGCTCAATTGGTCTTTGTTAATTTTAATTTATACTGGGTTTATGCAGCAGATAGGGTGAGTAAAAACCAAGCATTCACCAGGTTCTAATGGTATGTTCCCAGTCCTACTAAAGGGAATGAGAGATGTTATTCATGGACTCCTAACTAGAATATTTCTGCTCTCCTTTATAATGGGAGCAGTACCTACAGATTACCTGGAGAACTGCCAATATGATGAATTTATTAAAGGGGAGACAGAACTGAAACAGAAAACAATAGAAAAATGAGTCTTCTGTTACTGGTAAAGGTTTGGCAATGATAATGCTAAATTAGAAAATAACTAATAAAATACGGTATTTTATAAAAGTATATAAATTTAGAAAGGGAAGGTATTGTTTAGCTAACTTGCTTGAATTCTTTGAACAAGCAACAAGGTTTGGAAATAGAACTATAGCATACTAGGTAGTTGAGATTCACACTCTGGGCCCTCTTAAGAAACAGACAACATTTTAGTTTCTTATTCATTTATAATTTAAGATGCTAAACCATCAAATGAGTAAAATGGGTTGTTCTTGTTTGCAATGTTTCTTAGGTTCTTGGGCCTTATGTACTGTAGATTTATTAAGTAAGTCTGGTTATGACTACATGAGATGTTCTTGAGACACTTATTTCAGCAGGAAGCAGACCAAAGAAACAATCTACTAACAAATGAATCAAATGTGCATTAATTAAATATTCATTAAAAATTCAGAAACACCGGCAGGTGTGCAAATAAAGGATTAGCAAGACAGCAATTATACCACATAAGAGTACCTTTTAATTGCAGCTACTGGCTTGATTTATACCAAAGAGAATCAGGCTCTGTGCAGGAGTATGACTGAATGCTCATTTTCTAGAAAAAAAATAGCAGAAAAAAACACATTGTAACATAACACAACAAAAGCATCACAACAGAATGTGCTTTCAGTTGTGACCTTGCAAAAATGAAGGTCATTATCTCACAACTGGTTTCACACATGAGCATTTGAAAACCACATATACTGTACAAACATCAGGACCTTACAGCAATAAACAAAAAAAACAATCACAGATTAGCATAATTTGTCTTTGGTGAAACATCTAATTGTACTAATAACCTTTATATTGGTACATCAGCCATTGCCAGTGATTACAAATCATGATTAGACTAATCTTTATTGCCAAAAGTAAACATTTTTGGTCCAAAGAGTACTGCTAAGCTTTTATTAAATACTGTCAGTAACAGTATACTCTTCATTCACAATCCTGCACATACAGTATAATAAGTGTGCATAGAACTACAGAATGAGTCAGAAATCCCACATGCAAATAACTTTTTGTTGTTGTGTATCATCACAGTTTAGAGTTCTGTTAAATAAGACTGTCTGTTTATCAAGGTATTTTGTTACCACAACCTCCTCCTCTCCCAATATGTTTTTAGGTTGCCTGTAGAAACCTCAGCGATGATGCTACCTATGTTTTATATTCTCCCTCCCAACCCAACGATCTGCTCTCCTGGATTCTTTGCTGAATAATTATCTTTGCCATAGCCACTGCTTCATTATGTGAAGAAATTGCTCATGCTGAATAATTATAATTATTCTGACAGTATAGTTCAGAAGGCCACACAGCCTTTAGAAATGTAATAGGACCAAAATCGTGTTTACTTAATGCAGCAAATACTTTTTCAGGGTCAAAATCTGGTGCTCTGTTTTTCTCTTAGTGAACTACAGTACATGGCTGGATGACTGTAACAAGCAGATCAGAAGGTCACACAAAGACGTGGTGCTAACAAGGAAAAACCCAACCTGTCCAGCCCATTGTGGTTTCTCTGCACTGCATCTGTTTGACATTGTCCCTCTCAATACTGTGTCCTTTAAACCTCACTTGGCTGTGACTGCCAAATGAGGTGCCACTTTCAGTCATGCTTTCGTGATGTACTGTTTTGTTCATTAAGCTAAACTGAGGCAGACCTAATGCACCAAGACAGGCTTTACTTGTACGCAACGCAACATAAACACATTTTAAAACACGGGGGTTCAATTTGGTGATCTGGTTTTGCTATTTTAGTTTTGGCTGGGTGTATTGTGTGAATAGGTAGGGGTGTCCAAATCATCTCATACATACACGGTCCAATACAGGATTATGATGTGCCTGAGCAGACAATGGACTTTAGACTTGCTACACCCTTGACACTGGACAAACATGCATGAATTCAGGGTCAAGAAAAGATAGCCGTAATCCTGGCCTTCATGTTTTTGGATTGTTGGAGGAAACCGGACCCTCTGAGGAAAACTCACACGGCCACAAGCAGGCACACAAACTGCACATCGGACTGAAGAGATCCCGGTGCCACAAGGCTCCAGTCATTCAAAAGCTGAAAAGTCATTCTTCATTAATGTGTTATATAAAGTCTTGAATGCATGCAGATTTCTTGCACATGGATATGGATTATAAGTGCAAAGACTCCAAAAAGAAAAACACAGGCAGGGGGGGACAAGTGTTACAAGTAATCAAGAAAAAGGAATTAAGTGTGCATGTAGACAAATGTTGGGCGATATTGTGTTTAGATGAAAAAAGTTTAGATTAATTTCTTTATAAAACAACAAACGTATCTACCATCAGAAGTGTTTATTGTGTCCTTTTACATACATCACATTGCTTTAGGCACTTTGGGATTCCAAGATTGTAGACATAATATGCAAGTTCATACACAAATCTCATAACATGTATAATATAATGTAGCATTAAACAGATCTACTTATACAGTCATCTCATTTTTTAGATAAGCTACATTGCTTAGAAACTGGTTTAAAATCTAGATGTAAAATTCTGTACGTTACATCCCCTACCCCGATAAACACAGCCTCTCCTATTTTACCTCACTGCAAATCATGTTTGACTTTGAAGCGCTAATTTTGAAGTTTAGCCCATTTTTATTTGCTACTTTGAAATGTATCCCTTAAACTTCTACAGCACCATGAAAGCTACAGGCAATTAGAACGAAGGATAAATGACCAAACTGAGATGTGTTCTGCATTTAATTTTCATGTTACATACTTTAACTACTAGGTGCCACATAGAGGTTTGGATTGCACATTTGTGAGTACAGTTTCCTTGTTTATTTGCAAATAATTTTACAGATTTTGGGGATCAAAACTCACACATTTATTCTACAAAAGTAATCTTATGGTCTAATGGTATAATGTATTTAACTACTTCTTTGTGGGCAGAAACTCTGGTCCTGAAGAGCCACAATTTAAGGGTTATTTCTTAAATCATTAATTTTAACACACATGGAACACTTCTATTTTGACCACTGATGCAGTTCATCTTTTCTGTAAGTCATTCAGAAAATTTCTGAAATAAAAATACCTGCACTCTGTGTCTCTCAAGGACCACAGATTTGATTGAACCAATTAACCTACTAAATTAATCAAAACTCACACACATTCCATATCTTCCCAATGATTTAATGGTGACCTATAAGACCTGCAGAACTGTGGTTCTTCGAGTCAAGATAAGGTCACTGCATATTTAGTCATCACTTGAAAAAGCCTGCATCAGTAAATAAAAGTGCAAAACATAGCTACTGACAGCTCAAATGCTTGCATTTTTAACTACCTGTGTCTTCAGTATTAAATAATGATAGGAAATATATTCAACTGTCCAACCTACAGTAGCTGCTGAACGGAGAAGCTTTATTAACTTCAGTGACAATAAGGTGATAAGTACAAAATTATTTTAATTGAAAACAGTTCCTCATGCTTTATTTTTACTTTTCTATCTAACAGTTAAATGTTTTAGAGATTTGCCAGCCATCTCCATTTAAATCTGAAACACTGATTTACAATCTAATGAATATCACTGGTACGTCACTGGAAATAAATGTTTCATGTTCACTAGCTAAAGGCCACCATACGAGAGACAAGAGTGATGGACTAGACTGAATGCAGAGCTGCAGTTTCTGTGCTTGTGCAGCTCTTGCAGTAAAAGTAGGAAACACAGAAAAATCTTTGGCAAAGGATGGGCAGAGAAAACTCAGGGAAGGTTAACAATTGGTTAAACAAATCGACATGCTAGATCTGAATTGGTCAATCCCATTCAATGAGCTTTCAATTAGCGATTGTATCATATATTTTATCGATTTCTAGACGTGAAAAGACAAAATGGAAAGATTTGTTAATGGAGAAGAAGGAAGCTGGGTTTTAAACTGTCGTATCAACTGTAAATGGAGATGAAAACCGATATAGCTGTTAATCCAATCCTTAAAGGCTGCACAAGGGAATTAAAGAACAGCCCAAAACCTCCAAGAGAAACAATGACAGGTTTGTATATAAAAACTAATATAACTTAAAAGCTAAGAAGGAGACTTTCTGCCTAATTCCCTGCAATGAGATATCTTCTGGCAGCCAAATAACTTATACATGGACTTCAAGCATTTACTGTACATAGTACCATAAACATACTTCCCATTTGTTTCAGGGTTTCTGTACTTTTGCCAAATGGAACTCATTTTTGAAATAAACATACACACAAAATGTAATTAAGTGCTGCACTGCAAAATTGTTTTAATGTCACGTACCTATCATTTCCAACATTGTCACAGCAAGAATCTGCCAGGTTTGTGTCAGAGTGCAACCTTCTCCAACAGGATTCTCCACCTTTAACATATTTGAACATCTGATAGCAAATTAAGAATGCTAAGAATGAAACTTTGTAGCCGCAAGATGACATTCCATGCATTTTCAGTGTGCATGTTTCTAGATTACCTCTGGTGATGGAGAAAGTGCCTTCTGTGAACCCGGGATCATGAATTTTTGCATGCTTCTACTGGTCACTTTCTTTGTTGGCTGTGGACTGTACATGCAAGAGCTCACCACACGTCACCACGGATTAAATAGGTTATTACAGCCTACATCACATAGAGTCTGAATTCATGCAGGAGCAGCACACATGAGTAGCCTTGCCATTCTTGCGATAAATGCATGATTCCAGTTCTCAGAAAATACTTTTTTATTATCAATGACTGAAAATAAATTGTGGATTGAAAACCAAGGAAAGGGCTTGTCTTTAACAGCTCCTCCCCATTTTGAGGTGCATTTGACACATTCATCTGTGCAAAAATTTAAAAGTTAAACCAAGGCTTATTTACTAGTATTAAAATATAAAAAGGTCCATTCTCTAATTTCAACATGGAAAAGTACAAAAGTACAAAAAAGTACTAGATGCTCTCCAATACTGCACATGAAACTGAATTACAGTTACCACACTACAGGCTTTTCTCAAGAAACAGAATTACACTGAGAATTCTGTGCTGCTTTCACAATATTTAGCTAATATTTTATTCCATTCTTCCAACTTAGCATATTACTGTATGCATAACCATGGATAGGAACATATCAGACAAAAAGTGGTAATTAACTGCTTTGCATGATAAAATAATGTGCCTTTGTCACAGAACCACCACTATTAATCACTGCCCTACAATGAGGCACTTAAAAAATGTACCTAATACTTTAACCTTTTTAAATAGTTTATGATCATTGTGTTGTATATGTAAAAAGCTTTACAGTATAATTATCATTATGCATTACAATCAATGTACAATAATTTAATATTGCAATCTTTGAGAAGCAATTACAAGCCTAGAAAAAAATATCTGTTTAGAAATCACCTGAATAGTAAGTAATATAATTTACACAGGTGCTGACACTGAAGTATTTTTCCTATCTGTTGGGAGCATTTTTACTATTATGGTTAGAAAATGTAATTATTGTAATCAGCCTTGAGTTTGAGGGCTGTGTTGTAGAAAACAGATCTGAACAATGAAAATGGACCTTGATAATGGAAGAGCCTTGAATTCCACTTCATTTATCACACTAATGGATGTTGGGATGACCTCAATCAAAAATTTGTTTTGCAGTTTTCAGCAGAAGACTAGGCTTTATATGTTAAAATACTTGGTCAGATTGGCTCCTTATGAAACAATCTTGCTAATAACATTGTAGGCAAAGGCTGGTGTAAAAAATACTTCAGAATGAACCTCTTTTTTTTTTTTACTTTGCCATGGCCCTGGACTTGCCAATAAATTGCTTCTGTAATCAGCTTTTTGAAAAGCTTATTTACAGCTTGTTCTGAGTTTATTGTGATTCTCAGAATGAAAAATAAAATTGGATTTCATTAGATGCACAATTTTCACTCTGAGTAAAGAAAAAAAACAAACCTTGAACTGTATATTGTGAGTACAAGCACAGCGTATATATTACTATTGAATTGGTTTCTTCTTGCATTAACACAGTCCCCACCTGCTTGTAATCTTGTTGGAATCTATAAGGCACTCTAAATTCAAGTACAGTCTTAAAGATCATTCGAAATTACCAACCATGAGTAAAGTCTCCGCTGTAGAAAATGTTACAAAATACAGTTCTATGAGTTTGGGTGTATACAAGTTTGTAACTGCATGCATCACACAATTCATTCACAGAGGAATTCTGTAGAAGACGACTCACCTACAGAACTATAGCCATACAGTACATAAGAACTAATGCACAAATGCTGTACTTGATCATATTTTAATCTGCTGTGTTATATAGCATCTAAAGCAATGTTTGTTCTGAGGAGTCTAACCCCACGGGTCTTAATTTTACTGATGTTTTAGTCAATAAACCAGCTTCCTTGGGGAGCTATATCCTGAGTTTCTTAAATGCTAATAATTTAGAAGAATTTATAAGTGGATGCTGATGTAAAAAGAACAAATCTCGGTTATCCCTGTTAGTTAGTTTTATCCCTCATTCTATTTCAAGTGTCAAGTTGCAGAATAAGCCCATAATGAAGAAAAGTACACACTGCTTGATCGTACAGATTTGTACTTTATACCAAATCTCATTTCTGGCCATGTGAGTGATTAAAAACAGAATATATCCATCTAGAAAGTCTTCTCAGTTATAAACAAGCTATATTATGGTTCAGCAATAAAACAACTTCTCATGAAACTGCAAATAAAATGCAACAATAAACAACCCTAGGCCTGAAACCATCCCATGAGTTTCAGTTTCAGATACATTAGGGGGGGGGGGGGGTATTTTTTTAAATAGCACCATCTGCAGGTTAGCAAACCATTGACTGGGTTTTGATTCTTGTTCTAAATGAACAAATTAAAAGCAAGAATTTGCTCTGCAGGCAATTGAAATAAAACAGCATCTGCCACATCAGCATTTGCATGTTTTTCAATCTGAGCTGAAGTACTCTAAAATGTAATTGACTCCATAAAAGCGTTTTATGGGATTCCACAAAAAAACCTGTCCGGATTGTTTCTCCAAAAATCAGCCTTGGAGAGAATGACTGAAGTCAGATGTGGAATTTCTTTGAGGTCAACAGTATCAATATTATTGACCCTTATTGGCCACACCCTAAAGTCAGTGGTATAAAGAAAGTGAAGATTGCAAAAGACAATACGGAGCTGCTTGATAGCCCCCATGCCTCTAAAGTAATTTTATATTTGGTTTTCCATGGTTTTAGATAGATAGATAATACTTTATTAATCCCGTAGGGAAATTGATGTGTTACAGCAGTCCAGCCCAAGACATGCAAAACAGACATCAGAATAGTTATAAAACAAAAGACTGATTGTCCAAAAAACACAATGGAGTAAACATGCTGTCCATAGAGGAGCAAATGAAGGGCTAACAGTCCTAGCCAAGGGCATCGTTATACACCCTGACAGCCGCCGGGAGGAAAGACCTTTGGAAACGTTCCCTTGAAACTTTAGGCTCTTATTATATTCATATTCAGTATCCTGTTCATCTTTAAATCTCCTAAACATGCTTCATGGAGCTTAAACTTCAATGACATTTATAAGTTGACAAGGTTTTCCATAGTACTGTTGCATGATTACACTGCCTACATGCACTGCAAAAACTAAATACTGCACATTAATTGCGCATGCTTAGTGTAACGAACAAGGGCGTTCCAAGAAAATCTTCTGCGTTTAGTTTATTATGACTAGATTGTGATTTTCCACTATTACCAGACTTAGTATAAGGAATATATCACATGCATTACTTGAGAGCAGTAAATATGAAAGGGCATTCTAATAATTAATCATTAATAATTGCTTACACTTATATAGCGCTCTTCTGGACACTCCACTCAAAGCGCTTTACAGGTAATGGGGACTCCCCTCCACCACCACCAATGTGCAGCCCCACCTGGATGATGCGACGGCAGCCATAGTGCGCCAGAATGCTCACCACACACCAGCTCTCAGTGGGGAGGAGAGCAGAGTGATGTAGCCAATTCATAGAGGGGGATTATTAGGAGGCCATGATTGGTAAAGGCCAATGGGAAATTTGGCCAGGACGCCGGGGTTACACCCCTATTCTTTTCGAGAAACGCCCTGGGATTTTTAATGACCACAGAGAGTCAGGACCTCGGTTTTACGTCTCACCCGAAGGACGGTGCCTGTTTACAGTATAGTGTCCCTGTCACTATACTGGGGCATTAGGACCCACACAGACTGCAGGGTGAGTGCCCCCTGCTGGCCCGACTAACACCTCTTCCAGCAGCAACCTTAGTTTTTCCCAGGAGGTCTCCTCTCCAGGTACTGACCAGGCTCACCTGCTGGGCTTCAGTGGGTGTCGAGTTGTGAGTTGCAGAGTGAAATGGCTGCTGGTACCACATTCTAGAGAGAAAGTGCTGAAACTTTAGAGAGATGTTCACAATTCCTTCAAACTCTTTCTGAAAAGTGTGTTTACCATTAGGAGTACGAAACTTAAGCTGTAAACACAATTGTGTCAATCTTGTCACACAATCTTGTCGACAAGAGACAAATTAATATCACAAAGTTTTTTTATGACACCATCTTCTGTATTCAATACATAAAATAAGACAATTTCAAATGTCATGGCTAAAGGAATACTGCACAGCGCTTTCATAACTAAATTCTTACACAGTAAATTAACTAAAATATTGACCACTGAAAGACTAACTAAGGGAAACTGTTGGTATTAACCACAAGCCTGTCATGTTATAATTCTGAAAGTTTTAGAAAACAGATTCTTCAAAGAACCTTTCAGAGCCCTTAACTTAAAACTCTGCTGACAAGCACCTTGTATTTGATGTCTTTCCTGTCGGTGAAATTAAAGGCTAATTATAAAGTAATTTTAATTCAAAGCAGAAGTCCCTTTCATTTTTATAGACACATACACACAATATGCATATCTTTGTTACTGTGTTTTATGTCCCTCAGGTTCCCAATTAAGAAAGACTGAAATGAAATTCAACACATACCCTCATAATTAGTATCAGCTGGTATGCAACGTTCAGGTATGCATATCCAATGAGGATTAAGCCAGTGAGGAACTTGTCAGTCAGTGTTTCTGTGTAACCTCATAACCTATGTCACACGCACAGAAGAATACAGCAGCAGGTTGCTTTCCTTGATTCAATGTCATGCTGTACTGTATATACAGTACTCAACAAATTTAAAGACACGTATAATGTCTTCAAGAAAAACTAAGATTTATGAACAATGACATCTAAATATTTTTGTTTCAACCTATAAAAAGCACAAGGCCAGGAATTGTTTTAGCACAAAGGAATTTGTATATCTACAGATATTTAACTTTTCCGATCTTCATCTGTCCATGAGTTATTTCTTAACGTCTTCTCTTTAAACTACTGCAGTGAAAAAAAAAACAGGATTTTCACATCTGAAAAGATAAGATGGCAAAGACCAACTGCGGTCAAGCGTGGGTGAGGGAAATATACTCCTAACCATGCCAGCGGTACCAACCACTGGCAACACAGCTTTTTTGAGCATCACTGAGACTATGATTAAATAATCCTCTCCTGAAGACCCTTTATGAGGAACTGAAAGTGTTTCTAAAAGACAGAATCTGTGAAAAGTAAAGAATGACAATGTAATCCAAACTTGACCATGCAATAAAGCATAGCCACTCTTTCACAATTAAGGAATCATAGCAGAGTCACCTGTGTTTTAAAAGATGAACAAACACGCAACCTACAGTACATGAAAAATATAGATATATTTTTGTTTAATTTTGATTAAACATAGCACTCCTATATTTGTACTCCTCACCATTTCATACTCCATTTAATTTGTGAATAAAAGGACAGGAAGCCTAATAACATGCTTTAAACCTGTCTGACTCTTAACAGTTTGAGTTGTTAAAAAAGTGAAGGTTTCAACCAGAGTTGAATGTTCACAGAGTCGTGTTCCTTCAGATAAAAATTGATTCCAGTAAATTCTTACCTGAAATCTATCACACTAAAGGCTTTTAAAGGTCACACACATAATAAGTTCCGATGGTCTCAGTCAGACAGATAATGGGCCTTTTCTCTAGTAAGAAATGCTGCTATGTAGAAATAATTGAGTAATCTGTGGACCATTCAATTCAATAATCAGCCAGGCTAGTAATGTCTCAGAAATGGAGAGCGTGGTGGGTTTTTACTGGTGTGTCTTTAAACTAAAAGGAAACTGTTACCTGCTTGATCAGTAACATTTAAAAGCTTACCAACAAGCACAGATTATCCAGCATAGTGTCAGCATTTCAAGAGGGTGAAAAAAAAATCCATCACAAGTATATAGTGATGGGTTCCCTTTTACCGGTAATTGTTACTTGTTCATAGTGGAACATATTAATTTTTAATTGGGATTCAGTATGGAAATAAGCCACATATCCAATTAAACCAGTATTACTGAGAGTGATTCAATTAAAGAAATATCAATTTATTACAATATATTAGACTTTGCGTGAATTATTTAAACAGGCTTTCCATTTTCAGTCATGAAGTATGTCCGCAAATCAAAATGGAATTCAAGTCCTTCAAGCCCTTTGTTTTTCAAAACTATTTAAAGCCTCATTTTTTTCGTGCTGTCGATCCAGACTGACTTGTAAAGCAAAACTGCCTGCTGGAGCCTTTAGCTTGCTTTTGTTTTTCTAAATTTATTTCCATTCTGAAAGTGCCATGTGTTAAATGTTTGATTTTTGTTGTAGGTTTCCCAACTTCATCCTTTGTCTGCCACGTCAATCTGTAAAGATTAGAATTCAGAGATGCAATTTACTGAGGATTAGTTTCTGTCTCCCAAAATTACGCAATTTAATATTTCATGTGGAAAACTTTACAAAATATATCATTTATGGTTGCCACATTCCAAAGGCTAATTCTTCCTGCTGCTATTATTAACAGCACTGTTGTATTGCCAAAAATGGTATGGAAATTCTATTGGAATTCTAATTCCAAGAAATACGAGAAAGCCATATGATTTTTGGCAAGAATATGAAGTACTAATCTTTTGAATGAGCAGTTGAATCATCTTGCTCCTTTCTCTAATGAGTATAGTGAAGTGTTCACACCACAGCTTCACTATAGTAAAGCTGAGGAAATCGGTGGCACAATTGCAAACCACTGCTGTTTTTTACAAAACATGAACTTTCAAGTATTAAGCACTGAATTTAAAAGTATCCCATCTATATTGCCTGTATTGTTAAATTAGAATCTGGGAAAAGAAAAGCAATTGAGATGCTGTGGAAAATCTATGCTGCACAACTACAGCATAAAGGCTCAAATGGACTATCGGGCAACATCCAATGAAGGAAATCAGGAACAGTAGTGAAAAATGACTTGGGCTGTCCCAAGCCTTCTGATTCTATTCTGGTCAGGCAACATGAATACTCTGCAACTGGGGTTCGTGCCACATGACACAAAGCAGCTAATGTCTAATGCACTGCAATTTTACTTTAAACAAAAGCACTGGTCTACAGAAGTGAAACAGTGAAAATCCCAAAATTATAAAGTAGGATAAAGTACAACAGATGGCCAAACAGAGCTCAGCACTGTAATTCAGTCCTGAGGTTCTGATGTAGACTATAGACAGCTCCATCCTCATTCTTCCAGGGCAGCTCCCAGCTTAATTACTGTCTTGCCTTTGATGCCTAAACGTCCATTATACTATATGTTTTATCTTTCAGCATGCATATTATACGATATTTAAAAGGAAAAGATTGTAGTTTTGCCAGACAGCCTTTACTTTCTGCTTTCGGAGCTGCTGTTAAAGCCAAAGCAAAAAAAAGGACTGTTACCATACATTACCTCCCCATTTGTACCGACACTTGACAGCAGAGGTAATTGTGAGAAACAGCATTTACAATACCATACCTGCTCCCTGACAAAACAATATATATAGCTGGATTGTTTTTAATCTTTGTTCAGAGGACATTTTACTATGATTTTAGTCCTCAGGCAATTATGTCTAAATTTATTGACAATTCCTTCTCAGAATCTCTCATAAATAGCAGATGTACTACACATTCCCAAAAGAAAAAAAAACACTTGAGCAGAAAACAGCTTGATACATGTAAATTAAGCAATTAAAAATACTGTATTATGTTTCACTTAAAGACTGGCATCTGTTTGTAAGCTTTTATTTCAGAGTCATTTAATTTAAATACGAAAATTTAGAAAAATAATAAATGTTGATACATTAAGCAAAGTTATTTTAGAAAATGAGGGTTTAAAGATATTTCCAGAACACTGAAGGTATTTAAACAGCCTAGAAATTAAATTACATACCAACAACATTAAATCCAAGCAAGATGTTTCAGTTTAATATACTATGAGGATAGTATTTGTACACAAAATTAATATTATAATCTGTTTTTATATTATCAAAACTTTGACATGAGGGTTTACATTTCTTCATCTATAGCTGTGTGTAATACATTATTTTAATTAGGTACTTTTTGAGAACATTGCAAAACTCTCTTTGATAAAATCTCATTTTTAAGTTTGAGAGTTTTTCCTTAAAGATCATCAAATACATAACTACTGTACCTTTGTCAAAGTGATCTACAGTACAGTATATGTGCATTGCTGTTGAATGCCTCAATATAAACTGTTCTCGTCTTGTCTTAGGGGCACTCAAGAAATCCAAATCTGTTGACATTATACTCCATATTGGACTGTAATTGCTGATCAGGTCTTTAAGATAGCCAGGAGCCACGTTGTTCAGACTCCTTTAAGTCAAATCTCAAATTTTTAAATAAATCTTAAACTGGACAGAAAGCCAACGCAACGTAATTAAAACCGCTACAACAGTCCAACTTAAATGTAACAAAAGCATAAGCAATTTTCTTTGCAGCAAGATGGCAGAGAGTGGAGCATAAAGAGAAATATTCAAATTGAAGGGATAAGAGTTCAAGTAAATGGAAATATGACAGCCTCATAGCATTCCTTCCTCCATGCTCTTCCATGCTTTCTCCAAGTTTCTTATGAAATAAGCTCTTCCACCAATATGGGGTTTGTAACTTGTGATTGACGGAACAGTCTATGGTTTGATTTAATTATGGCCTAAATCAGATACATGCATTTCACGATCCACAGAACACTGTCTAGGCCTTTAGCGCCTTGGTGGAAGCCAGGGAATGTGTTTAAATGTTGAAGAGCAACCCTCTCTCTGAACAGGAGTAAGTTTGGTAAGCACTTGTGTTAAGTCTGATGTATTGTTATTCATTCTAGGGAGGAAAATATATTAATGCAGTGGGCCATATGCTGAAACTTTCCAACCTTTTGGTGACAGGTTTTATGAGTATAATGCAGTTTGTGATGTATAGCATAATAACTGAGTCCATGACTGTAGGGCCTTCCTCTTAATATTGTGTGGCTGGTGTATCAGACAAAATTATTGTAATGAGCCAAATTTTCCATCTAACAGCAATATGAGTTCATTACTCTTTAAGTTATACTGGTGAAGTAACCCATGGAAAGGGATGCTTTTATTTTGAAGAAATTGGATTTTAGACATAAATAAAATTAAGCTTATAACTTGCAGATAGTATAATGAAATAATAATTACATTTCAGTTATCAAAGGTTATCTTATTAGTTTTTTTCTTTCTCCCTCATCTTTGCTTTTGAAGAATAAGTGTGAGCCTGGCAATGAGCTCTGCAATAATTCACATTTCAGTGCCTAAACAGGGTGATTTAAATTCAGCAGCAGGTTGAAATCTGCTGTTACATGTTATATAAAAACAAAACACTAACACGTAGGAGTCTTGGCATTATTTCTAATGATGTTCAACTTTATTTACTTGTAGCCTGCTTCTGAATTCCATTTGCTCAACTAAAAATTCAGAATTCTGCTTCTCTTGAAAATCAGCCTCTTCTAAAACAGTTAATAGATATGAACCACAGACATTAAAAATGTGTTCTATCTGTAGAATGGGAATAAAAGTTAAGAGAGAAGATCATAAGATCACTTTATTGGCCATATACAATCTCTTGTATTAGGAATTTGTCTTTTCACATACCCCAACTTGCTCTCCATGAGACGCACAGACAGGGAGAGAAGCTTGGGGTCAGGGCACAGGGTCAGCCATTTATATGGCGCCCCTGGAGCAGTTGGGGTTAAGGACCTTGCTCAGGGGCCCAATGGAGTAGGATTCCTCTGCCGGCCGCGGGATACGAGCCGGCAACCTTCCAGCCCCAGGCACAGATCCTTAGCCACAGTTCATGATATTCTTCTACTCTATATTATTTAAAAGTCACTGCTTTGAAAGAAGAATGATTAAAGCCATCTGTTAATTAAGTTGTTTATTCCTGGTAAGGGTCATGGCAACCTGGAGCCTATCCTGGAAGTACAGGGCTTTACTACACCCTGGCCACTCCCTTGCAGGACACGCAAAGACCATTTCAAGACACCAATTATCCAAATGATTATCCGTTTGTCTTCGGAAAGTGTGAGGAAACCACACGGACTAAACACAGCACACAGAGAAAACGCACACGCATGCACAGGGAGAAGATGTACCGTAGAAGACACTCTAGTCTGGAATAAGAACCCAGGACTGAAGAGCAGAGAGTGAGTAGCACCATGTTTACAAGCAAACAAAAATAAATTGTATTTCAGGATGCAGTTCTTTTAAAAATACATTACATATCTTTTTACACATTTAGAAAAAATTGATCCACATAAAGACTTTATAAGGGTATCAGCTGCGTTTTATATCAAATAACGGCAGCATCAGAGGGATGTGAGGATCGACTGATTCACTTTTCAGGCCTTTCCCAAACTATTAAAATGTAAAATAGGAAAGTAAAGGTACACCTTCGTACCATTTTAGGATTGCTTGATTTTTTAGCATTTCTCACAGACTGCTCAGAATTAACTAGTGACCAGGCCTAATTTGAATCGGATGTCAGTTCCTTAACACTAGCAAATAATATATTTAAACTCCTGATAAATATTCAATAATATTTAAATTTGAAAATACAGATTATGTTTAAATACATATAAACAACATTACAAACTATTATAGTAAACTGAATAATGCATGAAAAAGAATGCCAACTGAATTAACCAAATCATTCCAACAACTATTTGGCTGGTATGCATGAAAATTGTTTCCATTTCTGAATAACAGAAAAAATTCCATTCAAGTTTCAACCATAGAGTAAGCACTGGTCTATCTGAAGAGAAAAACCTGTCCTAAAAAATTCTGGAAAAAAAAACCTCCATGCTTTTAAGAGTTCTACATTTTTGTCTTTCAATTTAAATCAATTTAAAAAACAAAATGGTCTTCTAGACATCACTAGAACACAAAAAGGAAAATATATTGATGTACAGACATTAACTATAACGTCTTGCAGTGTGTTTTTTCTTTGGTTAATTCAAAATATAATTAAATTTATAAAACAAAGAATAATCTTGCAGGGCAGTTGACAATGATGGCAGAATTAAAAGTGTGCTTTTCCTGAAACTCTACTGAAGGTCATCAGTTTCTGGATTAGATAGGAGACTGACTTTCCATTTAACATTCTAATGGTACGTTGCTAAAAGAATTCTTCAACACATGAATGAATGTACTGATTTCCAGTAACATCTGAGGCTTTAGAGAGACCAGATGTGACTTTTTTATTTTTTGCACTTGACCTAACTTTAATAAAAGAAGGAAAAATCACAGCTTGGGAATCTAAGGTGATCTAGGTGAAATATCCATTATGTAATGTGTTTATCCTGTCAAGGCTACCTGCATATCCTTTTATTTCTTGAAAACGTACCATCCAACTTCTGAATTACCTATAGAGAATTCTAGCTCAAAGTATCCTCTTCATCAGCTGATTATGCTATCTATCAACCACAGCTTTCAATGCTCTTTCAAACCTTTCTAACTCATTCAGCTCCTTCCAAGTAATGCAGTCAACTGTATCCCAGTTGATTATTGTTTTGTAATCCAATACCTCTATGTATCTTAGCCGATATATTTAGAAACAAAATATATAGGGAGGCCTTTAAAATATAACATTTTGGGTTTCGCCCTGTTGATCTGAGAAGAAAGAAATCCTAATTACAAGCACATGCTGAAGAAAAAAACATTTTTTTTGTTTGCTTCTTCCCAAAAAAGAAAAAAAAAACAAAATTCTTTTGGTTGTTGCCAAGGCACGCACAAAATGCTGGCAGCTACAAAGATTCAATTATACAAAGTGCAAAAAATAATTAAAAAAAATAATAGCACTTGAAAAAAATTGCCCCTCCAGAAATTGCGTGGAACAATAAATCTGTTAATTAGCTCATTAATATTCAATTGGGGTCAGTGGACTTAATGGAACCTTTTTCAGAGGCCAAGGAAATATTTAACACACAGCTTTACGTCCGCCTTTTCTTATTATCAGCTATGTACAGGCAGCCTTATCTAGCTACCAGATGGTTCAGAACAATACAGTGCTATTATCGTCTTACTGCAGCATGTGTGACTTGTAACTGGTGTGTGTCGGAGACAGTGAAGTATAGATGCTGGAGCATTTAGTGTAATTGATATGTGGTATATATTGTATTGTTTAGGCCTGTTTGTTTGCACTGCTGGTATTCAAGGCAAAAGAAGAGTGGAAGATTGATTTTCACTGCTGCCATTTCTGTTCTCTCTACAGGTCACAGATAACTTGTCAATGCAATATTCTGACCAGTGTAAAATGCATCAAGGCTAAACTCTACAGCACTCCAGAGAAGAGTGGGTTTTCATCTTTGTAAATATAAGCCCACAGTCTACTATTACCTTCGGCTTAGAGATGGATGTTTTATTCAACAAGTGAGAAAAAGTTGCTGAGGAGGACAGTCATTCATTTATATAGTAATATTGGGAGTCCAAGCCTGTTTAACTTTCTTTGTCAAAGGTGAAGTGCTATACTCAGCAGAAAGTTAGGCTATTGCAGATATTAAGTTTCTTGATTTGGGTCTCCTTAACTTTACAACAGATGTCATGTCATGAAGTAAAAATAAACGATTGGCAAAAAGAAGTTTTGTCTTTTTTTAATTAACACCTTTGTTTGTTCCACCTCACAATGTTTATTATAATTTCATTTGTTTGATTCCTAATGAAAAACTGCCATCATATTTCTCTAAAAAAAAAAAACAGGCTTGAAGATCATTTGTTCCATGCAGCACATTATAATTAAATGCTTCACACATTTAGTGATTCCTTCTGTTAGAGGACATATACTGAATCCAAACATTGAACTAGAAGTGAAATATTAAGTATTATTTACTAAAATACAAAGGCCCAAAGAAATAAAACGTTAAGAAATGTTAAAAGACGGGGAACTATTTGTATAAATAACTGAAAAACAAACAAGTTAAGTTAACCAATAACCAATCATCTGTTTAAATAGACTGTTTTTGAAACTGCTTTAACTTCTTAAAATGGCTGTGGTGTTACCTATAAAGTGCATCAAGATACTTGAAATCTGCTATTTGTTAGAAACTAAAATGTTCCATCTATGGCACAGATTCAAGCCTGGGTCATGTCAATAACTGGCTGTGATCAGGATTCCCCAAGTGGCAGTGTACAGTTGGCAGAACACTGGGAGGGTAAGATGGGGTTGGCCAGGCTGCTTCTTAGCAAGTGGCAAACCAGTGCTTTTATAGGTGCAAGCAAGACACGCGCTGCTCTGCCAGGCCACCCGCATCATCTCAGAATTTGTCAGAATGGTGCTTATAGGTGGGTATGTTGGATAAACATGCCTACAGGTCTTCACTCTTCCTATGCAGTGCAGAAATCATAGCTTTGAGCCAAATCTTAAAATAAGTGGCGATTCCAAGTTTGTTTTTAAGAAAAGAATGCAAGAAATAAAGCTCTCTAGCGCATGTCAAGGCCAAGAAGACCAAAGTTGCGTTCGATAAGGAGAATATTTACAGGGAACAAGGCTGCCCTTGAACAAGGCTAGTTGAACTGCTGTTTTGAATACTCCATAAACAATTCATGCATGATGCTTACGTCAAAACCTTGTTGAGTTCCTACAATAAAGGTTGCTGAATACAGTTCTCAGCTGCAATCAGAATACACCGTAGATGTCAATATGATGATAATCTATGTCTATTAGAACATTCTTTATGTATATCAGTGCTTACTGTATCATTTAAAGAAGAATGGCATATAACAAAAGGCACTATATACTGTAATAAAGCCAACCATCTTGAACAATCAACAAAAGTGTTACATTAAATATATAAATTACTGACAAGATTTCTGTGCAATGAAAGAGAAGTCACATGGTTTTGCCAGTCAACCAGATGGTCCAGGGATAGAAACTTCAGCATAAAATTGCCTAATCTGTCCCTACGATCTTACGATTTTGCATGACAAAAAACAGTTATCCAGAGGATACAAGTGGAAACTAAGAGAAAGCACATACAGTATAGAACTCAATTTTTTGCGCTTAGCTGTTTTGGGAGTCTGGAACAAGCTACCTAACCATGTTGATGCAGCTCATACCCAGAACACCTTCAGGATATGACTAGAAGACCACCTTGGATCAATTAGCTTTCATTAATTAGAAGAGATCCTAAAATAAAATGATCAACATGGGATGAGTGGTCCCCTCTTAGAATCTTTCTTAGGTTCGTATGCTTTCAGGAAATTTGTAAAACATAAAAAAAGACTCTTAGGAAACCACTGCAAAAAATATTCACAGCTGGACTCAGATCAGTTATCTTTGCTCTGAGAGTCTCCTACTGAAATCAGCTGAAGGAGGAGAAGGCTTTGGATTCCTAACACCTATAACCTCTAAAAGTCTCCATTCTGTAAAATAATTTGTCTCCCCTGCAGACATTTATTTTGTAAGAAACCTTGAAGCATCACTGTATTCTCTTGTTTATATCCCCACTGCATTGTCAATTACTTACTGAACACTTGAATATCTCCACATGTTGAGTTGAAAACAACTAAAAAGGTCCAGATAAGCCAATGAATAGTTTTGATAGAAAATCTGGGAAAAACTGTTCTAGTACATGACGTAGGTCCTTACATTTAGATGGTAAGGTTTATTTAAAAGCATGCCTATATTTATTAGGCTTTTGTTTGCGATTAGAATTCAGAGAATACCTGCTCTAACTGCAACATTCTATTGCTGAACAGTACACAGCACACGTACACACACAAGGCTTCCACTGGCAAGTGAGTGGTTGAAGTTTGATACGAAAAATACTACAAAAGTTTAAGAGCAGTATACTGCTGTGGCCTACATATACTGTATTACTGTCAGCTGCATTGTAAAGCCAGATGTATTTCCCAACTCACCCTGCAGTGAAGTCTTCTTGTTTAGTCATTATTGCAACTTATATAACACATTTTTTTATAAGAACCCCTGCTTATTTGGTAAAGTATTCTCAGTGTTAGCGCAAAATAAGTCATTTTTATGATCTAATCTGCAACTTCAAAGAATCAATCATAAAATTGTCAGTCACTCCATCATAAACTAAAGTTGGATAACCGATCTTCAGCTAAGCCTCTCTTAGTGTTACTGAACTTGCCAAGAGTCTTCATTTTTACTTATTAAGCATTTGAATGATTCAGATTACTTAAAGCTATTTTCTCGCATATAACAAACAGCTATTGCACCCTCTCCCATGAATATATACTGATTAATAATGTATATGCAACTCCCATATAAAGGTTGAGGTTTCACACTAGGCCTAATACACAGCAGTCTTTAATCAACACACACATAAATCAAGTGCTTGGTCTTTACCAGTCACTATAATGCTAGAAACCGCTAATAGCCTACTACTTAATCATTTTACAAAATAAGTGTCTGTATTTTTAATTACATATGGAGTATTACATAATTTCCTGTGAAGTTGGTACAAAATGCACTTTAAATCACGAAGCACTGAGGGGCTCCTCATTCACATCTTTCCCTCTTCCCCATGAATTAAACATGAATGGCCACTTACTGCAAAGGGCTTCCCAAAGAAAGTACCATTGCCAAAAAGTGGCACATTTACAGCTAGTGTAAGGCAACACTAAATCCCTGATATCTAATTGCGTTTTCTTGCTGTATTCTATAGTCAAACTATTACAGTGGCAGGGTGGCTCTTGGTCCTGAGTTCCATTCCAGACTGGGCTCCACTGCAGGCAGCACAGGGTTTTTCCTCTGGTCTCCCAGTTCACCAGCCTGGCCACGTTAATACTGTAACACTAACACTACATAGTGTGAGTGTTCCCCATGATGGACTAGCATCCAGTCCAGGGCATAGTTTGGCCTTTTGTTCAGTGCTGCTGACTCTTTCCAGAAACACTGTAAACTGCTTTCTGATAATAGCTGAATGGATAAACATTTATTGTAAGTAAGTCAAACTACTGTATAGCTACCCCACACATCTAGGATTTAATGTCTGTAATGAAGGTCTAGTCTTATTTCAATAAGGATCATTCTAAAAAGGATCATTCTAACAGTACTACCTCATAACTGCAATATGTGGAAATCTGTAGTAACATTTTCCAGGCAAGTATTTTACCATTGACAATATTTAATGGAACAAACCTCGCAAAGTATTTCATAACACTTGTTTATACGAATTATATTGCTTTTTCTCCCTTCTAGTTTCAGTTATCAACATTACATTAAAAAATGTAAACATAACTTTGAAATTATGCCTATATTGTATTCATGAAACACAAATCTTGTTTTGTTTGCCTTCATGTCTACAGCAACAGATACGAGGTCTTGTCATTTTGAAAATAAGGTGAAACATTAAAGCACAACAGTGTGCTTTTTTTCTCTGCTTGAAGTAAAGACTTTATGGATTTTCACAGAGATAAAAGCTGCCACATTTGTTCTAAACATGTCTGTTTATTGACACCATTCTGTGTGCACAGCAAGATTATTTCATACGACATTATCTTCTTAGTCGGTTGTAAAAATTCAATTTTGCTTTAGTTTATCTGGACAGAAAATATCTATAACTGTATGCTGGAGGTGAAGGACTTGGGAGAGATTTCTTTTCACCTTCTCGCCCCCAGAAGCTTAAAAAGAAAATAAAAACGATACACTCTGAGTGGATGTAAACTCTGCTGCCAGATGTAGGAAATTTAAGAATTTGAAGGCTCTTTCTGAGGAGTGCTGGTGAGAAAATCTTTTTTAAACCTACCCTCACATTCATTTTTCTATTAGTGCTTTCGGAGACATAGTTAAAGCCTTTATTCAACATATGTATTTCCATCATGAATTCAATATCCTGGCATTTGAGAAACACTGCAGCTGATATTCATCTGTTCAACACAGAAACACACAGGTAAACCAATATTTTAAAGTGACCTAACTGTGAATACAAGGGGCTTATCAAAGGATCTTTAGTGGGCTTTATAACATGCTTTGTTACAGTATTGTTTAATGCTATGAGTGTCACTAGGACCATGTACAAATACAGCTCTTTACATTTACAAGATATTGCTGCTCTGGAATCAGTCCAAAGAAGACTGACCAGATACATTACCCGGGCTTAAAGGAATGCCCTACTCTGACAGGTTAAACAAAAACTGAATCTATTTAGTCTTGAACACGGAGAACTACAAGAGGACCCAATTCAAGTATACAGAATCTTCAAAGGCACTGACAAAGTCAATGCATGACTCTTCAGAATCAACAGTGAAACACAATCCTTGGAACAGGGGCTCTGAAGCCATACCTGGAAGAGACACTGCTGTTCTACCTGTGAACAAGGTTCACTCTAATTACGTCCACTAATTGCCAGGCTGTACAAATGGGTACAAATGTAAGTTGTTTTAGATAAAGGTGCCTGCTGCCAAATTAACTATTAGTATAACTAAAAACGATAAACTATAGGACATGCATTTGAAACGGAAAATAGTAGACACATTTTTACAAAGGCATCATGGGAGTCAGAACAAGCAACCCAGCCATGGCAAAACTGAAACGCTGGTGTCTTTCAAGAAATTACTGGAAAAAACCTCAAGATCACCATGTTACCAGAAACCAAACAGGCTCTCGTTTGTAACCTTTTTTATGTATGCTGGGTTTTTGAATCAAAATGCCAGGATTCATATTTGCAGCTGTTTTACATTACCAAGCCATTTTTCACTACGGAGCAAGGGGTGGCTTGAAAGATTGCTTTAAAAAGCACTGGAAGTTATAATAATTCATAACCTGTGCAATCCCTAAAATACACTTTGCAGGCAGTAAAATTAAGACACTTCAAAGGAGAAGGCATCTCATTTGAATGTATTAACAGCATGTTATTCAAATGCTATCCCGTCTATAATTACAGCTAGTCGATGTGTTATTATAAAATTTAATTAGTTCAACTTAAGAGTACTGAGGGAATATATGCATAAAGACAAAGGATGCAGCAGGCAGGTGTAACTGTTTAAGAAATGACTCTCTGTGACACCCTGGTGGCTTTTCAAGCAGATTTACATCTTTGGTACTGCTGCAATAGAAAAGCAAATTAGAGGACACCTCTTCTGCTCTGTGCATGCTGCAGATCTCTGGTTTGCACCTTGCTGACAGCAGAGACGCTGCATTGATTTTCCCTCTTCTCCTCCAGTCTGGAGAGAGGGTCAGGCACTAAAGCCATCGACAGAGACCAGAAGAACCCCCTGCTGTGTGCATTTGGGATTTGGAAACCTTAACACTTCTCAAGCACAAAATTCTAGCCTGAGCAGCAGAGAGGGGATTCACTCTCAGAACCTTTTTGATCAGAAGGTCAGCACTATCAAGTAAGACCTGAGAAACCATCTTTCTAGCCCAGCATAGTCAGGCTCTTTCATTTTGCCAAGTGGTTGTGTCAACACTTTGTTGCCTAAAGACTTTTAAGACAACTTTAGCAGTGAAGGAACAAAAATTTGTATTTTAATTTGCAAAACTCAGAGTAAAGCTGGCTACAGCACTGCATTTCACAACGCTAAAGACACGATTAATCTTAACATCTTGCTGATCTTGGAATAAAAGATGTAAGAATTCGAGATAATAAAGCAGTGTCATGTTCCTTAAGACAAGAATAAAAGTAAGTGTTCAGGATTTTATTTTAGCATAAATAACACTGTTACTTGTAGAAACACCTACACAACCTGAGCAAAATCTAGTATTTAATAAAAATATTCAAACTATTGTATGATGCCTAGTATCACAGTCTCGGCTGTGTTACTTTATTACTGAATTTCAAATAGGTCTTCAAATTGTATTACAGAGCACTAGAGAAATTCACAAGAATTGTATTTGGATGAATTCCAATAAGGAAATTTTAGAATTACCATCCATCAGATTGGACTTTATTTGTTATTCCTGGTAAGGGTTGCAAAACAGAAGGAGGATGGCACTTCTGTTGATACCAGCAAATTCCCGACTCAACATCTCTGTGAGGCTGAGCACAGACTCAAATATGGGTACCGAGATACAACACCATGCATTATGAACAAAAAGGTCCAGAAAATAATTCTATCACATGGTGATGGTGCTTTATATACCTCTCACTGAGCAGTTGCTTTCATTTGTATGCATTCCACCTTGAATCCTGGGAAGCTTAATGTCATCTTCAATACTAAAACCTCCAAACACGATTATGCTACAAATCCAAACCTGTTAAGACATACTGTCAAGTAGAGTGACATACCCTTTCAGTTTCTATCAAACACTTACACTGCTTGACATACAACTCACATTTATTTTCCAGAAAAAGGAACGGAATGATGAACCTTAAGCATATTCACATGCACAGTCACATGACAAGCCACCACACT
Source organism: Lepisosteus platostomus (assembly GCF_059453375.1). Classification (NCBI taxonomy): domain Eukaryota; kingdom Metazoa; phylum Chordata; class Actinopteri; order Semionotiformes; family Lepisosteidae; genus Lepisosteus; species Lepisosteus platostomus. The sequence continues at coordinate 7,352,247 of NC_142628.1, read as the reverse complement.
GGTCCGGTATTGGTCTGAATAGTGAGACTGCGGGTGCAGAAACAATTTATTACTAAAAATAGTTTCAGATATTAATGTTGCAGCCCATCAGCATGTTCCTCTTGTGAAGTATGAGTGGTTAAGAAGCTCTGTGCAGATGTGAACACAGAAAAAGTCAACAGGAGTTAGTGTTTGCATCTCCTTAAAAGTCCAGTCATAATAATTTAAAAGCATGCCAATATTACTTTAAATATTAGTTTTTGAAATAATACAAAATAAGCAAAGTAATCCTGCTTGGAACACTTACTGTACATTGACTGGAAAAACAAGCATGAAACTAGATGTTAAAAACTCTTATTATTTCAAATTTGAACTTAGCATGTCACAATGCACAAAATCATTAATAACTAGAAACGTTATTCTTTGCTAGGGCAAAGCAATGATGTCTTGTCCCCTAGTCTCAAATTCTGCATGGCTTTATGCTGGATGATTTTTTTCCACACCACAGAAACACATCACAATAACCAGAGATGTGCATGGTGTTATTCCTGTTTGCAGTTCCAGTTGTTTGCAAGACTGCATAAATAATTTGCTCATGAAAAAACACATTCTGCATCAGAGCACCTTCTATATAAGCTATTCTAATAATGTTACTTCCAATTGCAACCAAAGACCCTAAGGGCTGGCATGAGGGAGCAGTGGTCAAGGTTCTGGACCAGTACTTCACCCAGATTGGTACAGGAAATACTCAGCTACTATATACAAAGGGGTGCAAATACAAGCCACTGTATGAATAAAAGTCTAAGTTAAAATAAATTGTCTGCAGGTAGTCCAACACAAGAGTTGGAGCAACAGGAGACAGTGCCTGCAATGCTGTAGTACTGCCGGTACAGTGGGGGGTAGAACTGGGGTAAAACCCAATTGCATACCCATCAGAGGGAACTGATGGAACATACTGGCATTACTCAACATCAAAACATCAGTCCTGCTTCCGTGCCGCTAGCTGATCTCTGTAAAAACCTGTAAAAAAAAACCACAATTTAAAAATTAGGTTGCTGGTTGTTGGGAATCGGGGATTTTCTATAAAACAATGACAAAAACAGCAGGCTGTTTCTCCCTCACCCCTCTTTCTCTTCCCCCCTCAAGGTTAGAAGACTTTCTGTCATGTTAAAAGATTATCAGTTAATCCAAAATGTGTAGGAATGTGAAACAGAAAAACATGGGGACCTTTTCATTTTGACTAGCTTTTGCATTAATCCACTGGAACACCGCATTTTGAGTCTATTTTTTAGCATGTGTAAATGTTTCATAACCATTAAATAGAAGCTGAAATTTTCAATGGATAGCATGCAAAAATATTAATTGTAAAGGCCATTATTTGGTGTCCATGAGGCTGCATCAGCTTAGCCACTCCATTCTCGATTTGCATACAAAATGCTTTATTTTGGCAATCAATGAAAGTGCTTCACTGTATTTGTGGCTTATCACATGCTTGCAGGAAATGGATTCCTTAGCCATCTCGTTAAATTCTGTTGATGCATAACAATTTGAAACATGGCACAAGCTGGAATGACATTTAAAGATGCCTTCACTTAATTATATTTTGCAAACATTTGGTTGTTTCTCCTTAGGGATAAAATGCTTCCACTACAAAGTTAACTTGTTAATAATTCAAAAAGAATCTTTTCTTTGTGGAGCACTAATCGTTATCTCGTATTAGTGCTGGTTAAGGGCATTCAAGGTGCCTTCTGCACATGTGGGACACATGCTGGTATTTATCCATAATATTATTTGACTTTAAATTGAGGACCCAGATGATAGGATCCGTGGCAGTAACAGATTCTGTGGCAGGAGCACTCTCTAATTTTAATGATAAATTGTTAACTTGTATGGACTGGACCACACAGACAATCTTTTGAACCTGTTAAAGCTGATCAATAAATAAGCAAAATATTCCCATAATCTTTTATTCTGTAGATTCTTACTTTAACAGTACAGATACCCAAAATTAACACTTTGTGATCAGAAAGAGGTTCACAGTTTCAAAGGTACAATCTGTTTCTACTCAAAACAGCAGTTTTTCCAAACGTTTCTAAATTAACTAGAAACAGAGTATGTATGTCCACTGTACATAAACACACTCCACATAAGGTATCCATCATCCTCAATGATGAGCTCTAATAGCCACCTGTATAAAAGTATAAAAGATATCTTGCTCAGAGCTGAACAAAACCACATTTCATAGAAATGGTAATTTGTTTAAACTGTTCAGAGAATGTAAATTAACAATACATTTAATAAGGTCTGTAGTCATGTTGGAAAGAACACAACTACAGAAAAATACTGTCTTTGCTCCTCTAATAAACTTCTGAATATAAAGATTGTGTGTCCCAATTCCACTATTCATTATGAAATATTATCCAATTTATACTGTACAAAATATCATAAATTCTAATTATTCATACAGGTGAGCATAGAGATACAGAATTTACTGTCAAGACATGACTTACAAAAATGATTTGCATACCTTTGGAGTCTTATTAAAAGAAGGCTCTGTGAGCTAGAATTATTCATAAGGATCATGATGTTCAACTAATACAACAGTGCTAATTCATGTGGAGCTAATCAGAAAACTGGAGTTTGGTGATACCATTGTCCAAATCCTGCCAGAAGCTCAACGTTCCTCTGCTGCACCCTATACGGTAAGTTAAAAAGTTTGACATTGCACATGTGAACAATTTCTCAAGAATATCCAAATGTCTGATTTATATTTAATGTCTCTACGAGTCCGACAAAGCTGCCTGTGTGCAAGAACGCATCATACATGTGGTCACTTCATCTCTAATTTCATAAGTCAGCCTCAAAATGTCAGTAGCATTAATAACCTAATCTTTTCTTCATATTTCCAATATAACATCAAAGAGGATATATATTTGGAGGTTGCTTTTATCTCAGCAACCACAATAACCTCATCCACTGGAAAATAACTCAGTTTTACATTTTGTTTACATTGCACATTAAATTGCAGCTGCCTCCAATTCCCATTCCCCCTAGCCATTTAATCACATTCAAAGTTAGCTAAAATGCAATATACTAGTAGTTTCCTTTCACACAATGTCCCTACAGATACTGCCAAACCAACTTATTTTTTTATTTGCTGCTTATTTATTCAGGGTAGCAATCTTATACATACAATCACATGGCCTTTTGGAATGAGACTAAGTGACTAAACTTATTTCCCATGGAAATTTGGAGCTACAGTACAGAATAGAACAGCTAACTAATCCCCTAAGAAGGGCTTGCTATGGTAAATTTGAAGATTTTTTTTGCTGTAAGGATGCATTACTCTTGCTAAATGTTACTACAGTAACTGACAATTTACAAGAAATCAGCCTTACTTTTATTCTGGCTTACTATACTTCACCACAGTTGCTATCACCTATGTTTCATCACTTACCTGCTGTTGATCAAATAATTAAATTACACATTAACTTCCTATCAGTGTACAGTATATCCTGCGGTAATTAAGCACCACTCGTAGTTACGTACAGTAGTTATAATGTCCAAAATAAGCGAAAGCCTTTTCACATAACAATGGTCTCATTCAGTTTATGGAAAATGAATGTCTTAAATACAGAAGAGGACCTTAGGAAGTGTTTCGCTTTGAGAATATACAGATCCTTCTACAAAACCACAATCAGTAGTTTCTATTCGTTTTCATGGCTTGTGGACATGCAGGATCTTCCCAATATGTAAAAACAGCCACTAGAGGAACAAGACTAGACTATCTAAAGTGCCACAATGTCTCTCTGGCATTACTCCTCTGCAACGGGCAGCCTATAGCTATCAGTCCTTGAAAGATTAAAGGATGAAGTCTGACATTGTGGGGTTGATTACCCTGCCATTATAGGCCACCTCTTCATTTCTTTATCCAACATATTAATGCATAAACCCACATCACTGGTGACTTACCTAGGACCAGGGAGCTATCGTATTCATGACAAAATTCTGCCTGCCTTCCACAAGGCGATACTGTGTCCAGGATGTGTGTACAGAGTTTCCAGCATCAGCACATTCACATGCCTTGCCTGCTCGATTGGACAGCTATGCAATGGGTTTCGATGTAATTATTTGGATTTGTCCAGGATACCCATTTAGTATACCCTGGCATTCTTATGCACTTATCCAATCACCACAACCGTTTTGTTTATGAACCCTGTCTTGTTGCTATCCTTTGTCCTTTAAAGGTACAATTTCAGATACTGTATTACAGGTACGAGAATTTTACTCTGCATGTATTCCTATATACAGAAAACATTTCTCAGTCTCAGTAAAAAAAAAAAAAACACTTCAAAATACATAATAATTGGGTGATACTGGATGAGCTAGGAATATATAACATTTGTCTTGCATACAGAGCATCAGATGAAATTCACAACAACTGGAACAAATTCACAAAGTTCTGATTAGAATGAACCTTACAGCAGGTTTACAGTCATTACCCATCAGTGCAGGTGTAATGCCACTGTGCATGGGATCATTTGAACTATGTGTCCAAACTGCACTGCTCTATGGTGTCAAATGTCCATGACACAGCAGTATCTGTGTGATATCTTCCGAGAACTGACTGTAGTTTGGCCAGCCCAGTTATAAACACTGTGCATACTGTACTATGTATAATTCGCATCAAAAGAAATGTATCATAATTTACAAATTACAGCAATGTTTACAAGTTTGGGGCATTGATTAAGTATTTTTTAACTGATAGTTCATGCCTAACCAAAATACACTTGAGTGACTGACCGTACATAAGCACTCATTACTTAGAGAGCTGATTTGGTAATGCTGATGAAGAGATCTAAACTGCTGAATATAAGGAATAGTGAAAAATAATAGAAAACGTAATATACTGTATACTGTACCAGAATTATCACAAGAATAAAAAAACCTGTGGGTCTTTGAATGGTTAAAGCAACGCCACTGAAATACTCACCAGCACTGGAGCCAAGTCCTCCTGAGAGATGAATCGAGGTTTTGAGTGGATGGGTCTCAGCAAAGCAGGTGGACAGTTGTAATGCTTCCTGCACTGCTACTGGCCTGTGTGTTTCATCAGTTGACCAACTTTATTGATGACAACTGCACTGAATTTACCTATATGTGTTCAATACAATTTCAGAGCACCTGCTACAAAAAAGTTCTTGATCAAACTTTTGTGAATCTATTGCATTTTGCTTCTTTACCTGATGCATTGCTTAGGAGACCTTGCTGAGATTTTGTTTCACTTTGATTTCACAGATCCTGGGTTAACTGCAACTATCTTCCCAATAAAAACCTCCTTGCTGACAATGCTAAGATTCTCAAGCAACCAAATAGTTCCCAGAACAAACTATCAGAACACAGATTCAGCACGTCTATGAAAGAATTAAATTCTCAATCCAAACCTACACATCATATCATGCAGCTGAACAAAACTTAATAGAATTTGACTTCAAGACTATGGCACTTCTAATATGAAGGGTTATAATTTCTTTGGGATTGATAAAGTGCAAAGCCATAGCTTCGATCAGCTTCAAGTATTGCTATCTTTAAACAATACACTACATTCAAAGAGGGTGAGTAAGTTTTAAAGTTAAGAATTAACTTAAGACAAACATAATATATTAAACAGGACCAAATAGAGTAAACTGACACATCACAAAGCAGCATTCTCCCACATGCAAAACCAATATACAGAACATGTATTATCTCTTGTTCTATACAGAGGGCATCTAGTTCAAAAAATGTTTTCATTTATTAAAATGGTGAAAACAGAAACCATCCAACATTGAAGTTTGAATTGACGACTTACATAGTATTAAAAAAATAGGCCACGTCAAATTTAACTAAATAAAAACATAATGAGCATGAAAATAATTTTCTCTGAATTTTTGTTTCTAGAAATGAAAGCACAGCATAAGGCTTCTGGATATTGCTTAAAAATTTGGAAGGTTATTTTGATAGTGACTTTCACTATTACATTAGAACTAAATTACCTCATGAATGAGAGAGTTGACTGAGCACAGGTGAAGAGGTGATTTAACTTGCTGAATGCCAACACTGGTGAAAAATCAAGGAAAACAAAACACAGAAGGGAGCCGACACAGCTGTCAAGAGAACAAGCCTTGGTGTTACTGCGGTGTCGAAGGACTCGGTCACCACAGGTGCGCTTGGCGAGTCCTTGTCAGTGGTGAATAAAGGTTATGTACAGACCACCCTGATGGACACCAGCAGTTAAGGCATAGCCAATGGAACGACTATTAAATGGGGACGTCCAAGTGTGATGGTCTGGGCAGAGGCGTCTCGTTGCTGCAGGAGAACACCTGCAGAGATGGATAGCAAGCTGAGGACACGGCACTATAGTGATCAAGTCCTAGGATCTCACTTGCTGCCCCTCCTGCTCATCCTGATGTGACAACTCTCACAGGACCCCGTACGTCCTCATTCTTTCAACTTTCATGCAGGATCAGGATGTGATTACTTACCAGATACGAACCCCAGTTTAACAGTTTTGAGACTGGCTTGGATGATGCGTGGCATTTAGGGCTCAGAGACCAGCGCACAGGCACATGCTTACCCGGGCTGTACGAGAGGAATGGGGCAAATGCCCAAAAGACAGCTTCTGCAACCTGGGGCAAGGCATCCATCGCAGCTTGCAGCTTGTGCCAATTCCAGACATGGCCTGACTTAGTAAACTCGATGTTGAATATAAATATCAATAACTTTGAATTTGTTGGTGTTACAAAGGATAAGTTTCTTTTGATGATTAACCCATATTAAAATAGCACAGAAGTGAAATATATACGACAATGAAATGTGAAACTGAAATAACTTTGCAAATACTGCAGTTTATATAATTATTTTTTCCAGCTACTTGAATTCCTTGACTTTTGCATTTCAAACTGTTGCGAATTCAGTTAAATGTTAGTGACACAAGCCTGACGCCTCAAATGCTGAGAGCTACAGTAAGTGTTTCATTTATTTAAAATGAACATTTTTGGCATTCTAAACCATACTACCTAACAGCCAGACTTAAGTTAAAAAGCTACAAAATGGTAAAACTCTGCTATTTGGCCAACTGTGAAAGTATTACAAAACAAGTAAGTAAAAGAGCATCTTTTGCTGTAGGTAATAGTCATTATGGACTGTATTATAGCTGATTTTGTTTTCTGGAGCATATAAATCCAATTGTTAAAAAATGTTTTGTCAATGAACAAATTTATAAAACATTAGTGATGTTGGGATATCTTGCACACCTTGCTGAACAAAAACCTCAATCAACCATCCCATTTCTCCCATGTATTAATCACATTAATCACACATCACGTTAACTCTGGGTCCTCCTTCAACGACATAATATATCATAATTAGTCATATTTCTATCTAATCACAAACTGCTGCAAACTCACCAAAAAAGAACAGATGCAAAATGGAGAACATTTTTTTTCCAAATGATCTACAGTACTTATAGTTTCACACAATTATGTCATCAATTATTTGTAGGACTATACTTTGATCTTTAAGATTACAATTAAATCTTGTACTTGTTATGACAGAATGCAGTGCATTTCACTTCAGGTGTAATCTACAGCATGTATTTTACAGATTACTTAAACACTCAAAGCTAATGTCCTGCTTCCAATCATAATAAATACAAAACACACACTGACAATATCAGCAGTAAAGCTATTCAAGGACTATATTGGAAAGCATCTTCAGCATCGTTAATCCGTCCCCTTCACTTTTTACAGCTGTCTTCATTCACCACATAAAAAGCCAAGTAAAACGAGGATTGTTACAGTATGTCCTTCATGAAACTCATAACTTGCTACCTCCCCATCAGTACATATATAAAATTATACCTATTCAATATACACAGGTACACTGATTTAATATCTTACCAAGACTAAAAAGCTCTTGCTCCTTTACTCTACTCGCAATTTGGAAATAAATTGGCTGATTTACAGAAGAGAAAAAAACTTTATAAGAGACTAGATTGCCATCACTGTGTAAGGTGACATTGCACAACAAATCACTTGTATGTATATAGAAAAAGAAAACCATTTCTATTTCTGAAAGCAATTTTGTTTTGCGAAGGTGCGTTGATTGCCATGTATGTGAATCTATTCCTCACAAGACACAGAGGAGCACAACCATTTCTTCAAGCTGGTGCCATATTTTGTTGTTAGAATAACAATCAGAAAACCAATGTTTTTACATAATAATCATAGCAGACGTTCCCTGTACTCAGAAAAACAGTTATAGTGGTTTCACTGTGCTTTGCTACGTGGAGTACTATGAGGATGAAAAACTTTAATTGCATGACTTGTGCTGTAGCAGGTCCATAATCATTTAACTGAAGCTAATGAAGAGTAATTAAGTAATTAAAATCTTGGTAAAGGAGAACTCCTACAAACGAACTAAGAGGCAGAGCTGTTAATTTGCACATATGATGCATTCCAAAACAGTTTCAACTCTGTGCCATATAGCATGTGTAATATTTAATGTAATAATTAAATCTTTAAAAAAATAGATTTAAATATTCTCATTGTTCATCCACAAACATCAAGCTGTGAAAAAGATGTTGGCTGAGCGTTGGTGGAGAACATACCCGGAATATTTGAAATTTGCACTCGTCATCTTGACATTTTACAAATATTTAGCATTTTAATATTACGGACTTTTCATTCGATATACAGTACAGTAGGTGCATATGTTTAAGCTTAATATTGGGATTACACATTTAAAAAAAACTGATATAACGCACCTTTTAAGTCGAGTTATCATTAATCATCTTATTAAAATCAGAACCACTTGTAACCACTCAGGCCCAGTAGAGGTTAATGTTGGATAACATTTGAAGACTCTCAAACTAAATTATTTACAGATTTTAAAATTGAAATAGCTATGTTCTGACACATAAATACCTGTAGCAGTATTTCACAGACCTATTAAGACAATGGCATAAACTCCCCACTATTTTTCCCCACTATGTAATAGTATAAAAACACACATATCAGTATCTGCTGCATTAAGCATATGCACTGTCTGTACAATCAGTGCTAAAAGTGTATGCTGCTCGGTACTGATAATTTAACTACAAGCTATTCCCCACACTGAAAGTACACAAAACTATGTTTGTTTTCTGGGATTAAAAGATTATAATAGGGACACGAAATATACAGTTATATTAGTCTTCCTGTTTTCTGGTTGCTTTTCATGTATTGCAATTTGATTACACTCAGGGCAATTTTACATTAACTATTAACTATTTGCATATTAAATCCAGCTAAGCAGATAAGAAACAGAAGTCAGTTTCTAACATAGGCTCTAGCAGGCTTTTGTCTCATGCCTTGTGAAACTGTTTTAAGCCTGGAAAAAAAAGGAAAGGCAATTTAAGTATTTATTTACAATTAAAACCTCAGGTTCAAGGTTGATCTTAAAAAATAACTTTGCTCTTGCTTAAATCAATAACACACTGCTGGGAAGTTTATTATAACCCAGAGTCTACTGTAGTGCATAAACACTTATTTTACCTCAGAACAGAGTCATTCCCAATGTATCAAGTTTCAGAGTAATAGTGATTGCTTTGATAATTCTATCATACAACCCATGATGACTTTCCTACTCTATAGACAAGCAATGGTACAGCTTATTGTTCCAATGGACTAACAAATTCATAAGGGAATCTCACTTAGATTCTTCTCCAGTTTAAACAGTGTAATCCTTTTGAACACTGTTCATGTTGTTTCCCTACTTTTCTATTAATCTCGCTTTCAGTTAAATTTGCAGACCATTGCTCAGATTATCGACTTCTTCAACAATGGATTTTTTTGGCAAATTTTACCACTCTTTACCACTCTAAAAAAGGAGGTACTATAGCTTCTATAGCTTTCTCCCATTTTAGTAGCCACTAATGGAGCAAACTGCTAGGTAACATTTTTTTGAGTAATGGGTAGAGGAATCACAGTGAAAATGTATCTTATTATAATACACTAGAGGTTAAGATTTGTTATATTTTATTATCACTACACAAACTTTCTTGACGTACGATACATGCTTAAAATAATAATAATGTTTATCAACTTTAAAGGTGTTTTACAATTGACCTCAAGAAAAATAAACTCGTTTTTTAAAGAGTCTTTAAGCAGCTCGTAGAAGAAACAACGGTTTCAACAATCATTTTATTTTTTAATCGTAAAGGATAAATGACTTTTACTTGCGGCGTTTCTCATTCTCATAATTAAACTTAGAACAAAAGCAAATGTTGCACATAATAATTTTAGTATATTCAATTAAGTGTATAAGAGACGTCCTATCAGTGAACTCGGAACGTTCACCGTGGACCTGGACGTCAGTAAAAAGCAGACACACTCAGCGTATCCTAACCGAGACACCGTAAGAAAAAACCTGGCACTTGCGAATTGGACAATGGTTCAAGAAAGTAACTGCACTGCCATCTTCTGGATCTGCAAAATACAGCATCACGCGGAATATCACATCTTGTAAAGACGCAAATGTTGTTTCCTTTGTAAAAGTATAAAATGCCAGCATGACAAAACACTTTTGAAAAAACGGGGGTTACAAACACCCCTTGTGCAATGTAAATGTTTTAAAACGTCCATTGTTAATGTATCTATTAATAAACTATAGAATGCTCACATTCTTTTTTATTACTGTATCTCTATGCAACGTTTGTGCACGACTTTGTATAATTTATCATTGCCATAAAACTATTAATAAAAACTTTGGCTTTTTATTGCTCTGATGCTACTATACTGGAGGGAGACAAATGTGGATCATAACTAAAACATTTTACTTACAGATGTTTTGTGGAAAAGGGGCGTGGTGGGGGCGTTTTCATCAAGGCTTTGATATTACTCACACCCTGCAGATAAAACATATATAAACATGTTTTATTGTTGAGTGCATGTATTTAAATCTAGAAAACAGGCCACAATGAACATCAAATTACAAACAGCACAATAACTCACGTTTCTGGAAATCCATAAGCAACGCTTTTCATGGGCCCTGGCGTTGCTATAAACGCATATAAACGGAGGGAGGAGGAAAAAAAAGTTTCATTTTTAAATAAGTCGACTAACTGCCGAACACCAGATTGCATTCACAGTACTATTTCATCCACATTGCTTTTATTTTAGCAACTATTAACTGCCCTTCCGACATTCTGAGAAACCGCATCACGCACTGCAGTTTGTACAAATGCACGGCGCCTATTCTAACCTTAGAGCAAGGTTTGCAACGCCACAGCGTCTTGGAAGTTGTATGAAAATCGAAATCATTTCCAATTCGACGCGACTCCGGTGCACAACAGGGACAGAGAGGGCAGGTGCGCGGGATTGGCCAGCCGCGGCGTCACGTGACCCGGCGAGGGAGACGGATCACTTCCGTGTTCCCGACAGGACAGGAAGGACGTTTGACAGAATTAAATTACGAGTGCAGCGGCGGTCGGGAGATTTCTGGACTGGGTTTCTGTCTTTTGGGGCGATCGCGGGTAGTTTAGAGGGCAAAAAAAAAATGTCAATGTCCACATTTCAGAAGGTGACGCTAGTCTCTTGTGTTGTCCTTTGTGTCTCTCTGCTGCTTCCCAAAATGCTTTTATCCAGAGGGAAAAAGGAAATGGTCCAGTCGGAGGGTAAGGTTGAAACTGCGTTGTGCTGTCACCTGTCTCCTCTCCTCCGTCTCCGCTGGCGGACGAGAGTGGGTGTCAAGACAGTTGATGTTCGCGTTTAAACGTTGTGAGATGGTTTCAGTTTGTGCGTGGAGTGATTGTCGGGGTTAAAACTTTGAGTGGAAATACTAATGTGATCGTGTCGAAGACAAACATGCGCTGTGTTCATAGACAATAAAAATATGAAATTATAGCAAGCTAAAAAATTGAAACAAATCTTCAAATAGTTTTAAATTATGTTTTAGAATAACGATATATTATTATTATTATATAAAATGTACTTTCTAACGCGTAAAGCTATGATTGCATTTAGTTATATCTCGGACAACCTGATGGTGACAACAATGTACATGATTCAATTTAATTTTTTTAACGTCTGAGTACTATTATTTTAAAAAGTAAACTTAACAAAAGCTTGAAATGCATTACATAATACAATACAGTTTTGGCCACGTATCGCTTTCCAAGTATTATTACATATCCTCCTGGTTTCGAACCTTTCATTTAAATCCCTTGGGTTTACATCTTTGTGAAAACATTGTTTTTTGTATTGTTGTTTTGTGCATCTTCTTTGTTTCAAATAAAGTAATTCTGCTTTGTCGTGAAATTCTGCCTTTCTTTTTGCCCATACTTTCACCATCTGTCCATTTAATGCTTCTTTAAATCCAGAAAACATTACTGTTGAATATAAATCAGTAATGTAAATAGCATGTTTTGATCTTCAACTTTAAGGACAATTTTTTCTTTAGTTCTCTAAATATGTTGTGATTGAGTGGGCTAAATACTGTAAATACAAAATAATATAATACTTAAGGTATAATTTTCTAAATTATTTCTATTTAACCTTTCCACCAGATGCTCTTATTTAACACTGTAATTTCTGAGTTTTTTAAAAGAACCCCTTTTTTAAAAAAGGGTATAATTTTTGTTTAGATCCTGAAGACATAGAAAAATGGTTTTCTTGGCTTACATTAATGTTTAAAACTGCAAGGTCCAAGTTATTGTGGGTGATCATTGAAATGTTAAAAGATATGTAGAAACAAAAGACAACCTACAGAAAGTAGAAACTACTTGATGAATCATTTAGAAGACTGCTATCTCCTTTTATTTCATTTACTGTACATTTGGAACTTCTAAAAACTGCTTTACAACTTTGAAGGCCTTATTGGACAAATGAATTAAACAAATTTGATATATCAGAGGTTAATTCGCACACACGGGTAGTTAAGCAAAAACAATTTAAAATGGTACAGAGATGTATAGGAAGTTATTTAAAGTGAAGTTTAATTGCTTTATCCAGCTCTGACTCCTGGAGAGTTCCAATCTAGTCAATCTTTTAGGTCACTACTTTCTAAAGATTGGGAGCACTTTTAAATGATTGATAAATTAAGTGGTTTGTTCAATTAACAAAGAGCACTCAGATTTTGGTCCCACATGATTTCTAAATTGCTTAATTTAACAAATCACCTGATTTATCACATCTAATTTTTTCCAAAACTTTCGAAATCTTCCAGCTTACGGTGGAAGACTGCATTTTTAAACTGTATGGTATGTGAAAGCTTCAACATCTCGAAAAGGCATCTCAAGATTGAGACTTTTTTTTACCTTAAAAACCTGTAGACAGTCTGGCTCTCCAGCACCAAGACAGAGGAGCCTTGATCTAGACACGCACTGTATATCATCACATAATCAAATAATGTAAAAATAGTACCATTATAATCTGGTGATATGATATTGGACATACAAGATTCAGCTCTGCAAGGAAGTCTTTACCCAACCTGTTTTCCACATCTGAGTAATTTAAGTTATAGATAAATAATGTTGTGATAAATTACATTGGCTTTGTAAAATAGCTTTCGAGAGAAACACTTTAGATTTCTTAATGTCTCCTGTAAAACTGATTTGCCTACTGTAGGTTCTGTTTAAATGTTTCCAAAGATAAAAATGTAGATACAATAGATGTCAAAATTCAAGATCAAAAGCACTGCTGGTGCAAATTCTAAAAAAAAGTTTTTAAAACAGCTGGAGTGTATTTATCAGCAACATGAGTGACCACCTCTGTCAGCTGAGTCTCCCAGTCTGTTGACCTTTGCTGTTCATTCTGTTTCCAGCGGGACTGGGACGGCTCCCTCCCATGATGCACCGGCAGAAGATGTCTGAGGGCCGCTCCCAGTGGGCTTCAGGGTCACACACCCCCCGGGCTCACAACACTGAGGCAATAGCCAAGGCCAAAGGAAACGGAGCAGGAGGGGGAGGAGGGAGGAGATCCAGCTTCATGGGGCAGATCATTCCCATTTACGGTTTCGGGATTTTCTTGTACATCCTGTACATTCTCTTCAAGGTACGTTAACCTTCTATGCCGAATACTGGTAATAAAGGTTTAAATACGAACTTACTGTAATGGTAAATGCATAATATCTTTGAGTTTCTTTCTTCAAAACTCCTCTGTGTCTCAGGTTCAGGAATAAAATAGAGGAATAGATAGATACTTTATTGATCCCGTGAGGGAACTTGCAGTGCAACAAATCTTGTATTGATTTGTGTTGAGTATGTCAACCTGCATGTGAAACTGGGGTTTAAACAAAAACCCTAAATGTTTCACCAGGGATTTCATGAAATTAGGGGCATGTTTTGTGGCTGATTATATTAATTTACCAATAATCTGGGATCTCACATATGTCTATTTTGTATATTGCTTATTTTTTTGCTTATTATAGTTAATTTTTAGGAAAAGTGTTGTGAAAAAATAATGCTAGTTTTTCTGTTCTGAATCAGATGAAGGGTATGTTGATAAAAATGCATTGATTGAAAAGGGAAAAAAAGTTTTTTTTGGTTTGACATACATACAGCAATGATGCCACAAAGTTTTAAACATATGACCAACCTTGTGATTACAGTGAACACACATTAATTAAACTTCTGTTCACAGCTGATTGACATCATTATGATGTAATAACACTTTGCACAAGACAGGCATCAGATTTAGTACAATTTGTAAAAACACTATCATTTTTTAACAGATTACATCCAAGGGCAAAAATACTAAACATGACCATAGGTTCCCTGCTTTGAAAACAGAAAATATGAAAAGAAAAATCAGTAAGTATTTAAATTAATATCTGTATTTATTATGATTATTGTTACTTTCATTTTTGTATTATTTCAGAAAGATGGCACATTTGCAGTAAAGACTGGCACTCAGATTTCTTTAGCAAATGAGGTTCAGGCAGCACATTGGAGAATTAGATAAAATAAAAATTAAAGAAAGTACTGTAGATTCACTGTAGGCACTGCACATTATGATGCTGTTACTGTGAGTAACAGTGATACAACCCTGTAAATCTTAGTGGATATAGCCACTGACAAGGAGCAAATCTTCCGATTAAGGAAAATCTTTCTTCTTACAACACCCTTTACATTTCTGTCGATTTCTTTGTGACCTTCCAGCTGATTTTAATCTTTTTGTTTTGACTGCCTTCCTCTCAGACCCCCACTGCACAAATCATCAGCTGAGATATGAGCATCCCCGATAAGGTAGATTAAGATCCTGTCCAATTCATAGGGAGCTTTGTTGGTGCCGTTGTTAAACCTGGATTAGCAAACTAAGTAATGTTATATCAGCCCAGCAGCATCTTATAGCAATTAGCTGCATGTCTTTGGGATCAACACTAAGAGGGTTTAGTTGCATTCATTAAATGGATGCCGAGGGGCTACTGCTACTGTGACAAGGATGAGAAGAAACATTTGCTTTGTTTAACTGTGTATGTGCATTCAAGATGTCTACATTCAGCTGTAGTCTAGGTGGTGTCCTCCACAAAATATGATAAAAAAGTTGTATCCAAAAGACTAAATACACTTTAAGGAATAAAAAGACAAGTTTGTTGTTGGGATTCTGGTTGTGTGCAGGCAAGATCATCGTGGAAAGGACATGGGGCTTATAATCAATTCCAAAGCAAACAAGAAAATGTGTTTAATATTGCTTCTTTCGTGATTTATTATATTCCAAGTGTGAATAATAAGCTTGCATTTGTATATGTGAACACATTCCTTAGCTGCTTCACCCTCCTGTTCTACACAGCTCATCTTAGTAGAGTGAATGTAATCTTACTGCTGAGTCGATTTTGGTGTATTTTCTGCAGTACATGTAGCTGCAGTGACATGCTGTAAGTCCATGCACTAATGAAAGGACCTCATAGCCACCTCATGTGTACAACATCTGCATTCTTGCACAAACACCTCTTCTTTGGCGCTTTTAGCTGACTACGAGCTGGCACAACTTCAAGAGAAACTGAAGGAGACAGAAGAAATGATGGAGAGGATAGTATCCAAAGTGGGGCATCACCCAGATGGGTAAAACACCTGCCGTTTGCATTTATACAGTGTTGTTTTTTTACAGGTGCCGCAAAGTATTTACACATTAAAATAAAAATATATTTCAAGGAACAGTTATTAACAGCAGTTACCATAAAAATAAACACAAAAGTATTTTCATTTAATATTTACATTTGTAAAATCTCAATTGACTTTTCTTTTTAAAAGGGTATTTTTATAGTCTTTTTTAATCTTAATGTGAGTATATCAGGATTGAAAACCTTCTGAATATTTACAACCCAATCATACATTATTTATACACATGCATGTAATTTATGTTGGCAGTTTAATTTAAGCCCAGAATTATGTGACGTATGATAAACAACTTATGAAGGTGGTCTGGAATATAAAGTTTAGAATTTTTGTCATCTGATTATAAGCCAGTTGCTGACTAGCCCGGACAGACAAAACAGTTTACTTTTCTTTTGTTCATTTTACACGAGTGTTTCCAGAACAGTTCATTTCTGATCTACTTTGTTTTCAGTTTCAGTGCCTGACGTGTCCGTCGTCATTTCACACTATGGCGAATTTCCAATACGTAGTACATGATGTGCACAAAAGAACACATGGCCCATTGTGAAGGCTGTTGTGGCACTGGAGCAATTCAGACGTTGAGCAGCATAACAGCACCTATACACTGTGAAATAAAATTATGTATTGAGTATTTATGTTCCTTGTTCATAGCTCATGAAACGCAGATTGTGGCAGGAACAACCTTGTCTTTTCAAAAGGTGAATACGAGTTTCACAAGCAATAATAATAATAATAATGTAGAACAGGATCAACATGTCCAGTATGCTGATTTTTAATCACTTTACTAACGTACTAACCAATTGTTTTAATTAGTGTCATAACAATGCAATAATGTTCTGGCTTGATTGAGCGCCACGTGCTTCACATTATCCATGTGCCTGGAAGTGTGCAGTCGATATGAAATGTCATATGTGTCGGTGAGAAGGAACAGTTCAGATTTTATTGATTAAAGCAGCCTGAACTGTGCTGTTTGCTCAGAACTGTTATGATTAATTTTCTCATCCGGTGTGTCCTGATTACAGGATTAAAAGTGTCACCACTGAGCATGAAGAAAAATTACTCCGTCAGCTGAATGAAATTACACGGGTGATGCAGGAAGGCAGGCTCATGGAGGAGGTCTCCCCAGAGAAGGAAGCTGAGGAAGTGCCATACTCAGAGGGCTGGGAAGGTACAGCACTGTCTCAGTTGCAGCCACGCCTTTACGGACAGGCCGTAGATTACACTGTATCAGCCACGTGATAGAGTTCAAAAGAATAAGAGTGTCACATTGCATTCACATTTTCAAGATACCAAGGAACAAAATGTAATCAAGGCCACTGCCTTTTTCTGAGGTTCCACAAGCTGATTTTCAAGGCTTTAGTTCTTAAACCATGCGTACAATTCACCTTGTACTGTGGGTCCTCCAGTCTTCAATCCACTAGGATAAAAGCCACACATCTGAAGAAGGCTCCACAGCCGAAACGTTGTGTTTCCTTTGTTCTCTTTTCAGCAGGGAATAAACCTTTACTTGTTCCTAGGATGGAAGACTACTTCTTGAGGACAGATTTTATTTGCTGATGCTGATGGGAATATATAAATCTGTTTATGCAAGTCTAACTAAATGACAAATCAAATGTGCAACCACAGCCAAAAAAAGCCAGTGATCCGAGGGAGACCTTATTTCCCTCACACCACACCTACATTGTGGTATTGTTTTGGAAGGAGGGTTAAAATCCTAGCCCCGCCTCCCTCGCTATGCCAGGGCTTTGACCTTGCTCGTGCTGCCCTTTTTTTTTTATTGCTGTGTGTGTTCTCAAGGCTACCCCGAGGAGACCTACCCCCTGCACGAGGAACCAGCCTGCTGCAGGCAGGGGTACAGCAGGGTCGTGGTGGAAGGCTTCGACGCAGGCCACACGTCGGCGGAGGAGCTGGCAGAAAGGATGGAAGACATGGAGGGCGTGGAGCCAGAGGAGTGCTACTCTGTGCGCGGCCTGGTGCAAGAACAAGAGCCGCTCCAGCCGGGTGGAAAGCAGCTCCCCTTCTGCACCCAAAGGGATGCGTTCCAGTACCAGGGGGAGAGCGCTGGTGATGACGAGGGCGAGGACGACGACGGAGATGACGACGCTGGAGGGGACGAGGAAGAGGACCCTGCCGTGATAGCGGAGAGCCTCAGCTTTGGCTGTGAGTCCTTCAGCGATCAGGAGGAAGAGTGGGACGTGTCCTGCCAGGCAGCTGGAGCTACAAAGGATGAGAGCCTCCAAGAAACGGAAATTGCGAATGAGCTTGCCTTTGGGGTGCTCAGAAAACGCAATAAATAGGAGCTGGAAGACACACGTGGACTTCATTCCCCTAAAGCAGTTGCCAGTCTGGAACACCTTAATCCTAACTTTCCGTGTGGGCAAACTGTACAGTGAATGAATCAGATGTGCAATATGCCCACAGGCAAGATCACGCCCTTTGTGTTTGGTTGACAGAACATGTTTTTTTAAATGTGTAAATCCTTGCAGAAAGGGTTGCAGGTGAAATATGTTGCATGCATGGGTCCCACACTTCCAGTACCAAACCTTGAAATTCTTTTTCCAGCTTTGCACATCAAGGAGGACTGTATGAAAGTATTATACAGTTTCTTTGTTGAAGTTAAGGGCAACAGCTTTAAACCACCTGTCAGTTACTAATTTATTTTTTATTCTAATTTAAATTGATGTTATTGGGTCTTAAGCCTTTTGTCCTACAGTGGACTGCTAGTACAGAAAAAGACTCCAAAGTTTTCACAGTGCATTTCAATCTGTTCTACAGCACAAATTATACTTATTACTAGATACTAAGGATATACAGTAGACTATAAACATCAAAGGACAGTAATATGATTTTTATATGGAGACTTCAAAAATGTTTTGTACACCACATTCTGTTAAATCTATATTGTACATTGGAATTTATATCTAGGATGTATGACATAATTCTACCAATAGAATTGTTTTATATTATTCTTATTATGATTGTTAGCATAATATTATTAGCTTACCATGGTTCACCTATTGACCTTAATTTTCAGCATGTTTAAAAAATAAGTGATCCTGGAACAATAAAATTAAAAAAACTGATATCTCATTAGAATAAAGTCTTTATTTTCTCCATAATTATAGTATGTAAACAAACACTGTACATAGAACAGCATACACATTGTACATAATTACAATATAACACAATACTATTACACATACATAACGAAAGAGCTTTCTTTGTTCCTCAATATAAAGGTATTCATATGAAAAGCACAGTTTTATAGTATTCTCTAGACATTTTCCTTTATTTTTAGTCTAAGGACAAAGAAATTTGATCACTTTATAGGACAAGACATTTACTTGTGAGAAAGCAGAATTCAAGTCCAAATTGTTAGTTCAAAATTATTGTTGATTATTAATAACGATGAGTGAATCTTTTCATGGATTGTTCTTTTTTTTGGCCTTTTTTGAAAGACTAGTTTTCTTATATTATAGTTTATAGTATAGTAAACTTATAGTTTTCTAGTCTGTTATTTTTGAAGTCTAACCTAAGATTTTGACATCTGCTTAAGAAATATGGATCACAGCACCTTTTGTTTTTGAAGTATTTCTTAATTTCTGTGACCTAAATATTAACTGAATAGATTCCATTAGCTTCAGAGGTAAACAATAAGGCTAGATTTTAGTAAACTAGTTATTTCTTTTTTAGAAAAGTTGGTGCATAGTGCATTTTGAGAGGGTCTTAACGATTATAGTCTGACAGCACAGAAACAGTTTTTAATTGGGTTACAAATTCCCCCTCCTTTTGGATTTGCCTTCAACTGAAACAAAACTTTACATGAAAGCAAAGCTTGCAATATTATGAATTACAGTGCCTTGCAAAATTATTCAGACCCTTGCACAAATTTCACATTTTGTTGCTTTAAAGCTTGCAGTCATAACACTGTGAAGTAGCAATTAATATCTGTTACATACACATCCTATTACACACATTCAAAGCAAAACATTTTAGGTGCACATAATTATCTCAGTGAGACCAAAAAAATGTATGTGAGCAATTATAGTGGTTCTCATAATCTGAGAATAAAGTAGCTCAAGTAGGTAGCTGTGTCAGCATGCGTAGGCTGCAAGGGAACAATATTTATTCCATGCTGAAAATCAAAGAAAAGCAACACAACATTTCAGCTGTAGAGCCTTCTTTAGGTGTCACCCGAAGACGTTGTGTTTCTGTTCTTCTCTTTTCAGCATGGAATAAACCTTTACTTGTTCATTTGAGAATAAATACATCCGTCTCTATATGATCCTTTAATCAGGTAGCGAATTTCAAGCAAAGCTTCATTCATCAATACTAAAGAGCTTTCAAAACAACTCACCAATAAGGTTGTAGAAAAGTAAAGACTAAGAGAAGGATATTTCAAAGACAATGAATATCCCTTTGAGCACAGTAAAGTCAATCATTGATAATGACAAGGAGTTCAAGATGAAAGAAAGAGGGTAAGTGGGAGAAAATGCTGGCTGGGATGGCAGAGTAACAAGACGGAGGCCATTATTGAAAAAATACCTACAGCCTGCTTGCAACAAAAGACTTAAGTGATACTGCAAACATGGCAAAACATTTTACAGTCATACGAGACAAAATTCAAACTTTGTGATCTAAGTGCAAGTGTTTAGCAGACCTGACACAAACACGAGATGCATCTCTCATCCAACACCATACCTATTGTCAAGTACAGTCTTGCAGCATTGTGTTCTACTTCTGCTGCTCATCAGCAGGCAGTGGCAAGCTTGTCAAGAATGATGGGAACATACAGTACATGTAGGACTAGGTATGGAGGTTAAGAAGACAAATTCAAGATCAGACAGCTTAATGTTGCATTAGCACTGAGAACAGAAAAGTTATACTCCACAAAAAGAAAGCTTCATATTAAATTTCTTTGTCTCCAAAAGGCACAATATTTACAGCTGTTTCACAGACACGTTAAAAGCTAGATAAAGTGCTGCTTCCTGTACATTATGAACAAAATCTATTACCAGTTTAACATTTGTGACGGTGACTCATTTTAAAACCTGATTTATAGGTCTTCCCTGGAATAACAGTATTTTTCAGGTAAAACAAAGCTTATTTCTTTCAATAGTATAGGTATACCTGCTGCAGGGAAAAAGTTTTCTATTTTTGTCCTAGCTAATAATACAAAATACTTATCTTCACATAAAAAGCAAACATAAATATATAGTATATGTTAAAGGAGCAAAAATAAATTCTCTAAAATTCTTCATAGCCTTATATATATATAGAATCAATCACAGTACACTCAGTCTTTTTGCTTTGTGTTGCAACTAATTCATTAAATGTCTCTGACAAGAAGAGAAAAACATTAAGAGGCTCAATACCATGACTTCATTCGGTCTGACACACTTTTAATATTCCAGTTCATCAAGGATAGATGAATTCCTCATCCATCATTAGAGTAGTGCAATGGGGTGTAATTAGGGAGCAATGCATATGTTTCTGGGAAGAGGTAAAGTGTTACTGTTAAGGCTAAATGCCAATGATAAAGGACATTTTTGATAACAGCACTCATATACAGTATGATTAAGTGTCAAGGTATCAGGTATATACATTTGCAGTAAGTCTTTGTTCTGGACAGTTATTTCAGTTTACTCTCAGTAGATACACATCTGATGTCTATAAAAAATGTCCTTTATACAGTATATCTAATAATAATAATAAATTATTATACAGTACGATAATAATAAATTATTTAATACTGTATATTACAGAATATTGAATTCAATTAACTATATTTGTAAGGCATTTTTTATTTAATTTTGCTGGTGTCTTTGCCAGTGTTTACTATTGGTTATTATACAAATGGCTGCCTTCCTTCCGATAGGTGCTTGTCTGATCCTACAGTATTACATATTCTGAGAAAGTTCCTTCTAGGACTGCTGTGAAAGCTAACCAGCAAAACAGTGTGACAGCCTTGGAAACCACACCTTTTTTCAGTCCACCATTATTTCTTCCAAATACAAAATTAAAAATCAGAAAAACAGTTGTTTCTTTACAATGAACAAACTGAAATTAACTGGTAGTCAACATTTACTCTTGTCTCTACTGACTTCTGAGAACAAAGAATGATAGCTATACAAAATATTATTTTAGATTTTTTCCATTTCTTACTTGATTTAACTGCACTATACAGTTCTTTTGTTCCACTCTAACAATGGTTTGGAATGCAGTTACCCTTCTGATTCCAAACTAAGTCCTTCTAATTGTGTAGGAGGGTATAGCTGTAAACTAAAATGAAAACTTTACAACACCTACTGTACCAATTTTTGTGCTGTCCTTGCCATTCCTGTGCTATTCAGTATAGATCTACTGTATATCTAATCTGGTGTGGCAATGAATGTTATTCACACATCCTGACATGCTTCACTGGGCAAACTGGGCACTGCTCTTTGATGTTTGTGAAGGGGGTCTTGATAAAAGGTTACAGTTCAACTTAGTGAAGTTAAAAAAAATGTTGACATCAAAAAAATAATTGCTATGATACGGTCGTTCGGTAGTGAAGCAGTAGACCCTGGTACGGAAGATCCCTGAAACGTGTATTGACACCACAGAATAAAATGACCTGTGTAAAGAAGCTTGAAATGATACTGCTGTACGCCACTAACCCTCAAAATAAGGACTTGTGTTAAATTAATTAAATCACTCTTTGAGACTGAAGTTACTGCGTATAAGATCTACAGTAATAATTAGACGTACGGTAACACTTACTCTATAAATCTAAGTATTATTTTGTTGTTGACAAAGTTACCCAGTTGCATGAACTGTTGCAAATTTTATGTTAAAAGACTGAACAATTAAGAAATATTTTAGATCAAATTTGTCTTACAATTACTATGAAATTGGTATGTTAATTAAGATTACAGGACTTCTGCATTTGTAATTAAAGTGCCTTTCCAGATGGCAGATGATAGTTTGACTCATTCAAGGAAAGGTTGCTTAGGATGAGGCAGAAAAGAGGTACTTTGTAACACTTGGACTACACCTTGTATTTCCGAACGTATTTCTTTTTCACTTGATGACCTGCTGGTAATAATTTCTGAATTTTGGAACTGAAGAAAAGCATCAAAAATGTTTTGAAAACATCCCAACCAAACGTATGAAAGTCGTAGAAGCAGCAAATTACAGCACTGACTGCACCCGCAGTGCATTTCTGGATTGCTTAAGCACTAAGCAGTGTGGGTTTGAAGTACAGCAGCTTGTCTGGTGCATCTGTTCTGTGCTGTCTTAAGAGAAGCACTACAGACATCCAGAGTTCTCTTATGATGTGCTCACTAATATACTTATATTTTATTTTTCACAATCAATCTCTTTTTAAAAAGTACCACAAACTACTTTTAAAATATATAAAATTTCTCTTTTTCATTTTTGTGTTTTCTGCCTCAAGAAAACAGTTTGGTTTCAAATCAGCTTAATTAAAATTGTTTTAGCTTAAAGCAGTAACTTAATTGTTTAGGATACAAGCAGATTTGGCTAAAACTTATTACAACACTCATTAAAGCAGTAAACGTACAGTAACTGCAGGATAATACATAGTACAATACCTTATTTGGTCCGTCACATATGAACCACAACATAACATGTTAACAATATTCAGTGTGTATTCATTGTGATACAATTAATTTAAGGGAGACAAATTACACTAACAAAATAAATAGAAATAAATTAATTGGATTATTTACAGTACAGTATATGAGGTTAACAGGAGATTTTTCTTGTGGAAGTAGTGTATCTTGGCTGGTTGAGCAATGAATGCACATGGAAAGAATATCATTTACCTATAATATTATTTTGAAGAACCAAGAAGGGTCTTGTTTTGAATTTGTTAACTATACATAAGAACAGGTGGAGGAGAAAACATGACAAACCTGGGCTTACGTTATAACAAGTTAATTAGATAAAACTTAGCTTTCTCACTTTTTGTAAATTCACATGGGGTGAAAATAACACTCTTACAAACAATTAAAATGAAAAGATGGATCATAATAAAAATGTCATTAAAGATGTGATTTATAAAAAGCCGATCCCAATGCAACATTGAATTCCTCCTTGTGCTTATCTTCAATCCACAGGGGATATGTCTGCTAGTGTCCTGAACAGTCAAAAACCAGCGTTCAGCTCACACTCAACAGTTCAGCTTTTGCACAGTTCTATTGCCTTTACCACCATTTAACCATAAAGTGGAAAGGCCACTATATCGGACGTCATCACCTTCTGAGTCTCCGCAGTTTTTCACGGGAAACAAAAGTCTAAAGCATCTCAGGCCATTTCAGGGATCTCAGCCTGGTCCACACAAATCGTGGAAAGTTTGGACATCTTCTCCATTATCTTACTCACAGGCCAGTTTACTATCGAAGCTAGAGAGTGCAATAGCAAAGGCCTGCAGCGCGCACATGGGGTAATTGTAATCCATCGTGAAAACATCTTCAGCCACGCGGCCGAACTGCATCACTATATAGTCAGCTGGAAGATAAATACATCAGTGCAATAATGAAACATATATGATGAATACATCCAAACACACTGTTTTGGAAAGCGCAGACTTTCCAGACTTGACCTTCCCTTTAATGCTTGTAGAAACCTTCATTCAGCCTTAAAACATCCACTTCTTCATTTATGTATTTATATTTTGCAGCTTATAAAAAGCTATGGAAAACAGCAGCTTAGCAACTCTCTAAATCTAGGTTAGTTATAATACTGTAAAGACCACCGGATCAGAATTGTAACATGGGCTCCAATAGACCCGATTAGCATATGGTTCTAATGGGACACTAGGCGGTGACTAAACTTTTCTTGTGTCCTTGATTAATCGTATTTTTCTGCTGTTATTGTTAAGTATGTTTAGGTGCTGTTATGGTTATTTTGTGCTGGACCCTAGCCTTGGAAAGACTTGCAGAATACAATCAGTGAGGAGGCACCCAGATACACGTTCTTTGTCTGAGAAGGAGTCTGTTCTTTCAGTTCCGCTCTTATCTTGGTATTAAAAGCACCAATTCTGTTTGAGAGCAGAGATTCAATCTCCCAATTTTTCAAAGCTCTCACAAGCACTTGTAAGTGCTGTGGTACTTTCATTTCATTTATCAGAAGAAAGTACTGCATTGTGTCCCAGAAACACATAAGGTACTCCTTCTGACAATAACACATATCCACATTTACATGATCATAACTAGTCATACAAAGTAAATCAAGCACCCATATTTCTTTAAACATGTTCTTTGGAAAACAACTTTATGATAAAATTACAATAGGATCCAATCCTCTACTACTAGGAAATAATAAATATCCCATCTTATGAAATGAAAAGAAAAGAGAAAATCTTGGACACTTACGATCGTTGTCATGGATGATCTGGAAATTCTTGACAGACGCCTGTGTGACTCTTCCATGGAAATTAAGGACATAGGACTGGGTGTCGTCATTCCAGACTGGGGTCTTGTTGTGCAGCTCAATCACACTCTCTGTGTTTTTGTTCTGCCACCTAGCAAGCAGAGACTCATGGTCCTGGCAAAGCAAAGTCAAACCAAGAGGCGTATCAGGTCTGTACATACAACTCAGTCACAACCAAACAGAGTAATTAACAATAAGAACCTACAATTTCCATCCATCATGCTAGGTATTCTGATCTCAGACTGACTTACTGTATAATAATTATCTGAATTAGACAATAGACATTAGAATTAGACAATAGACAGATCTTATTGTCATAGGCCATAGCTGAATAAAATACAATTTTATAGTGTTTTAGTACTACGATGAATAAAATACCATGCCAAATATTTTAGCAGTACATACTGTAAAGTGTTTGCAGTTTTTATTGTAATTACTCAGTTAATGTTGAACTAACAGTACATTTAAAAAAATGCTTTGATTAAGAGTTATGATCTGTAAAATTATAAAACAAAAATAAATTTGTTTCAGCAGCATATAATTCTTCATGCAAAGAATGTAATTTAAATAAACAAGGTTTACAGAAGTTACTCAGGTGTGTGAAGAATAAACATATGCAGAAGACAAAGACCATTTGGTATGAATAAATAAGTGCTGCTTCAACTGTACAAAGAAAAGAAAATCTATTTTCCACAAGAGAAGTTCTTAAGGAGAACAAAAACAATTATTTTCATATCAAGACACTAAACTCTTCCATCGAGAACTGTCCTGACAGGTATTTTAATGCTTTTCCTCCAGTTCTTGCTAGATCATTACATTCCAATTCATTACCTATCGTATTACAGTTTTTAGTGATTTAACATATTTTGTTGCTGTTCCACAATTGACAGTAAGTGACTGTGAACAGATAGGACTGAGCAGGAATGTGTTTACTTCTTTTAATTCCCTTTGAAAAAAATATCACATCCTGACGCACTTACGTTTCGTGGTCTAATTGAGACTCTCTCATGATCCATATTCATACCGGGAATGATCACACTCATTTTTCTGGGGCCTTTAAAACCTAAAACATTTGTTTCCTAAAAAATATTGGGAAAAAGGATAATTAGGGTTAATATGGGCATTAACTAGGGTTAATATTTAATCACATTTATTTTAAAAATGCAAATCCTCTTTCTGAACACTAGATGTCTCATTGCTTCATGTTTCACAGATGAAGTACAGGACCACTCCACTCCACGGAGAAATATTGGCTTGTTACATTTACTATTTTTTAAAAATGTAATACACTGCATTTACCAAAACACTGACAGTTTCAAGACTTGTTGTTAAGTGAGGAAGAATTTTGGCATTTACCTTTTTTATATGTACAAGATAGTAACTATTTGTCTTTGCTAACATGCCCTTTTTGACTTAACAACAGTTTGAACTTTCCAATTCAAAGAGCGCTGAATAAAAACCCACATGTATAATTAAATAACATCCAAATCTCTCTGAATTGTCAATCAATTAATTTTTCACACTTGCCAAAACAGCATAAGTTGTCTTTGTATTTAAATGTTTTTCTTGAAGCAAAACACTGATAAAACTGATCTTCCATGGTGTCATCAGAAAGTAGTCCGATTTAGATAGAGAACTTATGTATGAAATAAAAATACAAAATAGTTGTTCACATGAAGAGGAAAAACTCTTTAACTCTACTTTAAAAAGTAACAATTATTTTATATAACTAGTATTTCATAAAAATACTTTTAATGTCTTTCAGGTAAATGTACTCATCAATTTCAAGAAGCATCTTTTTATGGTATTAGATTCTTATCAAGATAAACTACAGTTTTAAGTAGCATAATGAATTTAAAGAATAAATCAAACATTTGTCATTGTGAGATCACAAAGAAATTAATTTCACAACCCCCCCCCCCCAAAATACCCCAAACTGGAAATTATTATTTTCTTTTCCAATGGCACAGAAAGTTTCAAGAGATAATTTACACGCTGCTTATGACACATTCACGTTTTACTTTCTTCAAATCATTAATGCAGGTCAACTTTGAAAAAAGGGACTTACATAGCAAATAGCTGCTAATTCCTGACGAAGGTTACTTGCTTCTACACTGGAAGGGGTCTTCATGGGATTCACACCGCTGTCATAAACTGTAAACTTGGTCCCCATTAAGTTTGATCTGAAAAATACATAAGCAAGTGGCTGCAATTATCATGGGCTCCAGGGAGCAGGTTTCAAGCAATAAAACAAAATGCACATCAGCTGTCATTGATGCAGCCTACAAATCTGATTATTCAATCAATGCCAAAGACCAGGGAAATGGCTTAAGTGGCTGCCAGAGCCAAATATATTACAGCAACATAAAGGGCTGAGTTAAATGGCTGCTCATAGAATCCTGATCTATTTCAAGACAATAAAAACAATAAAACAATACAGTCCTGCAAAATATTGTATCTTGTATCATACTGAAGTGCAATTTTTGTGTCTTTCTGTTAAGGGATTTGATTTAGAGTAAAGGCATAAAAAATTAAACATGAAAGTATTTCCAGCTCAGACAAATGTGTTCAGCTGACTTAAAATGACCTTGCCATGTAATCAAGCTTACATAATGCAGTTCAACAAACTATAGCTAACAATGCTGAAAAGGTCAGTTGCTCATCTAACAACCACACCTGAACTGCTCGAGTAACAGAATGACAGAAAAAAAGAATTAAAAAAAGAGAGAGAGGATTTGACACTTCAAGATAAGCTTCACTTATGATAGATGAGTCACTTCTCTGAATCTGAACTGACATTTGAGTATTGTCTTTTGAAAAAAGCCTCTTCCAGAGCACACCTGCAAAGCAGCTAGAGCAAAGCTGTTATCATTAAGGATCACGAATGTCATTTTGTGCCCTTGAAATAGAGGCCCAGTGTTTCATTTACTGCTATAGTAATTATACCACAAGAGGAAGGGATCTTATATATTTTCTCGACCAAAATATTCTCACTCTGTTTAAAATGCAAGTGAGACATTTTTATTTTCTCATTCCATTAATGCCGTAACGGCTGTAATCCATCTTCCTAAGCAAAATGATGTGGATGCTCATCAGTAATCTATATGAAAATAAATGAGACTTCATTCTGCAGCAATAAGGTCTTTTGTTCCCCAAAGACCTGTGCTGGTGCATAACCCAGTTCTCTTCAACAGAAAACTCAAAACAGGAATATATAAAAAAAAAACATGTTAACAACTAGGAATCGCAATGTGCACAACATTTTATTGTTTATTTGAAAGGTGACTATATGGTACATATGCATAACCTCCTGGAATCCACAGTTCTGAGGGCAGTTTTAATCAAGGACACCCTTCAATCATTTTACTGCTTCTCAGCCACAAAGCACCATAAGCACAGTAATTACAATATAACACATATGAAGTGTAATTGATAAATAATTATATAGAGAGCTAAGTGCATTTCCCAACATTTAAATAGCAACAGATACATGTCTACCAATACATCCTGAAAGAGAAACTGAGAAAAAGAGCCTGACGTGCCTGACAAGTTGTAATTATATGTTGTACTCAAATGAAGAGGTATGAGATAACTTTCAAAATATTTTTGTGCTCTGAAGATACTGTTGGAGCAAACATTAAAAGGTTTGATAAAGCTGCAACACATCAGTGCATTGTGAAGCCGTCTTCTGAGACTGACCTTAGTTTCCCAATGAAACTTTCTCCACCGCGAGACAAATCAGTAGGGTCTATGGAGATGAGGTAATTTGAGGTCTTGCTCTTCTTTCGTTTCCTCCCAGCCAACAGGAAGACCTAAACAAAGCCCGATTCACTATTAAAGCCAATCAATGAAAAAGGTCTTAGTTTAATGACACAGCCTAACTCATAACAACAAGCTGCCTTTCCAGTGCCCTGATATTTCAGTCATATTAGCTGGATCTACGAGGCCAGAAATTACATGAAGAAAATTACATCTGAAGACTACTAGTGCAAAACATGCTTGGCCAAAAAGATGATAGCTTGTAAAGCAGGGACATGAACAAACAAAAATGTTTAGGTGGATTTTCTGTGATGTGGCCATTCCCTGTGCGAATGTCACCTGCACAGTAATCTCCGGCACACAACAAACAGAAGTATTTCTGGTCCAGTTAAGAAAGAAAAAAATAACTTGGAGAAAATCCAGTGACACACAATATACCGTTGCTTGTTGGTTTAGAAATAAGACTACTTCTACTTTTAATGGCTCTTTTGATATCTATCTGGTTGGCTTTAATATAACAAAAAATCAAAATCGATGCCAGAAGAGTTGTAAGCATTGTTTTTAGCTTTCCTTCAGAGACAGCTATAATACGCTGAAAACAATTCACAGCAAAAAAAATCTATAAAGCAATTTGCAGTATTTTCCCTATCAACCCCTTATCACCATGATTTCACATACTGATGGTTTAGAAGGTAATTGAGACTGGGGATGTCAACGTCAGAGCTGTGATTAATAGCCTGTATTTAATAAGAGGTTCAGTCTAAAAAAAGGCACATATCCAAAACCCGAATAACTATCAACCACAGTACATTCTTTATCCTTAAAACAAGACACAAGAGATCCAAACTCTGCGGAAATGATTTGGTTTGTGTTTAAGATTACAGTAAATGTGATCTAGAACAGCAGCCACATTCATGCAAACACCCTCATATGCTTCACAAATATATTTAAATGAGTTAAAGAAGAAGAATTTCACATATTTCACATACGAAGATGTGCACTGTCAGTGTTTATTGAGTGCATATCATTATGTTAGGCTTATATACATACCACAGTGAAACATACAACTAGCCACATGTGGTGATGAGTTTATAACGATAGGGAGGGATGACAACCAAGTTCAATCAGACTCAGATGTCAGTAATTCGCAATCACTCCTGACATAAATTTCTCTCATAAAACACTATAAATACTGTATATGATCCCCTTTTCTCCCTCATATACGGCTTTGTGCATCTGAACTCCACCCCATCTCCACCTCTGCAGCTTCCCCTGGGTCACTCCGCTCTCTGCAGAGAGTCCCAGCCTCCTCGTCCTCTGGCCAGGAGGTCAGGCCTCAGCCAAGCAGCTTCAGCCAGATTGAGAACAAACACTACATAATCCTGTCAGGAAACTTAATGGGTGTTGTTATTCCTAGTTATTGAAATGTGAGGAAATTGAGTTTGGGTCACACTCTTAAAGATGGGAACCGGTGTCAAGAACCCCAGTTGTTGTTGGAAGCGCAGGTGATCACCCATGAACCACTACACCTTTCTTCACCACAACTAGCATTCAGCCACCTCATCAGCAAATTTAATAAAATAACTCTTCAGTTTGGTTTTATAGTAGTTAATGAAGACTTTTTTTTAGGTATTACATTCTTATAACTCATTACTGAACGTTGTGTGTTGCAGGAAATACTTAGCAACACAGTACTTACAATTCTGCTGGCCTATTCAACCAACTGCACGGTGGAAACTTATAAGGCACAACAGTGAAATCTGCCAGACATTTTAAAAGGTGAGCTTTACAGTAGAAGCATGTTGCTATGAGGAATACAAGCCAGAGGGGACTGAAATCACAAGTCATCACTGCAGGGCGCATGCAAGCTAATATGGTGGTCAAATTCAGTTAATATATAACACCGTGATGTGACATTGACTGGTGTAATACATTCCCTGTGGTCCCATTTCCATCCATTATCCCCAGACGCTTAGTCTTAAGGAGCCTAAATGGGCAGACGCAGGGAGCAAGTTAGACTACCCCTGGATTGCTGTGCAATCAATAGCAATTCGAATGGAGCAATTCAATATACTGTATTTGCCAAACATAAGTGCCATAAATAGGGCAAAGAAAGAAGAGGGTTCGGGAAAGGGGAATAAGGGGACAAAGTAGCTTTCAGTGTACAGAGAAAATCTGGTTTCCCATCTCACACACAACAGCGAGGAGAGAAAAATAGTGCGCACAGGAAAGGTAAAACAAGACATGCCGCACTGGGTCCGAAAACATCAGTCTGTTAATATCTGCGCGGCCTGACCTTCTTGCCATCCTCCCTCTCCAGATGGAGGTAGTAAGTGGGGTACATTCCTCTGTCCATGCCCTTCTTGTCTCGTGTGATCCTGCATTTAATGGTGACGCCCTGGGGGGCCGGTCTCAGGGCGAACTCCTCCAGGTCGTCGACGTCCACCGCGGGTTCGCTGGCTGGGGGGGTGGACGCGGACGCCGCTTCCTGAGGGACCAGGCGGCAAGCGAGAGGGAGGGAGAAGGCCAGGGGGACAGACAACAAACATCAACCCATATCTTTTCACAACGGGGTGATTGCAGGCGGAAGTGCTATGAAAATATACAGGTAAAGCAGTATGACTATCATGTAAAATGTCATCTTATGTAAAGTGACATCTTAATACACAGAGCACGCGGTAATGTGAGTCTCCTAACAGCGCAGATTGAATTTCTTCATCCCTTTTCTCACATTTTCCACACATCCTGTTTTTTACCATCAAATGAAATGAGGAAAAGTTTTTCTCAAGGTTTAGGCTACATTAAAAGTCAGACTTACACACCATGCACTAATTATAAACCCTGCTCTTGATGGCTTGAAGTTCCTATTTCTTCCAGGCCTAAGTCAAAATGATATAGTTTATCTTCAAACTTCAGTTCTTTTATGGTTTTTTTACTTCTAAAACTCAGTTCTTCAAATCTGAGGATATTTGCAAATTACTCTTCCCCTTTAGGACACAAAGAGGATAAACGCTCTTTGCTCTAACCTAGATTTGTCTAGATTTTGTCTGGTAGCACAGATATAAATGTTTAGCAGAGAAACATCTAAGTGTCTGCTTATGTCACTGGAGATTTAACTCCATAGAAAAGATCAGTGACCAAAGGCCACTGCGTACCTTGTTCGATTTCTTGCTTGTGGCCGATCCTGGTCTAGTGTTGCTGTTGAGTTGAGAAGAACTGGAGCTGTCTTCATCTTCTTCATCTTCTTCTTCATCAAAGTTCATGCTACTGGATATGCCTTTTCAAAACAAAATGTAATTGAAATACTGAGTACATATACAGTACTGTATACCATATTTCAGTGTTCTCCATGATAATTTGCGTAGTGATAATGGATATAACAAATGAGAAGCAACATTTGACTGTGAAATTCTACAAATAAGCTGTATGAAGAATGGCAGAAACAGAAAATCCACAAAGTGATGTGCTTCTAAAACAGTATAATACAGATCAGCAAGAATACAGGAAAATGGAATAAGTAACACATAGGAATATGATGCCTTAATCACATAATTCACAGAGGTAGTACAGTAGGAACAGTAGACACCTGTTCTGCAGGCAGCACTCTCACAATTGTGCTGGAGCCAGAGCCCACATGAATGATTCTGACAGGAGCTACATTTTTGCTGGGCATGCTGAGTTCTTAATGAGATGCCACACTGAGCTGTGCTCTTTTCTCCAGACCCATAATATTCTGGCATTTAGGACTGAGTAAATTCTGAGAGAACAGAAAGTTACTGAACTTAAAGTTACTGAAAAAAGTTTAGAAGCAAGTGTTACTTCGCAAATGCTTATTTTAAACACCTGAAGAAAATAAAAAAATGAAGTGTTAACAAGACAGGCACTATGATGTTCTCTTATAATCAACACTGTTCACTTGGGGCAGCTATGGTTGTGCGTTTACCAAAAGGGTCAGGTTTGGGCAGCAATGACTACAATGTCTACAGTATGTAAAGTGCAACCTTCTTGTATTAGAAGGTAGTGTTTTATTACGAATTTTATATGAGCTGAATTTCGTAACAATGACACCCTACATATCCTGAAAGTATGTTCAGGATTGATAAAATAGTTAAAAAGGAATGTTTTTTATATATTTGTGTGCCAACCTTACATTCTGCCCAATGGAACTGTAATTTGCAAACACCAGTACAACAGGTCAAATGCAAAGCAGTGGTTAATGACACTGACCAACAATGACCAACAAAGGAATCAGACCATAGGGCGGCCAGTACCTTTTTTCTGCATGGTGACTCGCAGGTCTTGCTTGCCCTGCTGCTGTGTACTGGTCACTGGGTCTCCTTCCCCCTCACATATGCTGGACTGTCCCACTGTCAGGATCTGAATCTGATTGCCCAGGTCCAGTGCCTCATCCTGAAAGGCAGCTGGCCCATCGATTCCTGCCAGATTACAAAATACTCCTGTCTATCATCAAACCAATCCACAGACGTATTACCTGTTGACTCTGGCTGTGTGATAAGACACCCCTTACTGAAGCATAGCACTATGTTCACCAACAACCAACTTAGATGAACCACTAAGTGAGAAATTCAGAAATGCTTACTGCTACAAAATTCTTCAAAGGTGAACATCAGAATACAAGCACCCCCAGTTAAAAACACACTTCACTCATTTTCTAAGTTTAGTACACAAACCTATCATGCATATATGAAAATTAATTCCCACAAATACTGCAGAAGGTATTTATAAACCTCTGCAAAATGCAAATTTAGAATAGTTTCTAAAATTGTGCATTTATTTAACAACCCTTTGACAATTGTATGATTCCAATTAACATTACTTTCTTTATGAATGGAAATATAGACACAAAATAGCCTCTGCATTAGTAATCAGTCAGAAACACATCAGCCCACTTTTAAAAAGCTTATCCCTGCTAGAGTGCATCAGTTTGCCTGTTCCCTTCTTTAGCTCTTAGAGATATCAGCAAATTATCTTATTTTCATTCAATTAGCTATAAACAGCAGAGAACATGATGTTCTTAATGCTTCAGCTAGTCAGTAACACAAGCACTTAATATAATAAAACTACTTAAATTTACACAGAGGGAAAGAGACAAGGTGATAAAGTCATTAAGGCCACAATGGGAAACAAAACAGAAACCTTTCTGTTTAATTTTAATTAAAGGTATTTAACGAGTTGGATAAAACCATAGCTGAAGAGATATATAATCCTAGGAGCTATAAAAGTGTCATTATTTAATGCAACTCAAAATGAGATGCTACAGGTCTTGACTGTATCAAACCTCTTCTCATTTGTATTGTTGCTTTTAAAAAACCTTAATTTCTATTCAAAATGGGGATAAACATTTGACTATTCTGAAAGGGTTCAAAAAGGCTTCATTCAAAGGCGCTTTAAAAAATACATTAATCTCAATGCAAGTCAATGTCATACAAAGGAAATTAGTAATCTGAACAGATGAGTGGATATAAAATAACATAAGGAACACGTATGTCAGTAAAACACTGCCAATGTCTGATGTCCCTGGTGGGAAAGGCGTCATGCCTATTTTTGTAACAAGCTGTTCTGTGTGATTCATAATAAACTAGGAAAAATAACACAGGTGTTGACTTTTTCCCGAGTCTGTTTTGCCTTACACTTATTAGCAAGGGAGGCAAATAAATTTGCAATCAGGTCAGGGAGCATTTCAGTGCCACTGCCATTATTTGTTTACTCTGTATTTCTTTAGGATGTTTGTATCCACTGACCTTTTTTGTTACTAATGAGGTGTACTGCAGTGAACTCACAGTTTTTTTTTCTTCAAAGGGCATGGAGCAACAATATGATAACCAGAGAAATCCAATCAGATTTGTGTTTTTCATGTCACAATCAGAACACCCTGTTACGGTTAACTGATTCCTACACGACATGAAATCTCAGGGATTGTGAAAGGCCCAAACTAAAAAAGACTGGACAGCTTGTATGAAAGGAGTCAGTTCTGATTAGGGGTCTCCTGCAATGATTATAATTCTGCACCGTGAAATACCATCTTGTGGGGATACTACAAAAACAGTACCTGCCAAAATGTAATTAGAAAACTCTGATGCAGAGGGAGTTAATAATACTGCCAACTTTCAATGAAAAACTGCCATCAAATCATTTCTTAGACCACACCACATTTTACACTTAATTAGGTAAAGTAAAAAGTATTAAGAAGTCCCATAATCAAGCCTGGAGAATCATCAGAGCAGAGCTTATCTCAAATTCTGAATTAAGCAATCAGACAATAAACATACTGTATGTACACTGTTAACGGTATACCGTAGGTTGTACGTAACTCCCCCCAGATGCAACACTAGCACATCACAGGGCTATTACCCTCTGCGATGCTGGTATCCATTTGTAGATCTGGGTGGACTGGAAACATTATCTGGAAGGGACATTGCTCAAGTGTCCAACAGCAGTGTCCACAGCAGGGACTTGAACCTTTCAGTTATGAACCCTGACCCTAACCTCTGCTACTGGGCTCACAAAGAGGAATGTATCCCATTATGTCCTAATAACCGGATATGCCATCAGTTTTCTGAGCTACAGGCCCTAACAAATTCTCTTGCATTGCACTTTCCACTACACTGCACACAGCTAACCTTTTTTCAACACCACACAAGGTTTTACCACACTTTCACAATCACATGCAAACCAGATGGGCAAGCTGTGCTGATCTGAACATCTCTTCCACGTCAAGCTCTTTGCAGGTTCCATCACATTTCTGATTTTGTTACTGATGACTGCAGCACAATTCCAGTACCTGTACACAGTGGCTGAAAGTCCTGTCCATTGTTCAAAGACCTTTCCTCTTGCGAGCAGAGACAAGCATAGAGTAAGATGCATGAATTCTTGAATATTTGCATGCCTGAGTGGTTTGTTGTCTTACAGAAAGCTGGACGATCCCCAGCTGTTGGAACATTGAGATCCTTATTGATGACAACAGGCCATGAAGGTGCATGCAGCTAACCTTTGTGTCTCCCCTTTTTCTCCTTTTTGGCGCTGCCAGTTTGGGAGGCTGATGGGGCTGACTTTGCCTTTTTAGCAGACCTGGGTGCCTGTGGGTCCGTTACAACCTTTACATCCTCCTGTTCGGCTTCTTGCACTACGCAGGGAAGGGAGGAGGAGTTGGAACAAAAATGGAGGCAAGCACAGGAGACAAAGGAGAACAAAGAGAGAAAGAGAAGAAGACATAAAGATACGAAATACAGAGCAGAAAAAGAAGAGTACTAGATAAAGCTACAGAGCCAGCAGAGCCCACAGTGAAAGATGACACTGGCCAGATACAGAAAGCCTTTTAAACAGAGAGGTTTTAAACTAAATGCAATTTTATAGCACACTTTAGGCTATTCATAGGCTGAATTTTATTAACATAAAAAGAGCAGATTATTTGCTATGATGTTTCTGTCAAATCTGGCCCAAAGTCTCACCTTTACTTTTTCTTTTTTGCTTAAGAAACAGGCTGTTGATTCTTTATGAACAAATGAAATGTAAGGTAGACTAATGAGCTGCTTTTCTATTTTGTTTTCTCACAGGTCACAGAGGAACATCTAATAAACTCCCTGCAGAAAACCTTAATAGCCAAACAAGCCACAGAGACATACCCTGCTTCTAAGATGAGCGCCAGGTTCGCAAGCAATTATTCAAAAAATAGCCAGCAAAGAAGATAAATTGATTGCCATAGAAAAAAAAAGAAAATAAATATCAGAGGCAGAGGGAAAGAAGAAGGAAACTAAAAGCAAGATTATAGGATGCCTTTGTTTTTGTTATTCTAGTTGTAGTAAAGCTCAAGCATTTTGCAGCTGTTATTTAATCATTGCACCCTTGGCTCTGCAAAGCAGTCACATTTTAAAATCAGCGGTTTACCTGAAAGTAATATGCATTATGACTTCTGCCTGAAAAGGAAATTGATGGGAGTGTTATAAAATGAGACAATATTTGGATGGGTGCTACATGTACAGTACATGTATTATAATTTTCAGCCACCCAATACAATTGAGTCTTAGCTAGTAACTAAAACAAAGAGACATCACTGGCAAGAAGAATATTGTTCTTCTTCGCTTACATACTTCATTCATCCTTTATATTTTGTTCCTTTCAGCGTTTAGGAAATGAAAGGCCTCTCGTGCTCAAGCTGAAGCCATGAATTATTAAACACATATTCAACTGTTTCGTGCAACTTCAAGGCCTTCAAATTAAAGAATCCAATAACAGCCAAAATCATTCCCAGATTTGAAATTGTTTTCTTTCAATAATTCATGAAGGATAGCTTTGTGCGTTAGGTCCATGGATTAAAATCATTTAGCTTAATGAATGGAAACTGTGAGGAACACAAGAAACGCATACTTCTCCTATATTTATTGTAATTAAGTATTGGTTTGTCTGACAGAATCCTCTGCTTCTTTCAAAGCAAGGTAGCCCAGCAAAGACATGAACTATATATACAGTATATACTTATTTATGACTTATATATTATATAAAGACCATCTTTTTAGAAGGCCTGGCGGCAGATGATGTCATGATGTTGTAAGTAACAACAATAACAAAATGAAAGTATGGTTATTGTAACAAATGTAAGAAAAATATTCAGGGAAAACCCCAACAAGTTTGAGAGTAAACAAATTGAGGATTAAGGAAATAATCTGGCTTCATCCCAGTCAGTTTAAGGTATAACAGCCTGGTCTTGGCTGTAATATAGTTCACGGAGTTGGGGTTTTGCCTCTTTCCTGATACATTAAAAAATAAGTATCAGAAGCACACACTGAATTTCCATCTCATAACAAAGAATGTGACATTCAAATTGAGAATAAACTCCCAAAGATGTTTGGCTTTGAAGATTTTATAAATATTGTGTTTTCAGCTTGTGGCAGCACCATCTCCCTAGAGATGTACGCTCTGTTTTTTCACAATATGTTGGCAGTTTTTATGCTGCTTTCTTGGGATCGGGCTCTGTATCTTTTGTAATTATTGAACGAGAAATGGCTCATGATCAGTTGACAGTAGTCCAGTAGTCTTTATCACTAAATCGAAACACCAATTTACCAATTGGTTGTACAGCCAGGCTCCTA
Source organism: Lepisosteus platostomus (assembly GCF_059453375.1). Classification (NCBI taxonomy): domain Eukaryota; kingdom Metazoa; phylum Chordata; class Actinopteri; order Semionotiformes; family Lepisosteidae; genus Lepisosteus; species Lepisosteus platostomus. The sequence goes on along the minus strand of NC_142628.1, from coordinate 7,313,832 downwards.
CTGGAGTTCTCTGTATGACAATGTTTGCACTTGAAGGGATTTTCTTTTGCAATAATCTAGAATTTTTTTGTCTCACTGCTCTGAGGTTCCACATGACATTCAAGCCCAGAATTTTTTTTCCTGATGCTATGCTGTGTTTTATAAAGTGAAAGTTAGAGACATCTCTATATTTGAGTAAAAGGCCTTTCATTGTACTTGTTAAAGCATGTTTTTTGTATCGACTGAGTATTTAAGTTGTCTTCATATTTTTAAGACCATAAAGAGATCAATGATTATTCAGTTCCCTGCAATGTTTATATAACCTATACTATTTTAATTCCCCATTACAAAACTGAAAGCTGTAAATTACTTCTTGGGGGGAAAATGGTATTAATGATTCAAGTCTAAATGATAATCTACTCTAAGCCAGTTTTGGAATGAATTAAACAATTTGTATAACAAGTAAGAGTGCTTTTGTGCAATGTTTAGTTCATATTACAATAATAGTCAACTAAAAGAAGAATTAAGGAAATAAAGATCTTACTTGTGGGTTACCATCAAAGAAGAAGACTGATTGATTGATGTTAAAAAATCAAACTGGACTGTGGATTGACAGGACCTCTAATTATAGTTAGACAAATCACAGCAGGACAAAGAACAAAGCTACATTGTTTCCTGACAGAAATTTACAGTAAGTCTTATATTTTTGATGCAGTTGAGAACTTAAGTATTCCCTTGAGTCTAATCTTACCCCACTCAATGATTAAGTAGCTTTATAGCTTTTGTGGTGAAATGTGCTATGAGCCCTGCTGTAAATGCACGGTAGCTTCAGACTATATCAATCTTTTTTATATTACAGTTCATGTCCTTTGTTTGGTAGCAAACTCAGGAGAAGAGCTTGTACTGCCAACTCTGTAACAGAGTATCTAGTTTACAGTCCCCATTATACACAAGATACAAATTACCCTCTTTATCAAACACATTTTATTGTGTTAAGGACAAAGAAATTTAAAATGTGAACTGACTTTCAGTGGGTAATTTATCTTCATGGAATGCGTGGACTCTATGCCAGAATCTTATGTATGGCTCTCGGTCATTGATAACTCACACACAAAGACAAACCTACCTAGAATGTAGTTGGAGGCAATATTTCAGATCGTACTTGATAAAAAGCTATTGTTTTTTTCATCAGTATCTACAACTGTAGGCAAAAAACATATTTCCTTCGTTTTTAAAGAACTGCATAAATAGCCATTTGGGTCAATCATACTCTTAAACAGAAAATTCATCTATCCATTGTCTAACTGCTTTATCCAACACAGGGTCATGGGGGAGTCGGAGCCTGTCCTGGCACAAGACAGGATATACCCTGGATGGGATGTTAGACAGCACACACACTCACTCCAATGCTATTTTTCCCAGAAGCCAATTAACCTACCAGTCTGTTTTGGGACTGTGGAATTAAACTAGTGCACCCAGAGGAATACCCACACCAACACGAGGAGAACCGCTCACAGATAGCACCCCAGGGCCTTGAACCCAGGGCCACAGCGCTGCAACGTAGAAATGCACCACCTTGCTGCCCTCAAACAGAACATGTGTTAATTACAAAAGTGAAAGTACAGTTTCAATAGTCAAACAGCATAGAAGTGATGAAGCTCCTCAGTCTGGACAATATTTCCTGTGGTGATTTACTATGGATTTGTCTCTGCGGACACAAATGATGCCGTGAGAAAAAGCACAGAATCAAGAGACAGAAAAGGTCACGTATTTTCTAGAGCTAATTACAGAAACAGGTTGCCACGGGTCACATGTTGGTGTCTCTTACCGTGGTAGATGGTGCTGCTGTTGCTGCTGAGGTAGGACTCCACCAGTGGAGCCTGCTCCTCCGATTGCTTCGCCCTGCGGGCGCGAGAGCGGCCGTCGACGTTTGCCTGCACCATCAGCGGCTCCTGGCGCTTCTTCTTCTGCTTCTGTTCCAGAAGCGCTCGCTGGAAGACACGGGCCTCAGGTTACACTATCCAAAGGCCCAGGTCGGTCTACAGGAAGACAACGTCAGCCTAGTTGCCCCTCTTCCCCACTGTCTTGCTTCAGTGAACCAAACCACAGGGTGCTAAAACCCTTCACTGATCCTACAGGAAAACAGAGAACCTTATTCATGGTTTTAAAAGACCCTCCAGGAAAAGCCATGCTGCCTGGAGACCAGCAGCACCCTGAGAAGAGTCATTGAGCAGAAGTAGCGTGGGGGTCGCCATCACTGCCATCTTGGCCACATCCAAGATCTCATCGGTCACACGCAGAATTAAAACCACTCGAGCGCAAAATACTTCCAAAACACATCCGTCAGAACACATCTGCAACAGAAGGGGTTGGAAACAATCCCTGCCCTACACCGTTGCTTTGGCGAGCAAGTTCAAAATGACTCGGTAGCAACTGCAAGGATGCTTTATTATGATGAAGCCCAGTGCGGTCTTATTGTGCAGTGAAGTAGTATGAAGGAGACACCACAGAAGGTTTGCTGAGGTCCGTGTCATGGAATGACATTGTCTTTTGTTGTTGGAGCATTCTCAACATTATAGGGCCCTTGATGTCAGCTCAAGGTAGCAGGTTGCTATTGTCGATGATAATTCTTAGATCTGAACTAATATGGAACTAATACTGAACTTTAATATGGCAGCTGTTATGGAGGTCTTCCTGTGTATGCAATAATATTTGCACGCTTTTGTTCAAATGTGGGCATTCGCCAGAGGCACCAACCATCTTACCCAGAGCAGTGCCAGCCTTGTACAGGTGGAGTGGCGGAGGCGGGCTTCAACAATGACAAACCCTGTTTTTTCTTTTCTTAGGGTGGGGAGGGGGGGGCATCTCTCACAGATTTTTTGCCTCCCTGTTGCAGTGTTTTGACATAATCTGTGCAGTTGCAGATATTTAATTTTTTTAAATAGAGTGACCTTGTCTTAACAGGATGACCCTTATACTGTATGTTACTGGTGTACTGAAGCCTCTCCAATGAAAGAAGAGGCAATGCAGCATAGCAAAGAAAAGTTCAGTACATTGTCAACTATTTTTTAATTAAAGTATACAGTAGAAGGTACTAAATGAACTATTATTTTTGGCTGTTTTACTTTAAGAATGTTACAATAAGAGATAGTAATTATTGATTTAGTAGCTATGACTTTATTTATTTAGTAGCAAATACTTAATTTATTAAAGGATCTCATCAAAATCATTTTTTAAAGATTTCTAAGGTTCCTATAATCTAAGCTTCTTGGGGCCTTAGGGTTACAAGCATCCCTTTGAGTAAAAAGCACTGGTTGAGATTTTAATGTTAATTTACAAGCATTCCCAATGAACATCCTTCACATATTTTCATATCTGATGTAAAAAAGTATTCTGGCAAGCAAATGGTATGTGTAAATTGAATATACAAGGTGTTCATAACTAAGCACAACAAATCTTCAGACACGTTTAATTGAATTCTCTAAGTTTAGAGAAACAACAGATCCTAAACTGATAAACTCATTCTGCTGTGACTAAAAACACTGAAGATTAGAACAATATTGCTTTATGTTCTTTGAATTTTTTTAAAAGACAAAAAATAATAAAGGGAGGTTTCTGTAACCGTGAAGCAACATTCAGGAAAGGAAATGCTGTCACAACACAAACTCATACCGTCAGTTACTTACATAAGGATGATGTATTCTGACTTTTTAAATGTCAAACATCATATTTAGAAGTTGACTGTAACATTGAGAATAAAAATGAGACAGGTCTTGAACTAAGCTTCATTCACTCTGTAGATGAACACTTTTCTAGTGTTTTTTTTTCATCCATGTCCAGGAGCAACACAGGCAGATCCACTGGGCAGCACTGGAGCACAATGAAAAGCACAAATTGTCAGATGGAAAATTAAATTACTCCCACACTCCTTTTCACTGAACAAAAAGACTCATTTTAACTTGATCTCTTTGTTGTACAAATATTAATTGACTGCAGAACTACACACTACTTTGTACTTAAAGAAAACTGATTATTTTTTAAGTTCGATTTCCACTCAGCAATGTACATTATTCTTAACGGGAAAATGTTTTTTTAAATGTTTCCTTCTTGACCTCATAAATTGGCAGACAGATGGGGGTTTGGAGATGTAACTGGTAACATTATTGCTTGATTCAGCTTTAAATATCAAAATTGCACATCAGTTGAGCAGTGAACCACAAATGCCTTTTACTATCTTTTATATTTAATATTTTTCCTGCTCTATAACTTTGGTGATTTTGAATTTCCACTGCTGCAAATTACTTTATGAATGTTTTTAGGGATTTCCTCTATCATAAAAGCTCCAGAGTTGTCATAAATGCTGAAAAACATTCCACATGGCCTAATCATAGTCACCTATGATTAGGAGAGAGTACTCTTTAAAAGATCCCAAAGGAGCAGCTTGTAAAGCTTCAAGTGAGACTTACAAGAACAATTTCAATTACTAAGCTGCTCTAATGAGTCTGTTGAAGCGCAACTCCTCTTAAAACTTTACCCTGTACAATAACTATGCAGCAAGGGTGAAAAAAAGGAAAATTTGCATTATTATAATTTGTAAAAATCCCAATTGCAACTGAACGGATAGCTTTAAACTGAAGAAATCTACTCTCTACTTTTGCAGGAAATTAACAAGTGTTTTCATAACATATTTTTAGAAAAACCCAAAGAGGTTAAAAGCAAATCTGAAAAATGATCTATCAATGGCTTCTTGTCATAGTCATAACTTGCACAGTATGGTTCAATAGATTTTTTTCCCAGTTCTTTTAAAGGCTTAAATTAGTTTTGAATAGAAACACAGTGATAAGCCTAGCTTAATCAATCACGAGCAGCCGAACCACAGAAATCAATTAGTGGATCTAATTCTGTCTTCATCTCTACATAGCTTCTATTGAGTTACATTCAGAACCAACTACTATTTAGCCTCTTTTCCAACAGACTCTTTCTACATCTTCCTGCTCCTTTTTCTGCAAATATGCCATGAGGCCAATAGTGGAAAAGCTGGGCATTACAGAAAAGCCACCTGACTTCTTTTGACATTAGTCAGTGAATGTCAATGACAATTCATATGAATTACTCAAAGCATTTTTACAATGGAACTGTGGGACAGCATGCAGGCACTGACATTTACCACTAAATTCACGTCAACAGTCTTTTAATGTTTAAATACTTTAATATTAGAATGGGTGAATAGGTGCACAACAAGTGCCACTATTAAGATCTAGAACATTTCAATCTTTCTGTTGACAGAAAAGCAATTCAATTATAAAGTAAAGTTCATTATAAAATATTGTCTAGTCCAAGTCCAGTGCACAGATTTATTTCTACATAAAAGGGTAGCCCAATTTGTTTTTGACAGGGAATCCATATCGTCAGCAAAAGATCCTCAAACCAAAATGAAGAAATTAATAGCAAGTGCATCCAATTTTGTGGAACTGCCTAGACCTAAAAACTTGTTTTCCAAAAGATTCTATTAATCAAAACTGGGTTTGTATTTTTTCCATTTTTATTGCATTTCTTTCATCACATTCATGTAATTGACTTTTTTTTTCAAATGTGTATTTGTAGAATGATTAATTTGGTTCTCAAAGCCTTTGCATATGCAATTTAAAATATATAAAACTTCAGCTCTCCAGTGCAGTATAGAATAATAAACTTCAACAGAAAACTAAGGGTCCTGTTGCTCTTCTTATAAAGATGAAGTGATGTTTATGCTTTAACTGCTTCAATTTTCACCTGCTTTGAGGATATTTACTATAATTAAAGGCGTCTGCAAATTTCTCTTCCTACAGTAAATGTCTTGTGATATAATTGGCTAACATTCAGCCAACACGCAGTACATTTTTTGTTTTGCCCATTTCTGGGAGCAAATGTCTTGGCATTGATGCGTCAGAAAAGGAACATCGTGTTCCGTCAGAAAACAGCTTTGACGTCAATAGAATATAAACGGCATTTTAATTACTTTTAAAGTGATTTACAATGATTACTCCGGCTGTTTTGTTAAAAAGGAATAGAATCATACCACAATACAGCTGTAACACTGCAAAATGTAATAACTACTGTACATTCTTAAGTGAAATGTAGATTTGTGCATGATATCTGCATTTGTCTTACAAACCCCAGGGAGGGGCATTTCAAAGTATTGTAGGCAGTTGATTTTAACTTAATAAGGAAATACAGTTAATTGCACTGTGATAAATTAAGCATGGAGGCTTTTGGTCTTCAGTAATATATAACCCCTCATTACAAATGAGATGTTATGATCAAAGACAGCTAATGTCAGTTAGCATACAAAATCTTAGTTTCGCACTTACTAATTTTAATTTATTGAGTATTATTCATGTAAGTAAGATGTGAAAAGGTCTCAAATCCAACATTCCCTCTAGCTGTAATATAAAGATCATTACACACCTGCCAGTTTGCTTTTCTTTGTCTGGTGTCATTTCTGCACTCATCCATTAGAAGTGAATTACAGGAGATGCACAATTGCCAGAGCCTACAAGTCCCGATCAGCAACTTGTCTGTGACAGGAGTTATCAAAGTCCATTGTGGGGGAAATTAACATAGAGGTGTATATATTATGTACACAGATTTTTTCACTCGATTGCCAGTTGCCAGTGGTAAAGAAGAACATAGATTGGAAGTCATTGGAAGTTTTCTTCATGTGCTGTGTTTTTCAGCTGAAGGGGGACAGTGGAAAGTGAAATGTTTGCCCCTGGGAAGCTTTGTCCAGGGCAGAAAGAGATGTTCTTTTTTAACCATTGGGAATGACACTGACACCTGCTGGATGTGTTGCATAATAATCCAAGTTGTCTACTTTATCTCATGCTCCAATGTCATTTAGTCAGACATTAATATTTAAGTCATTGCAAATTGGGTTTCTCAATGAGAAAAATGTCCAATAGTATACACTGCATAAAACAGAAGCTGTGAGGATTTTCTGTCTTATAATGTACATATATATGTCTATATACATCATTTTTACTTTATTTATACTGCATATATGCCATTTTTACATTTTAACAGTGAATGCAAATCAACACAATGTGCAGATATAACCCTGAAAATCAAGGGGACTATTTTCTTAAATTGATATTTTTGGAAAAGTTCAAATCAAAATATTGCAGTAGGGTTTTTTTTTTTAATTGTCATAAAAGCAATCAGATTATTTAGTGACTTGAGATCTCTTCAACATATCTTACAAATACGGATGTTCCTTCTCGTATGAAATGACTATTTGTTTCTTATAATGACAACCAAAAGTAAGATGTTGTTGTTATTTTATGTAATGTGTTATGAGTATAGCTAGTCTTACAAGCATAAGCCTTTAAGGAAATCAAGATACTTTTTTAAATATCTCTTCCCTGGCGATTACAAAAAAAAAAAAGATTGCAATGTTAAAGTAAAATAAAACAGCTTCAAAAAGTTGTTTTTGTTCTCTTGCATCTACAACCCATGGCACCAAAGGACTTAAGACTTTAACAGCACGAGCTGATTAGTAGCCATCTGACAGAACTATTAAGTTGATCCTAATGATCATCTCAGAGGCCCTGGTGTTCATAGGTGTGGATCTCTGCAGTTCACTGTGAATAAATGAACAGACACACCTGGCAGTCTTAGTAGTGGGAATTCCTGCACTGTGACATTATTTTGAACAATCAGCAAAGCTGGAGCGAAAACTGAATTATAAAACTGGTCACGGTGTCTGAGCCAGTCTCCATAGTCAAACCACATGTCCTCTTTTCCAAAAACAGGAAAATGGAAGAACAAGAGGGTACATTTTATTATTCTATACCAACCCATACATATTTCTTGAACTGACTTCTCCAGTACAGGCAATGTGACAGTCAGAGGAGATGAAACTTCATTCTGGTGCCACTTCATAAACCTCTGGTGTCAACTAAAATATCTTTGCAATTTGAGCCTGAATTGGCCTGGCAAAGAAAATCACATCAATTATAAAGGAACAATGTCTCTTCTTTGAATTGCAACCAGGGATCGATGTTAATTGCAGACATGAAACTAAAGCCAGTCATGATTTTCAGTACTGAGTCACTTAAGTTAAATTGGATTCTTAGATGCTTTGTTGCTTCATGCTCTACCTTCTAAAGTCAGAATCTTATTTTCCAAGTGCTAAGTGCTATTTTCTAGAAAGCCCAAAGCTACCACCTAAACAAGTTTTGATTTTGAAGACCACTTGTGGCCTGCTACAGTATGTTTTATTCAAGGTAAAAAACTGAGTTACAAGAGATTTGTAAAAATAACATATTTTTAAAATCCAAACATATAAACATGTGCCTAGGTATCCAGAGAAAATGGATGGCAGGCCTATTCACAATTGTGCTCCTCAGGGAATTATGCCTGGTTAGAGCTGCTGTTTGCTTTTTATCCATTCACAATTATGCCATTCTGACTCGCTCTGTTCTCTCAAATGAAAATGATGAATTAATTACATCTCTATTGCATTACCAACCACGGGAAAACAAAGGAAGCTAATTTAAGGACAGTGCTGTAATTAAGTTAGTCAGTGTGTCTAGTCAGAGAGAGGAGAAAGCCACACGCCATCTCAGGCCTACCTGTCTGTCCAGCTTCTGCTGCCGAAGACTGCTGCCCTCGTCATCAAGAACACTGCAGAGAAAACACAGTCTGAGTGTTAATAGAGTGATGTGTTTCACCCACCATTTACACTTAATAAATATTGCATTTTTAGATTTTTGCGGAGCTACACATAACTTCAATTCAATTTATTTATCACATGCACGCATGCAGTTTGCTCATTTTCATGTATGCTCCAATGCAAAGATATTAAGGAAACACCAAAATACTGTATAAACACAGAACAGCAGCAACAATAACAAAGTTAAATTACATACAACTTCAATACAAGTCAGCACAAGCCGTGCGCAAGAAATAACATCAGTGTGGGTCAGCGCCAGAGGTAGAATTCAATAATCTGACAGCTTGCAGGAAGAAACTGTCTCTGAATCTGGAGATACATGCCTTTATGCTCCTGTAAGGCTTACCAGAGGGGAAGGGGAGAGAAAAGTGAGAAACCAGGATGACTGTTATCCTTAGCAATACTCCCAGCCTTCCTGAGACAGAGCGTTGTAAAAAAGTCCACAATATAGAACTTGTACTTCAATAATGGACTGGGCCAACCTGATCACCCCCTTTAACGGCATTAGGTCACACAACGAGCTGCTGTCAAACCACACTGAAATACCGCATGGGAGCACACTCTCAAAAGCGTACCTGTAAAATGTAGTAAGAATAATTGTTCAACCAAATGGTTCAACTATCTGAAGAAGTAAAGGTGCTGTTCTTCTGCCCTACTCGGCACATTTACTTATAGTAATATGTATAATAGATTTGTTAAATCTGTATAATATGTGCATTTCCAAATATTTTAGTGGCTACGGTCCTAAATAAACTATGTCTTCAGGAAACCTCTTGGATGTAACATATGGTAGCTGCTATTTTATTACTTTTTCCATAATTCATGCCATATAATGAATGAGAAGTAAAAGAACTGCCGACCAAAGACCCTTGTTAATGAGATGCTGAAGTGCTCTGCTGAGGAATTGTCTGAACTGAAGCTGACCACTGAGAGAAGAGGTCACCGCGCACAGTGTAGTAGTACAGTGCAGCCAAAATACACATACCGCTTACATGGAATTTTACATTTTACAACATGCTTGACCGGATTTTCCAATCTGAATAGTGATCTCAAAAGCATACCACTGACAAGTTTCCTTTTTGCCAGCTCTGAGTGGTAGCATAATAGGCTTACAGTACAATGATATTACACTATAGTAATATAACTATAATACAACTGGAATTTAGGGAACATCTACTGCAGATATGACATCTAATCATGCATTTACATTATTCAGGGAATTCAAGGTGATTTTTCAAAAAACATAATATATAACATATAACAGAATTGCCCAGTGGGCTGGTTACCTTAAAAATTCTACAAAATCCTACACACTAAAAGCAAAAAAATATTTAAATTAAACCTCACAATAAAAAGAATTAAGGGGTATAAATTCAGCAGTGAGTCACAAATTGAAATTCTGGAAGTAACCCCATGAACACAATTAACTTCATACAGCTTTGATGCTTCCAGAAATAAAGAGCGAGTGTTAAAGGGTGAGAGTTGTTTATTGTCAAATATTAGTATACACTCATCCAATAACCTTTGTTTCCATTCATTAGCATTTTTTGGCACTAGACGTTTGCAATAAACACAGAATAAGGAAGTGCAATAAAATCATGTGCAAAACTATTTATCCCTAATGTCCTGGTAAAATACTGTGAAGACAACTAATGTTAAGACATTACATAAGACAATCATTAAGTGGAATACTTGTTTCGCACTAGCAATACAGTGCAACTCTCATACAGAAAGATCTGTATTCATATCTTTAGTTATTTATTCACTGAAATTTCAATTCTAAGTTCATGTGGTTTGAATATACAGGCATTTTCATTTTAAAGAGTGGGATTACCAATAAAAATGATATAATTATGATGTAGAAATATTAATACCACTTGAATATGTCTTATTTCAACAGAAGCTTAGGTTTAATCTATTTTTATTTTTTCAACAAGCTACCTTGTTGCAATTGCTAGTGATATTCATTTTTCAGATGTCATATATTCAAGTTTATATTGATTTCTATGGTAGAAGTAAAAAAAAAACATTAACAAATTTGACGTTAGAAGTATTAGATAAAGCACAGAAAAAAATTACACAAAAAACAAAAGATGTTACACAGGACAGTTTCTCTAGAGGTATGCAGTCTACTTAATTTCAGAATGAGGCTCCTCAAAACTCGATCTCACACAGCAAAATTCATGAACAATCATGAAAAAAAGAAAAAAGAAAAAGGTTCCATCCCTGCTATTATTGTGTATTTAAAATTGTAACAAAGCACTCTGCCTTGGATAAGTAAAGTATGAGCAAGCCAATTTGTATTTAGTTTATAATTAGTAGTGAAAAAAGAGAGTTCTACCTTCATGAGCAGGGTACACAGGACACCAGGCAGTGGTGTGGAATGGAAGACTGGCATGTACTGTAGTCCACAATAAAATGTCACAGCAATAGAACTGCAGTTTCATAGAAAAGCGAGACTCCTTTAATGACTTTATTGTTTTGATTTGCAGCTTGGTGGACTGTTTTACTAAATAACGTGTGTAACATGCTAAAAGAGATTTCTTAGCTAAAAATGTTTTATTGCTAGAAATGTTAAATAATACAAAAAGTACTCTGCTGGTCAACATTACTTTTTCTATACTAATACTATACCATACAAGGACAAGTCCAATCACAGCCAAGAGGACTCCTATCTCATTCCTGTTTTGATGTACCCTTCTTAATCAGTTTAATAATTGCCCCTAATTTGCATTTCTCTGAATTGCTTTGACCAACTACAGCAAAACCTTTTAACCTAAAAGTAAATACATACTGTATACTGTACAGTATCCTTGCTCCAAAGAAGCAGAAGGCTGACAACTCCATGTCAATATTAAAATACTAGAAGACGACACTATAGTGGAGCTCTTTGTGAGCTTTGTTCTGTTGTCTACTACCTGGCCAACCAACATGATCGCGGATGTTATTTAAAAGAAAAATACAAAATTACCCATTCAAACCCTTATTAACCTCATCTTCCCAGCCCAATACATTTCCTTAACATTTAAACATAAAGAAGTGAAAATGGCTAAAACAAAACCTCTGTGTTTATGAGCTGTTAAGGTATATACAGTTTCTGTGTCACCAGTTACTATAAAGAAGGTCACACGCTTGGTTTATACAACGATTGAAAGGTAACGAGGACACTTGATTATTTGCTCCGAGCCCATTATTCAAAACCAAGCCCATACATGTAACCTTTCGACATGACAGATAGCTCAAAGAGGCCAGTGCACCTCCAAAGCAGACAGACAACAATATGGGAAAGAGAGATAAGAGTCTGCTGGCTCAGTCTGACAGCTGGAGCGTGCATCCCTGACCCTTGTGCGATATTCTTGCAGCTGGCTGCTAGATGCTTTGTGATGGAGAATTTTTTGCAGATAATATAAAAAAACTGCATAATGGATTTTTTTTTTGTCATCGTTGCTTGTGTTACAAAAGCTGGATCTGTTCCTCTAGCACAGATGAATCGTCTCACATTCCATCTTATGATAGCCTCTGTACCCTGTCCTGTATGTTACCTAAATTAAATATTAGTTTGCTGTGCAGACCAGACTGAAAATAAATCAGGAATAAAATAAAGTGGGTATTTTTAACATTAACATGCAAGGCTGGTGACTGTCGGCTTTTTCATGCATCAATTAGTTGAAACCCATTTCAAATATATTGTGCAAAATCAGCTGCTCCTATTTTAATAATTCAGGCACAATTGTTATTAATGTCTAACATGTCCTCTGTGGACTTACCCACATAGAATCTTGTAATGAGACTTATGGTTCCAGAAGAAAAGCATTTGTATTAAAGTAGCATGAAGAGAACCGCTAGGAAATTCCATTAAGGAATAGGTTAAAACCAGTTCTGAAAGCATGACATACAGTGCTGAGTCATTGTTGTGGCATCCCAGAGGTGAACACATACCTATAGAATGCAGAATACAGCTTCTGGGAATCTAAGCGACGGAAACTGCATCATCAAGTTTTAATGAGAGTGACTTAATCCAGTCCAGACCACTGAAAAATCTCATACTGGGTCTAGTTAAATATTAGTCCAGTTTATACATTTTTCATAACACGCCAGATCTGTCATAGGAAACCTTCATTTGAACCGTGTAACCTAGCCGGGAGATCATGTGTGAAGGGCATCTAATCCAACAACATCCCACTAAGAAGGTGTAACAAATTGCTTAAGTGTCACCCTTTTCATTCACTACTCACAATCTACAGATGGCATCTCTGAAAGCTCTCTAATTAAAGCTAGTTCTGAGCATAGATGCCATTGTCTAACAACATAACTTTCATTCACTTATTTTACATTTTCTGTAAATTGTAAAATTGAGAAACCTACTGTATATCCAAATGTGAATCACTGCATTTATGTTATTTATTTATACAAGCACTATTCAATTTTATTTGCTTACAATGCATAACTCAGCTTTATGGCCACAATTTTAACATCTGTAATATTCCCCTTATTTTTAGGACAAACTATGCTTTTAGAAATATTGAAACACATTTGCAAGTCAAATGAAAACAGTGAAATTGGTTTGATTGTTCACAGCTTAATATGATTATGGAGGTTCAAGTAGGACACTGCACCCACAGCAAGCTGCTACAAACATATAGAGGTTAATTCTACTGAAAACCAGAAAAAAGGAAAAACATTTTCTTCAGGTGTAACCAGGTGAGAGGAATTAGCCTATACTTGTAACTTGATTAAATACTTCAAAGTAAAAAAATGACAGAAACAGTGCTCTAGCAGCATTTGTGCAGACGAGCTCTTAGGCAATCAAAGCTCCATTATTAACCATGAACACCAAAGAAATGAATAATGCATTCAAAAACCCTTTTAAGAACATAAGGAAGGTTACAAACAAGAGGCCTACGTATCTTAGTGGGTTGCTACAGCTAATTCAATCCAATAGTTTCATCCAATCATTTCTTTAAAAAAGCCAGGGCATCAGTTTCGACAACATGGCACTGTCTGCTCCGCATGCAACCCTGATGTCTTCATTAGACATAGCAGCCTCAAACACTTAAAAACACCAGGTCCAATACAGCTTTGCTATAGGCAGCCATAACAATATAGGCAGCAAGCAGGCTTGGTAACTTATAGCAACCAGCAACCAATGAGAAGAGATGGAGCAGAGTAACCATGGTAATGGGGGATTCTCCATAGAAGCAGCACCAGAAGCACGGCTCCAAATGCTATCAACTACAGCTACACCTTACTTTTGCACCTAATATAACACAAACTGTTAATTGGTACAGAAATTATGAATTAACCTATCGGGCCGGAAGAAGCCAAACATAACCCTAATTTATGCTATGAGGAAAAGTAAGAGTTACCATCTGATTATACACAGGCAAACAAAGTCTGACCACTCTTCAGTCTGTTTAATGCTAAAATGATTGCTTAAAAAGACTAAATGAACAAAAGAAAAGCTCTTTGGGGATCTGCATGTTTCACCTACATTTGTACAAACAACTAAAGTTAAAAAATGACAACAGAAAAAAAAACACTGCACAGAAAATTATTTATTACCATTTTATCAGTTTATTCTCCGCAAAGCCCCTTAACATTCTAGAGGAAAGAATAGGTGTACAATTGTTACAATTCAAGCAAAAATGTTATTCCTTTCAATTAAATTTGCCGTAAGACAAATTGTGACAAACAATTTACTGCAGATCATCAATGATACACTGCACAGGAAAGGATGTACATTCATGATCAGAATTCATTCCAGACTGAGAACTTAAAACCAGATCACACCTAAACGGGACATGCCCAATAAAAAGCATGAATGTTTTGATAATCTTGCAACAGTACAAAATTTTGTACTAAATAAGAATTTGTTTAGACAAGCTACACTTTTTCCAGACTCTTCTCCACTATGCACATATGTTAAATCACAGGAGAATTATATCATTACCTGAATACACACAGCATCGATTATAGGAGATTAATCTTAACTTTTTAACATACTACCCAACCTCATCTTTGCTGAGGTGTCCATGCAAACATGCACTGTCAAACACTGAAGCACATTAGCCACGCAACAGAACTTTACTCCTCTGTCTCAGAAACCACATTCCCAAACCTGTGAAGCCACAAACAGACAAAAATTACGTGCAGCCTATGGTAGCATATGCAGAGACATAGATGGCAGTACCTGTAAGGGATCCAGTCAGAGTAATGCTTAGAACTCATATCTCACATTGACATCTGCCTGAAATTTCAGCAAGACAGTCTGTAGCAGCAGACGATGATCCTTCTGATAGACCCCATGCATCCAGTGCAGCCTGACCATCCTCTGCTTCAGAAATGGTGCTTGTAAAATAGACGTCTGTAGCGACTTTTAATCTGCTGCTAGTTCCAGGCGCTAGCTACACAGGAGGCATGCACTGAACTGATGTCATTAAACTACACCCGAGATCCGGTTGAAATGTTCCTCAATCATGCATACAGAAAACACATTTTCCCTTTCTCTCTCACTCACTCCCTCTTGTGCACCTACTCTCCCTCTCTCCTGTCTCTCTCTCTCTCCGAGAAGCTTCAGCGCAGGCAGAATCTAGCATATGACCACAGTGAGTGACAAACAGGTAGCAGCAGGCCTCTTTTGTCAAGAGCCTTTGATGTCAGTGGTCCAGGGTTTTGTTTTTATTTTGCCCTCCCTGATGTTTAAGGATGCACACAGTCTGGAAAGGATAAAATGTTCTCCCTTTATCATGCTTTATTAATTCATTCCGAGTGCACGGCTCATTAGCATGGGACAACACGGAGCAGGGGTAATTTTCTTTTGATTTACCTAAGTGTTCCTCCTAAACAAAGAAAGACAGAGTGTAATGTAAAAATAAAATGCAGCATATTCTGTGCTAGTAACACATCTACAACCCCTCCGCTTTATTCTATGAATTAGCAGTAATGTGTGATTATTGTTAACCATAAAAAGAATAATGATGGTGACGATGGCGAAAAGGTCCAATGTTGTATTTTTATTGTATTGTATTGTATTTCTGCATGGGTTATTCTGACACTTTAATGTAGCAAAACTGAATAAAACTAAAAACAAGATTGATCCCACAACAAAACAGCAAAATGCTACTGACTGTGAGGTCAGGAAAGATAGCAATATGCATTAAAAAATGAAATTCAGAAGTTCATTTGCAAGTTCCCATTAATCTCCTCTTTCTGCAATTTTACTTTATCCTAGCATGATTGTGTTTACCAGTGTGCAATGTTTTTACAAAAAGTAAATCTAAAAATATGTAAAATGTGAATGCTTATTTAAAATGTTTTTGTAAAACATACAGTACATATTAAATATTAAATAAGCATCTGACAAATATTTTATTACTGGGTCTTTTAGTTTTGACTACATACTGTACAGGCATCTTACAAATGAGATTTAAATCGATGACCTGCTGTCATCACTGTGCTTTAAATGCTTCACGTTTTATTAAATATATACTGTATAGTATTTTATAGTTTATTAAGGAATACTCCATACAAATAATTGCATTTAACCTACATTAATTGATTCTAATGGCAAAGACCTTCATAAATCTGAAAAATGAAACTGAAGCTCCCATGTATGAGATTTTGTTTGGCATCCTTTCCTCATCATTTTTAATAGACAAAGTATATACAAAAGCAACTATTCAATGGGAGAAGGTCTATATATTTATTTAAGCACTGATTTTAATCTTAAATGACATGCAACAGTGATGCATTGGAGAAATTATCAGTTACAGTTCATAAAGAGAAGGCACAGCGGTTTGGGGTGATTTATGTTCTTGGCAGGAATTAAGGAAAAAAAAACTTACTTTTACACTTTGCATTCATGTAGCTATTGATTTATTGACTTTTTTCCCAGATCCATTCTAATTCTAACTAATTCAGCAATGTCTTTGGTGAAATCACCCTCATATTTTATTGTGCTTCAAAATGAAAATCATTCATTTTGAATTCAGTATCTCTATTTTGTTGTTCTTATGTGTAGCCTGAATACCCCAGGTTTCCCACTGTTACATAATGTCACTTTTATATTTGCCTGGCAGGCAGATCACCAAATACTTCCTTGGTACAGGTTTAGTGTGTGGTTTATCAAATAAAAATGACTAAGATCATTTAGAGGGCTCTTCATTGACTATATACTCTTTTAGAAATGGTTGGAAGGCTTCAGTTTCTGATCAGTGAGCCCACATGGAAATTCATTCAGGGATCATTTGGAAATGATTAAGTGCAATGTTACTGCAAAATAGATTAATTTCTATATATAGAACAATAAAACTTTTGGTTTAGGAGAACTAAATTAATTAAATAAGTTGGGAAATGAATATATCAATGGAATGTTTTTAAGTATAAATGTCCTGAACTTGAGCACCTATAACCCAAATGGGTGGGAGTTATAAGTGCGAACTGTAAAAAATACAGAGCTGACTGGCAAGTCTCCTGACTGTTAGATGTAAGCGGCAGGTGAATGAACAGAGTCTGCCCCCATTCCAAAATCTGGGTTAAAACATTTGCTTTACATGTTTCCATGCTGAAAAAAATACCTCAAGAAAGAAATACAGTACACCCTCAGTGAAAGTCAAACTTATCAAGCCAAGTGAACCAAAACGATTCAGAGCAAGAACATTACTTTGAGTGAGTCAATCCTATAGAAAATGTTGGAACAAGTCCAACAGCAGCAATTTAGAAGGTTTAGTCTCACCATTAACATACCTGTCCTAATAGAAAGACTTAATAGGCCACAGTGAAAATGTACTCCAAGCTATATTTCAATATCTTCCTGACTAAGGTAAGATCACTTTATTGGCCATATACAGTACAATTTCTTGTATTAGGAATTTGTCTTTTCACATACCCCAGCTTGCTCTCCATGAGACACAGACAGGGAGAGAAGCTGGGGGTCAGAGTGCAGGGTCAGCCATTTATAAGGCGCCCCTGGAGCAGTTGGGGTTAAGGGCCTTGCTCAGGGGCCCAATGGAGTAGGATTCCTCTGCCGGCCGCAGGATTTGAACCGGCAACCTTCCAGCCACAGGTGCAGATCTTTAGCCACAGGGTCACTGCACCGCCCCCATGACTCCATGGCTCACAAAGCAAGGTCAACGTATAGAAAGAGTTGGTCATTGTTTTGGAAGAAACATTTCTCTCAAACATAAAGGATAAAAATTGAGCTTCAAACAGAATACTATGTTCATTCCACGAGGTTCCAATCAATTCTGACTTCATGACAATATAATTTGCTGTCATTCTGAATAACCACTCTTCCTCTCATCTCTTTTTAAACAGATAAAGAAGGAATTCTCTCAGAAACAAACTGAAAACAATTTATTCATGTAAACGTTGAGCACAAGATAAAATCTTTTTTTCACTCATTATTTATTAACTGAAATTTGATTTACTCCATCTATATATGTATAAACTAACACATTGCTTTAGAGGTATTCACTGTGCTACACGTGTTTGTGCATGACAATCCAGACAAATAATTTTAGTTTCATCTTAATCTTAAAACTCAAGATTGTTATTATGAGGAGATAAACTATCTATTTTTTTTAATTTAAAGACATTACATCATTACTTACAAAAAATTGGTTTTTGACCCATCTAGATATTTGAACATAAGTTATCTAGTGCAGTACTTCAAAGCCTGAGCACCAAGGTTAGCTTAACAGATTCTGAATTTACTATTTATAGAATCTGTCTAAATTATTAATCAGTTATTGCAGCTTGATTATGTTTTGTAGGAGTAACCTACAGTTTCATTTAAGAAGATAACCAGGGGCATGTGGAGAAAAAAAAATCTATTGTTCTTCAGAGAGGAAAGTGCTTTCTAGAAACATATTCATTTACTGATGCTATTGCTAATAAACACAGATGGAACCCCTGACCATTGGAACCTCAGTATAACCTTAAGCAATAGTACGGCAACTGCAGTTTAATTTAGCACCTTTCAACTAGCTTAGATTTGTTTTGCCTGTCCCCCTCAAGCATACGTGCCAGTTGAAATGTCACAAAGCTGAAAATGTTCCTGCGACTGAAAACTATTATAGCTCACCACGTTCTATACTGTCAGAATGCACCTTTGTAATAGACAGCCAATGTGAGATTTTCAGGAATCACATCATGCTCAATGGCCTAAACCACAACAAACTTTAGTTGCTCAGTGAAAGGGATTGTTTTATTGGTCATTTTACTTTGATCTTTCATTACAATTCAGAGATAAATCACGTAGTTGGAGCTGTAAACCTGGAAGACAACAGTTTAATTAAAAAAAATAGCTTCTAGATACACAATGCACCAACCCAATCTGGATCAGGAACAGAAGATTTTGTAAAGAGGACTGAAAGTTATTACCATACATTATTGCCGACCTCATTTTGGGGGGCGTCCTTTCATATATTGTGTATTGCAGGTGTAACTGGGCAGGTACAGTAGGAGGTATGGATCCTGTGCAGGACTCAGGAGAGAGGGAGACCATCAATCCAAATCGCTACGCAAAAACGTATTCCAGGAAACAAGCAAGAAAGACTACTGAGAGGGCAACAATCCAAAACGCAAGACGAAATCGAAAACGAGGAGCAAGCAAGAAGGTCAGATACCAAACACAAACTAGTAAAGAACATACGCGCACTCGGGAGCTCGAGGAGAATCGGCAATAGTGAGCAGGGAAGTGAGGAAAGAGGGGAACTGAAGCAGTGACGTGAGTGCATGGTGATACTGTAGGTCAATTAGTTGCAGCATGAGCGTTTGTTAAACACAGGGTTTTCTGATCCTGGTCAACATGCCCCCAGTTTTGGCTAATTTGTGTTCCAATTTAGCTCCTTTACTCATTAACTATTTAGAGCTGTAAAATATGTTAAATATAAATATTCATATTGTAATGTCTCATTTCCATGCATTCCTATATTCATCATTTGCCAAGGAAAACAAAGAGAAAGGGACCCCCAAATTATTACACAAAACAATATATACAGCTTTACATTTACTATACTTTCTGGACATTCTTCCATATTGCTCTATCGCTGGACACTAATATGATCTAAATTAATCTTCTTTCATCATGAAAATACCAGTACAGTAATGTCTTTGACATTACATGCCAGTTGAGTCCATAAACTACTACTACTTTACAACAAACTATGATTCTCAGTTGTATAGCTGCAAGCTTTGCCTGACTATGTATGCAGATACATAGAGTATATATTTAGGATTCTGGTTAAAGCATCATGAAAAAGTAAACAGGTCAGCTGTTCCAGGACTCAGTATATCTTACAATTAATTATAGCTACAAACAATGTACAAACATTCTGAGGATTTTGATAATATAAAAGATAAGGGCAGAATTTAATAAACAGGAAGCAGAGCAGGCACATTAAGTGCTATACTATACTCATGCAAGAAGTCCATAAGATAAGTTGGAGTTAGACCATTCAGTGCATTATAAATGAGCTGAAGAAAACATATTAAGAATAAAGTGTTCAATTTCATAGCAAGCTAGTTCACTTTACACATAAGCCCTTATAGGCTGATGCAGATCAGTTTTAGCTAGCACATAAATCACTGAATTCAAGACATACTGACCTATTTAATGCCTCAGCGGATAACCCAGCAAGCAAGGAGTTACATTAGTCTAATCTATTCTAGTCTAATAAAGTCAAGTAAAAATATTTCAGTATCAGACAGACAGAGGAATGGTCAGTTATTAGCTGGGTGGGTGTCAAGATTGATAACAGAGAGCCCAACGTAATGTAACTGCCTCAATTTCTGAAAACCCCAATCTGTTTCTGGAAGCATATAATCTTGACAACAGTTCCTAAACACTAATGAAAGTGCTGATGGAAATGCAGTTCAACACTAGAAGTGAATGAAAAGTGCAGATTAGAAGGGATTCTTCATAGGTTGAGTGCTTCAAAATACACTCCCCACAATCACACTGATTGCATTACATATTCAAGGTCCGACTCCAGATCGTTGGAAACATCTGAATTTTAATTTCAATGGGGAATAAATAGTTTTTTTTCCCACTCAATGATTGGAGATGAGGTCACTGATACTTAGGGATGGCCTGGCACCAAGCAAAGCTAGATAATTATTCCATTAAGCATTGATATATTTTATATACTGATTTATACATGCATGTTGAATTTTCAAGAGCTGATCCTGTATTTTCCGATCTCCCTTATACTAAGGGAAAGTGCTTTTAAAGTGGAGAACAGAAGAAACATTTTACACCATGTGCTGTGGAGGTCTAGAACAATCTACACAACCACGCTGTTCTCATAGACACCTAGTCTTCTTTCAACAAACAGATGGATGGGGTTCTCACTAGCTACCAAGTTAGCCAGATAGGCAGAATAGCCTCCTTAGTTTTTAACCTTTCTTATGTTACTTTGATGAATAAGCTACTAGCTATCATATGATCAGAATGGAGCACACAAGCTCCTCTCATCTGTAAACTTTCTTATGCTCTTAAGCTTCTTCACCTATTTAATGCAGCGTAAAATCCTTCATTTGTAAAAGCATCATTGAAGGCATAGTTGCCACAATGCATCTACTTTTTACCATTTTGCCTCACTGATTTTTGGAAAATAAAAACATACCTTTCAAACAGTGCTAACCTTCTTAAATGACTCTTCTATATTATGCTTAAAGGACACAATAGGCTTTGTACTTTAACAGTTAAAGTATAATAATTTGTTTTCTTTTTTTATCTGTGCTTCTATAAAAGATAAATATTGCAGCACCTCTATTTTCTGTGGTTAAATTATTTATTAGAAACAACTTATTTAGAATACCTTCTGAAATAATAGAACCCTCATTAAAAATGTAGAAAAAAAAGCTTTTTCATCTGGTAATTAGGAGGCTGGTGATGGTTACGGCAACACGGTTGCTGTAATTCTTTGCAAGTATCTATAAATAGTCCTGCGACCACTGTCCACAACCAAGAACAGAACACCTTCGCGCAGGGCGAAACTCGCAAGCTCAAAAAGGAAGCAGACTGAGATGTCAGATGCTGTTTAGCATTGGTTTTGTCTGATGTCTTGCAGTCCCAGGGTGACATTCAAACATGTTTCACACATTAAATGAACGTGCTCCCAGAGAGGCTGGAGATGTTCAGAGCGGACACCATTTAAATCCCACAAAGAAAGCATTATCACCACAATGGAACAACTTCGGTTATTTTTAAATCTCTCATTTCTGGTTTCAGAAATAAAGAAAACCTGCAAAACCAAATGTATCCAAACAATATTGTAGAAGTGAAGAGAGGAGCTCTTTATGTGTGATGGAGATCAAAAGTTTAGCTGCTGGCTACATTAGGATAGCAGAGAATCCTGGAAAGTAGCACACCAATCTTGGCAGACCCATGGGGTAGCAAAGTGAATATTCATTGAAGTTTCCCTGCATTTATTTTGCTACTGAAAGCCATATTAATTAGGTATTTGAGGCCAGGAATATAAATAATCACTCAAACCACTCTTCAGATACTGATAACTCAGAAAACAAATGCTATTTTGGGTCAACTAAGGGAGCTGAGATATTAAGAGACCAGGAGACTCCTGCGGACCTTCAGTCTAACTTACTGAACTGAAACTCATAGCGTTCTAACATTTTAAAGATGACACAGAAGTAATACTACTATATAAGGAACATTCAAAATTCAGTCATCACTAACCATGACCCTGAGGAAAGATCATCATTAATTCAATGTAATTTTCCTTTATAAACAAGGAATAAATAAAAACATAAGTAAGGTTATAAATTAAAGGAGGGGAAATTTGGCCCATCTAACCAGTTTGATCATTAGCAATTAAGTGATCCAAGGATAATATTCAGCCATTTTCTGAAAAAGTAGAATGAGTATCAGCTTCAACAACATGGCTGAGAAGATTGTTCCACACTCCCAAATTAGGATGGGGATGAGCTTTTGTTTCCAAAGAAACAGAAAACAAGATCGATATAAATAGAATAATTAGTCATGGTAATGTGCAAGACAGAGCAATCAAATATTTACAGGAATGGCTTTTGAAAAGAGGCAGGAAGCCCAAGTCACTCCAAAATAATGTAGAAAACAGAAAATGTAATCTTTACAGTCTATGTTACAAGAAACAAATAATACCAACAACAGGTGTCAAATTAAACTGAATTACAGATTAAACAAGCAGGTTTGGTTATATTTCTTCTCCTGCTGTACTTACAGGTATCTTGTTCCATTCTGGCTCCACTGTGGTCATTACTTTAGATACAGCGATAGAAAGAAGAGATACAAGCTATTGCTTCAGGTTTGTTCTTCCTCATAACGACCTTGGACCTTGTCATAAATCTGACAAGTGGAGTTTTTTCATTACAGTCACTTTCTCCAAATTAATATGTAGTATTCAAACATAGTAGTTTGAATAAACTGATGGGGTCTTGAAAGCAGTTAAGAAGTGGGAAATGTTCTGATGCATGACTATACCATTATGACTATGGATGTCTTAAATTAATATTAATGATAATGGTAAAATTACATTGATATTTTCTAGAGAAAAAAAGGACCCAGTGATACTGTATGTACCTGGTTATTCTGACAATGTACTTAAAAACACTGAAGATAATTCACTTTCCACTGCTGAGTAGAAGAAAAAGTCATCTCTAAAGATTTTGGGGAGAAATGTGCCCTTGCATTTGTTTTACAAATAATTTTTATAAAATTTTATAATTTGAGCAATCAGTCCTAATTCATTCAAATATTCAAACGCATGCTGCAGTGAAGATGAAAATGTTTTAGACATTAATAGAAGTAATTCCACACAATTTAGTCTTCTGGGGAAGAACAAATTATTACAGATCACTTCCTTGATAATGGATATTTTTTTTTCCATGTTTCTCACAGTTCAAGCACTGAACACGATCATAATTGGGGATCAATACAATTCCAAGCAACAGCAAACACTATTTAGAAAGCAAGGATTTCTTCATACTTTTTGCTTTTTCCCATGGTACAGTAAATGTGACACATTCTTTGCAATTTGCGTTTTTTTTGTCGAACATTTCGGAAAATATTAGAGCAAATAAATCTAATTCTTGCTTGTGTTTCATCCAAGAGGTATTGATAAAACCATAGACAAGACCCCGAGTCCTCATCATAATCGTATGAATATTTTTGAGAAAGCCATCTTGAACCGTCATTTTCCACCAAAAAAAAACTAAGGCAAATTTGAAAAAAATTGGCATCTCTTCCTATAATTTTCTTTTTTCTCTGTAATGAATTTATTTGCATTAGCTTACACCATCTTTACTGTTATCTATTATTTGCCACAAAAAGGAAAAGGTACTCAAGGAATCCAAATCCTTGTTTTGCCATTCAAAGCATGGTTAAGCATCTGATTTTATATCAAAGTAAATTTGCCATCTACTGTATAGATACTGCAGCATCTTTTAGTGTGCAATCAGCAAAGTGATTTTTTTTTAATGCTGTGGGGTAAGCAATGTGAGTACTTATATCTCACTGTGGCTGTAAAGTGTCCGTGTTGCTGCTGTATACTTTGTATTAGTAATAGTAGGGTATAACTGCAAACCTCCAATGGCCACAGAGATGCCAAAATGCTATGTTATGGCTCTTTCTAGTATTCCTTAAAAATACAGTGCCTACATCATGTCTTCACTCACTTTGGTACTTTTCATCTGTATCTGCCAAATGGCTAAAGCCACGAGCCAGCTGGCCTGAAGCCCATGTCCTGAATATGAAAGGACACTCTCATAATGACATGATGAAGACACTAGGGCGCAATAGCTCCTACACTAGCCTGCAGTGGATTCTCCTTCTGTGTATTACACACTCTGAACAGTGGGCTAAACTAACAAACCTACAGCACCCTAATGTACTTCATGTGCACCTAACGCTCACACATGCTAATCTGCAGTAAAGGAACACATTCCACACTGAAAAGTGGAAAGAAGAAACACAGTGTTTCAGCTCCTGAGTCTTCTTCAGGTTTGAGGGAGAGAGAGGAAGAAATCAGGGATATAAAGCACAGGAGAACAAAGGACAGAGCAGATGGGAAAATGAATGAACGGATTAAGTCCCAGAATTTAACATATTTAAGCATACGTAAGCAGGACATGCACTTCATTAATTAGCACAATTAAAGTTTCAAAACACGCCAATTTACTCAGTTACTTAGTAAGCCAGGTTCCTTAATCTTGATAAAGGTAAATGAGACAAAAGTAAGACATGCAAAATAACTCTTCATGTACATATTGTATTGCTTTGCAATTGTTGAAAAGCAACCCCTTACAACAAATACAGATACTGTATATACAGGTGTCTGATGAATGTCAGAAAGAATTCTGATATCTCAAGCAGAGATATGGCTCCATCAAGAATGTTAAGGTCATGCCCTGTGCGTCAATAATATAAATAAAACATGATTTAGATGGCATTTCTGGTGTATAATAAATGCATAATAAATGTCAGACTGAATAAAGCCATAACAAAGTATCCTAGAGAGAGAATAAGATTAACTACCTTGACAAAACAGGGGAACTGGCTGTACAGGCAATTGATAGTCTCCGAAATGCTTATAAAAATGTCAGCTGAAGCATAAAAATGTGTTTGTTTTCTGAAGAAAATCTGAAGTGTGTGCTCTGAGACCACTTTTTCCATTCATTCATAAAACAAGCCTGCCTCCCTCTCTGTGTCTCCTCAGTCCCGGTGTCCTAGTTTTTGAATGTGCATCACCCAGTAAAGCCACTCATTCTGAATGCCGATTGATTCCCTCAGCTTCTGCCACACAGCTGAAGAACCATGTTTCACTTGCTGGAAAGCCATGAATTTAACAACTGGCATTTCTAGCTTGAATGAGTATGTCATCAAGGTAAAGTAATGCAGCATTATCAAGGGCAAGAAATGTTCAGAACCACTAGACCACAGCTGCGATAAAATCATATCAGCACTCAGGGGTACAGTACCTTTTGTTTTTACCAAGGCATTTTACAAGTCCATCATCAAGTACGAGGTACTGTATGTTACTTTTACTCGGATCCCAGTTTTAATCATTCTTTTGTAATCTGGGCCTAAATCTGGGTTTAAAACTGGACATTGAGCTATGATGAAAGTATTCTGAAGTTTGCTTTAGATTCTTTCCCTATTCTTTCTCCCCCCACATCACGGCCATCAGATGTGCAAGACGCAGCCAGTGGCAAGCGTGATGAAAACACCTTCCAGGGCTGTCAATCTCAACTGACAGGGTCCCCTATATTTTTGGAAACAATTTTTGATTCATGTCCCCAGATCGCACATTGAGTCAGATTTCCAAGTGTTTCTTCTATTTTTTACTCTCAGTGGCGTGTTTGCCTTTTCATGAGCCAAGACAGAACCATGAAGACACCACCAGCCAGCTGGAACTTCTTTTTTTTCCCCCACTCACCAATATGGCTCACCAATATGGCTGAAGGATTTTCCAGACTACAGCAAACTGCACTGAATGTGTGAATGAACCATTGTAAAATTGTGTCAAAGATCAAAATGTTATAAACGACAACTAATATATATGTATGTGTGCACTTTTTTAATTTTCAAATTAAAAAAAGCTATACCCTTCACTAGATATGTCATAAATTTCTATGTCTATAAATACTTGGTTGTCTACTTTTGACAAACCTAAACAAGCTGAAGAAAAAAATCACATTCTTTTTATTTGATGCATTTTCGACTGGGTGTCTCTGAAAAAAAGAAATATGCAGTATATATATATATTGAAATTAGATTTATATAATGTCAAATTATTCTACTGGATTTTGGTACTGTGCTGTTACAGTATAAAGGACAGGAAATATTTGTTTTTAAGGCATATCTTTGTATTAAGGTGTCATTTGATTTTTTTCCAACTTTTTGTCAATAACAGACACAAGTTCCTTATTAAAGGTTGCCATGGAAATTTCTCACAGCAGTACAGTCAGCAGGTACTGTTCTATAAATGTTGCCATGGCAGTCATATTAAGCAGCACTATGGCCATCACAATGCTGGCATTCATTGAGGTATCCTTTCCTACTTTAAAACTGTGGGACAAAATTGGCACTTCCATTTCTCAGAAAGATTTGTGTAATAGCTGACACATAGGAAATGAAAGGACTGAAATCCCTTCAAATGCTCTATGATTGAATTTGGATCTAATGATCACTTGACAGCAATAGGAAACGATAAAAAGACTTCTTTATTAAAGTGCACATCATACAGCAATTCTTGCACTGCATAAAATCAATTTACTGTGGATACAAAAATAGTTCATATAGAATAGTATATTGTTTAAAATACTGGTCTGGGATCTCCAGTGAGATTTCTACTTACTGTACTGTACACAGCAACTTAATTAATTCAACCATTTTTAATCTAACATTCATTTAGTTTCTTGCCTAATAAACACATTACCATTTCTGACTGCTGTTAATGAAACGTGTTATAGCATTTCTATTACAATGTGAGATGTTACAATCTGTGATATCTCACATCATATGAATCAAGAAAAGATTTGGTTCAATGTTAACATTTACAGAACCACTAAAAGTGTGTCTAACAGGTATGGATGAATGAAAAATAGTCAAAGGATAAACAAAGTTCTTAGCAGGTTTCTGACATGGATGTGATAAATACATTCGTTATAGCAACCATCAGTTAAATGGAGACAAAAAGGAGACAACACCTGTGTGCCTCATTCTCCTCAGACAGGTGAGTTACTATACACTTCTCCCATTTAATTAGCGTTTGACCAAAGTTTTTAGAGTTTTAGTACCAAAAGGTAGTTCAAATAAGGCTTGTATTGAACAGGTGTCCAGTAAATCTTGTTCCAGACTTTCTAGCATTTATTGTTTTTACAGGTGCTTTGCCACATGTGAGTCACAACTGGTCTCTCTCTTCTGAGCCTCCAGGTTTCAATGTTAAAGAAAAACTATCACCACAGGTCTCTTTAGGTGTCCATCGTTTACAATTCATTTAAATTAACCTGTCAGAAAGTTGTTTTACTATAAAAGTAGATAAAACGTTAAAGTAACCATTCGTATAATGAAAAGCTTTACAGTATTGATTTCAGTTAAATTATTCAAATGCACAATACCGTACATTTAATTAAAAGCTAAACTATACAAATCAAAATGTCTTATTAATTCCGTTATTAAACATTCTAATACTGTATATCTTGCTTTAAAAGACTGATTTATTTGACCTCTTGCACATCAATCAATATTCAACAATAACAATTTTAATGAGCACATCAGCAAATAGAACTCTTTTCACACCAGCTGAATTGTTCTCAATTGACTAAACCAAAAGGATGAGTTTTATTGCAGTGACTTTTGTTCTGTCGATATTGAATGACTGCAGCTCCATCTAGCTACACCTAGTGGTGAATGAAAATAAAAATAGTCTTCTGATCAGTTACTGTTCAAATTTCATGAAAATGCAGCAGTGTCCATAACAACTGTTTTAAACTGTTTTTTTTATATGGAAAATGCATGATATTTCACCTGTTTTATTTCAGTAGAACAACTGTGTAATGGTTCAATTAGTATTATCATTATCATAATTTATTTTTTTCACTGCATTAACCATCTTCTTAGAAATGTATTGAAGATGTATAAATAAATATACTGTATATAGCAAAGTGAAAGAAAAATTATTTTCTTTTCTGCATTTTATTCTAAAGCTCTTTCTGAAAACAGTATTTTGAAATAAAGGGCCCTTCTGGCTCAAGTAATCTCTTAGCTTCAGATGGTCAATTTAGCACAAATCCACTTAATGCATAAAAGCCATTTATGGCTTATTCAGATCGAACTTTATCTGCCGCTTAAGATGTGCTGCTCTTTTAGAACTCTTAAGGGATATAATGAGAATAAATATTACTAAAATCAATGCTAAAAGTTCTAAGGAGATCATGCTTAGCATGCTCTTCATCGATTTCCTTGGATCTTTTTAGTCATTCAGCGCACTGTATTTAAGGAAAAGACAGGCATTCCTTCCACACAACTGAAATATAATAATTCATGTATCGAGTCTTTTCTTTACTGGAGTTATCAAGGTCTCATTTCAAAGGCAGCTTTTTAAAGGCTGAGGGACTGTTTAGGAATTTAGGCTCTGGATAAAAAAGAGCAAGAAATGGAAGATGCACCGAGACAAACAGAACAGCCAGCATTAAACAGAAATTGAGCAGTCTGACAAGGTGAAATACTAGATGCTCAGATTACACAACAGCACAAATTCATAAATGTAATAAACCTCTAATAAGGTCCCTAGCTGTTGTATTAATGCGTTTTCAGTAGTCGAAATCATTTACTTGAGTGAGTAACCGTGCTCAGCCTGGGCCCCAGCCCCAGCTCAGAAGGTAAATTACTGTATGTACTTGCATGCAGGAATTTCAGGACTTGATCTGAAACTTAACTATGTCATAAAAAACAATATTTTTAAGCATGTGCCAAGTTACAAATGATCACAGTAAATGCAGCAGCCTCCCTTCTATGAAAGCACTGCACCAGAAACTCATTATCACTACCATAACAAATAAAGTTTAAACACTCCAAAAAGATACACGTCTCATTAACAATGCACGCTGTACAGTAAGACTTTTCAGCTTTTCACATTTCCTTAGGATGTACATTTTAACCTCACTAAAAAATGCATCATTTTCATTTTTGTTTCTGAAATTAGAAAGCTCCCTTGTTTCCAACCAATTAGAGGCAATTGTTAAACTGTCAAATAACCAGAATGCACACTGCCTTCTGAACAGAAGTGAACTGTCAAAAATGGCACATTTTTAAAACACAGGAAATGCCAGGGAAAATTATATACCTATCCTGTGACCTCATTCCCTGTTCATCTGAGTACAATTCTAGGTTAGCTAAATTGAACATAAAGGTCAAGACGTAAAAGACATTTTATAGAATTATGCCCAGGCGTCTCATTAAAGCAAGTTCTCCATCTGCCTGTTGTTGGCAGCTTAAGTGTAATGTCTTTTAAATTGCTGTTAAATATATACAAAAGTCCTCAAAGGAAAAAAAATCTCAGACAGATACCCATGGTTGCTGTAAACTTGTCTGGAATGATTCCTAATTTGAATACATTAAAAGGCTTATTTAGTATACAGTACATTTCTTTTATAAAACAAGTTAATCGATAGTACACAAATGTGAAAAATATTTTAAAAATACAGATGTGTATTGGGATCAGAGGGTCAACATTCATAAACAATACATCTTCTTGAACTTATAGTTTATGTTTTTTAATCTGTCTTTTTCTCATGTAAAAAATTATACAGTTTCCTGCTTTGAAAAAATCTTGAATGAAGGCAGCATAATTTCAAAAATACATTAATTTTATAACTGATTAAGTAGAAGAACTGGAACAATCATAACTATATTTATATCTACTTATTTCACAAGTGGAATGTGCTAATTTATCACCCAATTACTAAATCACAAGTAACTATGGATATATTGAACCAATTGTGTCTGTAGTACTGTATATTCAGGTATTAAAGAACTGGTCAGGTCTATAGGCACTATACATTAATAAATACATGAACAATACTTAAATAATCAGATAAACAACAAATATAAAAAACTAAAAGACAAACCTTTAGCCAGCATCATGATTCTGGGAAAATTAATTTCTGTCAGCTAATACATTGCTTCAAATCATCCCATGTTCAGTGGGAAAGAATGAATCACCAGTATAAAACAAATGGGTTGGTTTTCTCATATTGACACTTTTTTTGGTCATAGCTATATCATGCTTGCGTAATTAGCACAGACATTGACAACTAACACTGCATCATCCATAACTTTAAGCCCCAAATGCTAGCATGGAAGAAAAGGAGTTTCTTTCTCAGAGCATGACCTGACCCACTCTGCGCTCCAGAAAAACCCAAGGAGCCACACTGATCTGGAACTTCACTGAGAAGCAATGATGGGAGCCAGGGACACTTGTACAGTGTCATGGAGGGGTTGACCTCATTCATCTTTCTTGTGTTTTATTTTTAGTTTAACAGGGAATGAGTCCTGTCCACCTTTAAGACATGTGAGCAGCTGCCCCAGTCACCTGAGACTGCGTGGGACATGGGATATCTTAAATACAAAAAGACAAAACGTCAGCAAATGAAATACAGTAAACGCTCCCTCATTTTATCTTCATGCACCGTGTGTAGCAGGGGGTATTTCTAAATATAATACTCCTTGTAAGATGAATTAAATTAAATCTAGAAGCAAACAATATAGCAGCTAAACAAAAAAAACAGTCCTGGAGCCCATTCAAAATGATGAGTCACTGAAGCATGAATTTCTACTCCGTATTACAGTTTACTGATACATATCACTCACATCAAATCTGTGCTGCTTAAGTGTTGACTCAGTTTCTTAGAATCTGCCTTTTTTCGCTGCTGAGCTTGAGGTCATACTTGGCAGAAGCCTTTATCTTCTGATTATGTTACACTGTCATTAATATCATTTCAGCAGAATGGTTAAACTCCAATTAAGATGGAACAAGGGCGTGATTTGATTTAGTTAGTTTTATTGGCTCCACTAACTGAACAAGTCTGCAGGTTCCACCCGTTCTTTCTGAAGGATGAGCGAAGGGTGAAGATGGGGTGGAGAGAGGGATGTGGGATAGACAGAGATGCGATTTTTATACAGTCAGGCAAACATGGACAAGACCAGGTCTGGCCTACTCCTGAATGCTCATTCAATACACTTTCATTAACCTGTTAGCCCTGAGTACAAACACAAGACAATTAAATAAGTTATTAATGTATTGAAAGATGATTAATACAAAAATATTATAATATATATTCATATATAATTATAAAATTGATTTAATAATATTAGAATAAAGACAGCTAATTAAGAGGGCAAGTTTTCAGTTCAAAGTACAGTTCTCGCAAATTGCTGAACCACCTTAGCTGAAGCTGTTCACACACAATACACTACCTTGCGTAAGGTTTGTGAAAGTGTCAGCCAAATGGCATTCTGCTTTATTATTAAAACACAGTGTTTTTCCATTTCTTGCCAAGTTGACACTGGTTCCCGGCGTTCCTCAATTGGATGAAGAGGTTAGAAGATGGATGGATGTATTGTTCATCTTTTTTCATTGACTTTGCAGCATGCAATTAACTACTACTTGTTCCTGTCCAGCTTGAAAACCGATGCAGGTGACTATTCTTACCTTATTACTACTGTATATTGCTGAGCCATAATATCCTGATAAGAAATCAAAATGTATTTCTCCAATTTCACCACATGGGGGCCACCTTACATTTCAAATGAAGGTTACAAACTAGCACAGTTTTGTTTTTTAGTATCATCACTACAATTACTGGTACACGAAGTACAGTGCACAGTTTATTAGACAATAAAAAGAAAAGTGCAAAAAAAACAAGACTGGGGTACCTTTCTATTTCTCATGCTTTTAATTTCAAAAAGTCGTTTTTTTCAATAATTTTAAAGATTTTAGCCTATTTTAAGAAGTGGCATGAGAACTGCAGTATAGGAATTTATAATTACTTAATTGATAGTTTTAAGTCAAGTTCATGTCCCATAAATGTATTTCCTCTACAGATGATTTTAATTAGGTCAAGGTTTTATGTCCATGGAACTTATTTGTTGCATAAAGTTTATTTTTGAAGATAACTAAGGAAATTTGATTAGAATTATGAATTCATAGGTTAGGTAAGAACATATTGTTTCCTGCATTTTTTTCCTCAGTGGAGTACTTCCTGATAATTAAATGTATTATAGATTACACTGGCTTTGTGGGAGCACAGTCCAACAATTTATCTTTGGAAAATCTGTAGAGGGAAAATACAGCAAACATCTGTCGCAAAACATCCTTTAAGTCAACCAAGAACCAGCTGGTTCATTACGAAAAAGGCATTTTCCAAAATATCCATATGTCTTGTTTTCGGTGCCTGTCCTTTAGAAGAACCTTACAGTTGTAAAATGTCATTTAAAGCCCAGCACCTGTGAGAAAATTAACATTTGAAATCAAATTCTCAAAAGTGTTAGTTCCATAGTCTACTCACAGAACAGTGCATTCACATAGACCTTTTCTCATAGTCCAATGACTGTGTGCTGATAAGAACAATATTAGATACTGTTTCTGCTTCCTGGGATATGCCTAAAAAGGCTTGTTTGACGATTACCATCAATTGCTCAAGAACTGGTCACACAGAAGGTACAACAAATGGCTGTGTTTTTGTCTTTTCAATTTTACTAGGATAATGTAACATATTTGGCCATCGGCTTACTCCTCATTAATATATTAAAATTTAAACCAAAGTAGAATTTTCACAGTCAAGACTAACCTAAAAATCCACCTACTGTATATGAGTTGACTACAGCTGTAATATATAGTATATACTGTAATGCATATATATACATGGGAACAAGTAATAGGTTTATTCCTGCTGAAAAAGAGAAGAGAAAACACAATGTTTCGGCTGTGGAGCCTTCTTCAGGTGTGCAGGTGTTAGGTGTACATGTATATATATATACACACATGTATAGTATATACATATACTGTACAGTACATATAAATGCAATTTAATATAAAATGTCAAGTATTTACATCCACGCTGTTGTATGAACCACGTTGTATGGTGCACTTCAGAAAGAAATGCTTTGAAAACACATCTTCCCTCTCTGTTTTTCACAATCATATTTGTGTACACCAATCCTTCTCTATTTTATACAGGTTATTCAACATACATATCTGTAAAGAACTGCATTCATAAATTGAGATGAATATTAAAAAACATGACACATGCTATAAGGTCTTAAATTGAATTTTGGAAAATAAAATTTACACTAACATGTACCTTTTTTTAAAATGTGTTAATATGACCTATCAAAGCATCTTTGCATCTAGGAGATAAACCAAGAAGCGTTTTCTTCTAATGGAGTTTGTGCATGTTCTCCTTTCTGCGAGAATAAGTAAATACTGTAAATGTTTTTTTTTTCCATTCACACGGACACTCTTGTAAGCTCCGATTTCCACAAAGACCTTTCTCCATAGCAACAGGCTCCAAAGGCACACGACTGTGAGAATGATGGGGGAATTCAAACAGCAGCTGAGAGAAAGCTTCAGGCCTCTATTTACAAACAAGGACTGCATCGTCACATTTTATGGCATTAATGTAGAAGCATAAATTCTTCCACCTGTAGTTTCTGATTAACAGTCAGCTTCATAGTGTAGAGCAAAGAAAAAAATCGTAACGGTTCTGATTTGATTACACTGCACTGTTGGTGTACATCCAGTTGGTTGCAGCCTGGACTGTGCATGAAGCCGAGCAGTGAGAGGGGAAAAACGTTTTGGAAGCAAAGGAAGAGTGAGAAGGCAGTTAAAAAGAGAGAAGGAAGCCATTTGAGCAACTGAAATAAGAGCAACCCATCTTCATAAAAACCCAAAATCAACAAAAATGCAAAGCAATATGTTTTCTGAAAAGCGTTTTCAGTCGGCAAATTAATATACAGTATACTGAAGCCACAACATGTTTTTCAACCTGGTAACATTATTATGGACATAGAAAAATGTTCAGAAGCTACATAGAAATTATTTGCTAATGTTTTTGTCACTTCTTCTCACACTTCTAAATTCAGATATATTAATAATATATGAACCTCATTTTAAGAGCTGTTGTTAGCTCAATCGGTGTAAGAAGCTGTGAAAAATTAGTAACTGCAGAACAAATTACATCAGAAGGTTACCATCAATGTTAAGACATTTTGGAAAACAAATGCTGGGGATATACAGTGTTTAATGGACCATTAAATAGCCACACAAAGATGCCAGACTCTCTACTCTTGATTAGTAGTTCAGATTTCCTAACAAATATACCTGCTTATAAACAGTCAAAAAGACAGAAAATATATTTATGAAGATTAACAGTACAGAATGGGAAGAATCTAACTAGAGAGTTGATAGTACATTAAAAAGGCTCCATGGAAAATGCATAATTTTCTCAAGGGATACTCAATAATAAATATAGTTAAGCTGGCTTAGTCTGAGCACAATATTAACCTCACTGAACCAGCACACGTTTTCTTGCAGCAAAGGCCATAGATTGTAGTTGTCAACAATTGTGGTTAATATGTATATTGTTTCATTTTTTATTGATAAATGGATGATGAAATAAAAACAGCTATCTACGAGACTATCTCCATCTGTTATTTAATGACTACCTAATGGTTGCCTCAAAAGCAATTTCCACTTTAAAGTTTAAACCCCTGCTGAAAATCTGCCTAATGTTTAGGTTGCTTGAATTGTTATCACCAAAAATACCAGTTGTCCCTTAAAGTATAGATTGTTGTTGGTGTACCTGAATGGGTTTCTAAACCTGGTCCTGGAGAACCAGTGTATCAGTTTTTATTGTATCTCTACCCATATGAATAAAATCAGCTTGCGACTGGATTGTTATTAAAAAAATAGGAAGACATACTGGACATCCACAACTGTGTGATTCAATGTGACATTTGCACATACATCAGCTACTGAAAAAACATTGAATAAATGTTTTTGCACTCTCTACAACAAATAGAGAATAGTTAATTCTGTAACAGTAGTTGTACATTTGGGAAACCAGAGGATGCACACTAAAGTGAACTGCTTGCACCAGATGTTTGGAAAACATGTACCCTGGGTGAAAAGCCTGGGTTCTGCACTGCAGTGGAATTGATCTCACAGAAGGATTAATTAATTAAGGGATTTATGTCGTACTCATGGTTAGCTAACTGCATTGACAGGGTGGATACCAGTGCATGTCACGTCTCCACAAACACTGAGATATCAATGGGATTGAACTCTATGCATTTATGCTGCCATTTAACATTGTTAAAATGGTAATGTAATTTCTGTGTGCAAATGTTTAAAGGTTTCCATTGTTCAACATAGAAAGGGACCAGGAACTATCTAATGATATGATCTGCTGAAATATCTGCCTAATGTAACAGTTGACTTACAGTAGCATGTGTACATACAGTATAGTATGTGGCTAAGACAACAGAAGAACACAAAAAAAATACAGAGAACGATTGCTGTTTATTTTACAGGAGAGAATTTGGCTCGTAGTTACTCCGGCAGCCAAGTTGATAGCCTGCGCTGGCAACCCGCTGCCATTCTTCCCTGGCATCCATACTGTAGGTCCTTTTCTTTCTGAATGTCCAGAAGAATGGGGGTGGAACTCCTGGGAGTCTACAACAGACATTACCAAGCTTCTGCCAGACTCTGTTAAATTTACTCTTTTTTCTTTTGTTCTTTTTCTTATTCTTTTTATTCTGACTGTTCCATACATCAGCATTTGTAACAATGCTTTAAGTACAGTATTACTGTACTATTTTTTAATTGCATTTAATTTAAACAATGTTTTACTCATTTTTCTGTTACCAAGTACCACTATCAACAACATGACAACAAAAGTTACAGTACAGATCTTATGAACATATGAATGAAGAAGACTGAATATTGTTGTTATACCTCAGTATCTAATTAAATTAATCATGGTACGTACAGGGTTAGAAATGTGAAAATACGGTCTCCTCACTGATGAGCTATGCTGAAGAAAGGAAAGTCCTTTGCATCTTTGCATAAAGGATATCAAGCATCTAATGAAAATCTGATCTGCAGTATAAGGCACCCTTTACGAGTCAACCTGCTCATGTACTGTACTAGAAAGGTTCATCTGTCACAAAGTCTTAAGTCTTAAGCATCTTATTATAGCTACAGTACTGTATACCACATATACCAAGTAAATAGTACTATCCGCATTTTAGAAGGAACACAAAGGTTCTATATTACAATGGCTAATTATTCATAATTTTAGATATAATTAAAACATATCTATGGCAGACCTCAGGGTTTGTTTTAATGATTAAACACTGGGACAGAATTTTCAGGACCTTCTCACTGTATAAGACATAAGATAACACCAGA
Source organism: Lepisosteus platostomus (assembly GCF_059453375.1). Taxonomy (NCBI): domain Eukaryota; kingdom Metazoa; phylum Chordata; class Actinopteri; order Semionotiformes; family Lepisosteidae; genus Lepisosteus; species Lepisosteus platostomus. Next base: position 7,277,163 of record NC_142628.1, on the reverse strand, counting down.
ACCTGGCAGAAGGACAAAAAACAGTATTCTAGAGTGTTTCAGTTAAATTAACCAATATTTAGATAAGGTATGTAGAATCTGTCTGTAAATTTGATTTTGAATATCAACAAAACTTTGAACTCAGGGTTCACAGTAAATCCACATATACTTTGTTGGTTGAAACACACTACATGACAGAAGGCAAAACACCTTGGGCTATAACTGTAAATTACATTACTACAAACAAGAATGATAACTTGCGAAGCCCAGCTATGGTTTACAGAAACACATCACTAAACGATAATTCCTAAGACACAAACAAACTGTTGCTCACCTCACTTCTACTTGAGTGGCTGGGTGTGTCCACTAATGGTGTCCCATTGGACTGACTTTGAAATAAGGTTTAAGAATGGTGCAGGGCCTCCGGTTCTGTTTTTTTTTAATAATATTGTAGTGCTGGTGGAGAAAGTGGGTTCAGCTGTTATTCCTAGATCACAGGGATGGAAGTCAAGTTCTTTTCTGTGTCACCAACTCAAGTGGTAACAAACACAAGACAAAACAACATTTCACAACCAGACAAACAAAAGTGCTACAGCTCCCACCAGACCACACCTACAGTAGTACCAATAGCAGTTTCAAAAGAAAGCTTACCACAAGTTTTAATTTACACTTTATACTATATTCCCATTTGTAAAACGGTCATTTTTTATGTGGGTTTCTTTCTTTAAACAGAGCCCACAGATACAGAAGATCTACATTATATGTTGCAAGAGATTGTTTAGATATTTACAGTATATGCCATTTTATTTTAACGTATTTTTAACAGACAATTGGACCCTCGTATTAAGCAGAGTAGCTCTGCTGTCTGCACAACCATGATAATAAAAAACAAATAGGATAAACGTTAAAACTTCAGGCCAAATCAAATAAATCAATGGTAGTGTTAATAAGCCATTTTTGCCCGTGAAAAACTAAAATGCATAAGACTTAAATTAAAAAAAACCAAAATCAACTATTTCAGATTCAATTAATACTGTAAGGTTTTCTTGCCCTGGGGCAATTACTTTCAGTGTTTCTTATGGATTAATATCTACAGTAACCTATTACTTCACACACATCTACATCACATTCTCACAAAGAATTGCTCACGAAGGACGTGTCAAGTGTGCAACGTGGAAGCTTCAGCAAAAAATGTTAGGTATTGTAAGTTCAATGTTGGTTAGACTATAACATATCCAATTTCTAATCCTGAATCACTGACTCAAATGTTGTGTGTGTTACAGTAACAAATAAAATTAAAGGTGATAATAATAAGAAGAAGGATAAATGTGTGCAGTACATGAGAAGTTGATATGAACAAATATGTGCAACTTGGACAAATCCCGAATTTTTGCAAGAGGTGCATTGCTTTTTACTTTGCATTTTATTTGCTATAGCAGCTGGTGTTATTTTCTGTGTGTAAAGTGAAGTGGTTTCAAAGACACATCAGCTTTCAAACACACCTGGCATCTCTGGGTACTTTACATGGTCTACATAAAGCACTGACAAGCTCAGCAGACTGTACAGTATATATATATAACCACAAACAGTATACAGGATAAACATGATTCATACCATTGAAGTGTTACAGTACTCCAGTGCCAGTGTGCTCTGAGACCTTTTACTCTATGATACTGCTGTCGCTAGCCTGGTTTTAAAAGGTTTAAACTGTGCAAAGTTTTATTAAATCACCTGTCTATACAATCATTGGTCCTCAAACATTAATGTATTCACTGGCGCATGATCAGGCTTTCATAGTGAGTCAAATTTTCTACTCTTTAAACCTCTCCAGGGGAATGAATCACCCAAAGTCTCTCCTGATGAATTGCTGTGGTGAAGTGTTCTACCCTGAACAAAAAAAAAAACAATAAATCGTTAGCAGTTCTTTTTCTATGGTATTGCATATTTGAAACAGCCTTCCTCACCCAAATCAACAAGCACGTTTTTTTTCTTTCTGTAGGCATTATTTCTTGTCATACCAATGCACAGTAGACAAATGTTTAGAAAACTTCAAATATATTTTCTCTATTAACATACATAAACAACTATTTGTTGTAAAGACTGAATATTTTAATTAGGTCTTCAACTTTTTTCAAAAAATTTTACCTTACACTATTTGGAAGAAGGGAAATGGTTGTAATAAATACAAGCAAACAGTTTTAATTTAACAGTCAACTGGAATGAAAACTAGAAGACATTCCAGAACCAGGACTGGAAAACCTGCTCAATAACCTCCAGAACTGTTTTAGTACTGCACCTTCAAATTTTCAACATTTATGATTTCTTATGAATATACTGTAAGTAGCCATTAATACAGATAAATAATTTAATGATGAGAACTGCCCATTTCATTTTATAATGAATAGAACAATAGAGCTATGACCTTAATTATTATGTTGCAAATAAAAAGGCAGGCACATAAAACTAAGAACAAGTGAAGAAAACCAGCTAAATCAGAATCACTTTATTTGCCAAGTATGTTACACATACAGTACCAGGAACTGACTCTGGTGTCTTGCTGCAAAAATACAGATAGAAAGAAACAATCAATAGTACATACTCAGTATACTTCATACAAAACACACGCAGAGGTCCGTACATATGCTCTGCGTACCGTATTCATGTGTCCTGGTTAAGCAGGGCAACGGCCACGGGGCAGAAGCTGTTCAGATGTCTAGTGGTTGTGGTTTTATCAACCAGTAGCTTATTAAAGAATAAATTCTGCAATGTCTAGGAGATACCCAGGAATGCCCTGTTCAGTTCACAAAAGCAGAAAAAAAATATTTAGTGATGACTAACACAATCTGCTCCTACTCTAAGGAGCATAATTAGTCGCCAAAGGTTAAGAGGATCATCACTGCTGTGTTTCCATCCTACCTTATTCTACAATCGCAAGAAGAGGACATTTATTTTAATTTCACCACAAGGATAATTTTCATCTAATTGGACTAGGTGCAAAATGTATCAGATCTCAGACCAAACCTTCATCTGGTTAAATAAACTCATACAAATGTCAAGAACGGTTCTTTCATTAGAAAAATTAATCATGTTGCACCTCCATGCTAATTTCTAACCAAAATATCAAACTCATAGGTCAACCATTCGCAACAGTGGTGAAATGACAGAAATTTCTCATATATTAAATGCAACAGGAAAGAGTGTAAAGCAAATTAAGAAAGTATTTAGCTTGGCCAATAAATGAAACAAAATGCTTTGCTGAAATAGAGAGGATGCATGGATCCCAGAGCACTTCACATACAGGAGGCGGCTTATAGCAAAGCGATAAGACTGCACAGCACCCACCTGTACTAAAAGACCCTACACAGAAGTCAGGTGGAGATGTGAAAACCTGCTGCACCCACTGGCATAAGGGAGAACTCTAAGCAGGTCAAGCCCAAAGTGGAAGTTCGCCCAGATGTTAGAGTTCACACCCTAACTCTTATGAATAGTGTCAATTGGATATTTAATGATCAATTAGTCAGAAGCACTGCCACCTCAAACCCAAAAAAGGACAAGTCCTACAGGAGAGCGTCTCTTGTCATCTTCTAAGACATTGGTTTGGAAACTCTGCTTCAAAGAGTTGAGTGCTCCTGTTGTCTGGGAGCTGTTTTAAATAACTTCTCAAATTTCTTTTTTCAATGTAATAATGTAGGCTTAAGGCTTGATTTCATGTCTTCATTTCTAATAATTCACAGGGGACTATTTGTATTATTCTTCTCTGGCAAAGGCTCTCTATATTAAAATTCTATGCAGTTACTTTTTACTTAAAGCAGGATAAATTGAAAGAGTGTTATCTTTCTAACGCACTCGTGAATAATTTAAGTGAGTTGCCTGTGTCTATTTCATTGCAATGTGGGTTTGCATAAATTTAAACCAGACAAGTGCTTCTTCACCACGAGGCACTGCAAAAGCCATTTGAGAAGCTGGTTGCTTTTCTTCTCACACATATTCCTAAACTTGTGGTCTAATTTAATGACTGAACTGCTTCACAAATCCTCAGATTTGTAAGACTGGAATTACTCAATGTCCTATGCTACAAATTAATTACAACTAGACTTACCCCGTGTTTCTGAACACATCATTTTGATCATTATTTATAAGAGCACTGCATATGGGACTTATAAAAAACACACAAAGTATTATGAATGCAGAGATTTTGACATTGAAAAACAATACTTTCTAGTACGCCCACTTTCACACGAAACAAATAAGGTTAAGCATGGTTACTTATATTTCCTGGCCTCTGGGGCCGATGTGCTGAGCCAGGATATATCAATACAGCTGAAAAAGTCCAAAGAGATGGATGAATGGAATCCATGATAAATCCTAACCACCACCTGCATGAATAGTTCAAAGCATTACTTAAGTATATAGAATAGTATATATCTGTATATTACTAAATTGTAGTTTTAGGGTGGTCAAGAAGGTTACCAGGCTGACGAGCCCTGAGCCACCAGTTAGATTAGCATGAGGTAAGTCAATCCGGAGGACTGTACACTGGGGCATACAGTATGTAGACTATATAGTATGTTTCCTCAGCAATGAAACAAGTTTTCAAATCTAAACTGGTCTACGGGGCTTTTGTCCCCTACAGCTTCATTCAAGAAATGTATTTTGAAATAGAGGGGAACAATGAATGTTCTAAGAATGAATGAACGCACAAAAAAGGAGAATTCACACGATACTAAACCAGGTCTCTCTTCATTTACAGCAAAGTACTATTTGCTTTACTATTTTTTTTAGATTTGGTGTCATGATTTATAATTTCAGATTTGTCACAAATTCACATGTGAAAAATCCATTCTTTCCAACCTCACACATAACCAAAAATGAACATTTCACACTTGCCATCAGCTGCAGTTCTCCCTTCTCCAGCCCCTTCCCACACCCAGAGTTCTGTGTGCACAGAATACTTTATTCAGCAGCAATGACTATGCTCAATGCGGAGGCAGCTGAGAGCAAATAATTATCATCCCTGTGTCAATGGGACAGATGTGCATTCCATTTTTATAACAAAAAAACACTGTAGCTAGGATCTCCCTGCTGTTTAAATACACGAAAAAGTGATAAACTCTTTTACTGAGAGGCCATATTTGACAGATATGAGTGGTACTCATTTTCTAAATTTCACATATTCAGTACAACCGTAATGGGCTGAAAGCAATGTGTTCACTTTCAGAAGCAATATGTAAAGCTACATTAAATAATTACTAATGTTTTTGTAAATAACTCTGATGACTGATGGTACTTTTGAACACAGGTAAGAAACAAGAGGTCCCTTGTGGAAGTCTCTTCAAAGTAAGTAAAAGTAAGGAATCTGGTATAAATTTCTTGTTTAAAAATCTGATGTTTCTGTGGTTTTATAAATGTTCTTCAGCTGAGCATTCAGGCTTTATGTCACTATGATTTGAGATGTAACTTGAAAATTACATTTAAATAAAAAACTACGGACAGAGAAGTATAAAGAAAAGAAAGGCTAAAACAATTTCAGCAGCTGAACCAGTGTCTGTGGTCACGCGCCTTTCCAAGCAGTGCATTACACGCCACTTACCTGATACTTGCCAGTATATTGCTTTAAGCACTGCTTTCCTTTTTAAAAAAAAAGATTGGTCTGTTGAGAATCAGCAGGTATTTCACATGACGGAAGGAAAGATAGAAATTATGCATTACAGTGACTCCTACAGTACCATTAACAAACAGCATTATGTAAGGCCTCATCACATTACTTGGATGAATGTCCATTTCGTCTTTGCTCTAAGCATTTTTAATTTATAGTGTCTTTTCACTTTTAAAATATACATGCAAACATATTAAAAACTACCCTAGTTGAAGCTTTATGACAAACAGACATTTATATAAATTAATTTTCAATTTCAAAACTGGTTTTGCAATAACAAACTACTAAGAATTGAATAAAGTATAAGCAGAAATATACAAGAGAACTGCAACAATACCATTATGAATTTGTACATTGGTAAAACACAATACAGTACACTCTTACAGTACGTAGAAAAACCTGGCAGTGGAATCTTTTCTGGAGTTGCCTTATTCATGATTGTTTTTATACACCTTTGTCATGTGATTAAGATAAACATACATACATACAGTATCACTACAAGCAATTATATTACTTTACTGTACAAGGAATCATAGGTTTATAATTGTCCAGCTTTATGAAGGTTTCCAAGTTGCTTCAATTCAATTCAATTCATTGCACTGTAAAACATGATGTGTAATAGATGCTATTTCTAAAGGAGTTACTACTGGCACTCCAGGCTGTTCCACCTGCAGCTATATACTATACCAGTGCCAATTGCAACCTGCTAATGCATTTCACAGCTCCATAGGAAGACAAAACTGACCTGCTTTTTTCTGCTTCTTCTCTTTCTTTCTATTTCTGATTGTTTAGAGGTAGTATTCCCTTTGCAACCTGGGCAACTCATACGAAACTAAACTGTGCTGTGAAAGGAAGCGAAAGCATTAGAGAAAATCTAACAGTTCACCCAGAAAAAGCAACAAAAAAAACTGTATTGCATGAGGCTTAATCCCTTTTCCTACCAGTGAACGGTTCATTTATAATTTTCACAACAATAACTGCCTATTGGTCTCTGTATAACACAAACATGAACCTTTATGCCAGATTTCAGAAACAACTGCAGATGAAATCTGTTCATAAACCCAACCAATGGTATTCTTATGTCTTAACTCAGACAGTAATTTATTCTAAGGTAGATTCTTTAGGAAGGAACTTCGTCTAGTATAGGACGTATCATGAAAGAAAGGTTATAAAAAAAGAAAAGGCTATTTGGCCCATCTAGCCAAGTAATTGCTAGTTAATTGATCCAAGGATGTTTTCCAGAAATGTCTCTAAAGAAGCCAGGGTATCAGCTTGAAGAATGTGGCGAGGTAACTTGTTATATACTCCCACAACCCTCAAGACAACAGTTTTGAGTTTCAAAAAAGATTTCAAGTAACAAGAGAAGCCCCCCATCATTCATCCCGTCCTGATCCTGCCATGTTTCCCTCTTGTCCTTCTCCAGTCTCTTCCGGATTTTACCATCTGCATAGGGTCCTAAATACGCACTACACAGGAGTCTAGTCGGCTCCCATGACACCCTCCTTTGCCAGCACGATCAACAAAGTGTTCAAGAACATGAATGAAATTACATCTTCTGTCTTGGAAGGTAATATTTTTGTAGGTGCTGGTTTTGAAGATCTGTTGAATACTTAAAGGTAGGCTTATTTAATCGGGAGTAAAGATGAGGAAGGTAGTATTACACATCTCAGTACTCTTAATAGAGCAACACATCAATGGTATATATCTATTAAGATGACTATGATGTAATTTGAAATTTATTAGAAGATTTAGTTGGGTTAATTGTGGTACTAAAGCTATGGTTGCTGCTGGAAGTGGTGTTAGTGGGACCAGTGGGGGATGCCCACCCTGCGTTCTGTGTGTGTCCTAATGCCCTGGTATACTGGCGGGGACACTATACTGTAGTGGGCGGTGTCTTTCAGGTGAGACGTTAAACCGAGGTCCTGACTCTCTGTGGTCATTAAAGATCCCCGGGCATTTCTCGGTAGGGAGAGTAGGGTGTTACCCCAGTGTCCAGGCCAAATTTCCCCCCTCGTCCTTTACTGTGGCCTCCAAATTGTCCCCATGTATGACTGGCTTGCACTGGCCCTGTGATGGACTGGCGCCCCGTCCAGGGTGTACCCTTCCTTGCGCTGGTTGTTTGCCGGGTAGGCTTCGGCTTCCATATGGTATAAAGCAGTTTAGCCAATGACATGAAACTATAGTGAATACTTACATTTGCTTCTGACTGACACTGTATCACACGGCATAAAGAGAGTTTTGTTTGTTTGCTTGTTTTAAAAAATGGGTGTTTATCTGATATGGCCTCGTCCCATTAATTTAATTGCTTACAACTGATTAAATATCATTCTTCCCAGAGAGCAAGATGGCACCAGTAATATGACAATATTTACACATCTGCGTTTATTACAAACCATTTGATCCATAGAATGGATATGGAACAGATGTGTGAAAGCTATTGCTCCTTTCTTGGCAGGAGAAAAGGGAACAGAAAGTTCAATCTCATGCCCTCTCCCATCATCTGTAACACAGCCAGATTCAATCAGCAAATAAGCATTACGGAGTACACTCGAAGATCTGCACAGAAGACTTTACTTTAATTCCTCTAGATCAAGACACATACTGTACCTGATGTCAGTTCCCAAGACACCCTTTCACTTAAACATAGGGATTTTATTTGACTCAAAGGCTGTATATATATGCCTTTTGCTATAGAAATCTGATTGATTTCTATAGCATTTGAATCTGGAGGACATTGCAGCTGATAGGTGTTGGGAGACATGTGTTCTAGTGTCTATGACACTGTCACTGTATTATTTTAGTCTTAAATAAGTGTGTGGTTCTAAACATCTGTCCTTAATAGCTAAACAGGGGCTTTTCAAGGGAAATGCCCGAGCTGTCAAAATCAAAGGCAAACTGTACACAATGTTGTTAAATATACACTGAATAAATCTGACAGTGAACATTTAATTGGTGATGTTTCTAAAATGGTTTACTTATTATTATTTGGTTACAAAATATTTTGAAATCCCTTCTCACATATTGGGCAAGATGCCCCGCTCAACAGTGCAAGAGCAGCTGATAAGAAATTATTTTGCTAATGGTGGTATTTATCATCATCACTTTCCACTATCGATGGTAATATATGCAGTGGGAAGCCAATCCAATGTTTTCAACTTAACGCATTTCAGAACAAATTAGAATACATTATTAGAGGATGAAAACCAAATTCAAAGACAAAGATAGGGTACTGAACATTTCTTAAATAAGGTGCATATTTAAACTTGCATTACCAAGCTTAAATTGCAAATCCTTTCCAGTGAAAATAAGATGTCATTGCTGCAGAAAGGCTTTTTTGCAGTACAACTGCAGACTTTAACACTGGCTTCAAAATTCTTTCTTCAAAAAAAGTTCCAGGCTCTCTATCTTTTCCCGGTGTCATATTTACAAATCCTTACTTGGTTCTAATGATATTAATAGCAAAACACATTTATTTGATTTTGCCAATATAGAATGTGAGAGACTAAAAATAAGAAGATGTAAAAAAATAACTGCTTATGATACAAATTTGAATTCATTTCCAGTATCACTGAAAGCAGTAAATACTTAAAAAGTGATGAGATAATTACATTGTTTTAAATTATCGCCTCATAACCCGACTGTGTCAGATCCCAGATGATAAGCAGGGTGGGTCGATTCAGTGGGAGTATTGGAACGCTCTAAGGAAAACCAGGATGCTGCTGGATTGTGTTCCAATATTGTGACAACATGCTGACAGGGGACACTGTGCTACATTATACTGTATGAGACACTATCCTTTGAATGAGATGGTAAACTGGTGGTATAACTGCTTGTGTTTTAGAGACATTTACCACAGTGTTCTGCCTAAACTCTACAACTGGCTGACATTGGCATAAGACATTTTTCTCACTTCATGAGCTGATCTGCCCTGTAGTGGTTCGCTGGTCCGTTCGGGAATAAACAAAGTGGGATCTCCCCTGTGTGCAAAGAGCTTTACGGTCCTATAGGATGGAACACCCTGTATAATAAAAAATGATTTTATTATTATTAAAATATCTGAGAGAGAACCCCCAGCTAAAACAATTATGATAAATACATATCTATGAACTTTGTTTTTGATCACAGGAAAATAGATAATGGAAAATAGACTGTAGGATCAGTGACTGCTCTTGAAACCGAGCTATAATTGTTCAGTAAACATTACATAAATAATAATAATCAAAATAATCTTGTAATAAATAAATGACCATAGATAAAACATAATAAGATTCCCATTGAACAGTAAATGTCCTTAAATATGCTTTCAGTGTAAACAATTTAAAACGAATTCAGTCATCTCGCACAGGAAATCTCATTACAGCTGTTGATGGCACATCAATAAATGCAATAAAGTATTTTTCCCAGTGATGCAGGGAAACAATACAAATGTGCAGTTGTTTCATTATATGCTTCTGTTTTGCACATTTAATAGCATTTCATCCATAGACAAGGGGAGAACGTAAATTATAGTTAATACTTCTTTGAATTAGGTTTCATACCCATCTTTAAGACGGAGGACTAAAAGATTATCAGCAGATGTAAGCAGACCTGTACCCCTGCAAGCTTCTCCATTTCAGGATCAGGTGCTACTGTGCACAGTCCATTAAATATTTGCAAACCGTTCTATAAAAACAAATGATGCTTACGGCTCAGTGCTTCTATTTTTCTGGAGAAACAAAGCAAAATCCCTTTAATATTTTCAGGCTGTAGAAAATGACTCCCAGCACATTAGATACCCCCCTTCTAAATAATATTATCTAAACATTGTGTATTAATATTTTGGTAGTAATACGGGTTTTAAAAATGTCACTCCATTGAATCATTTAGTCCACTCACTTATTATACTGTAACTTATTCAAGGATTTCAAAAAGCCTTTTCCTGAAGGGAACCGGGGATTTGACTTTAACAACATATCGTTTTCAACAACTTCACTAATATTCTTTGCTGATATACCATTCTTCTGTCTGAGCTCGAACTGCTTTACTGAAGTAAATTAAGCCACATAAACACTGCATGACTTAAAGATTAACTAACATACTGCACAGTACCAACACTGTGCAGTAAGACATTTGTTTGGCAATAAACACATCTACAAGTAGATGTATCTTCATGATTTATATATTACAGTGTATATATACATAAAAACAGAGAATACATAGTAGGGAGAAAATCAGATATTTTTCATGCATTTTCTCCATTTTTTGTTCACTTGGACTCTATTTATTCATATTTTTCCTGATTCTGTTTTAATTATCTATAACAAGTATCTTGCCTGCCGTACTTTGCTTGAAATTGTGCTGAGAAGATATACCATATGAGACACACTGTGAAACCATAGCCAGCATTGTATTGGGCAAGGTGTTATAATAACCTTTTACATAGTGTAAAGCACAAGCCTAAGATATACAAAAAGAGAAATATAAATCCGAACTGGAGGGCAGTAAGAAAAAGGGAAGGCTTTTTGTGAAAGGATGAAGAAAAAAGTGCTTTTTTTGCACCACCCAAGATCCTCGACAAACCTAACCATTCACTGAAAGAATTAAACTGAACATTTAGAGCCACGGCTGTGCACATTTTTAATAATGAATACAAATCACCACACTTACTCAGGCATGTTTCAATCTAAAATTCAATATGATCTCGGATCATGGATTTTGACTCCTTGTATATACAGTACGTGTTTGACGCAATAAAGAATCAGGTCTTTCTTGACATGAAGGTGAGACAGTACACTGTGAACATCAAGAGTACTGCTACAGTATGTGCAGTAAATGTGCACAAGCACACCTTAGTCCCTGACAACACCCGCAAGCAATTTTGCTTCCAGGTGCACAGCACTTAACTACCTAATATTAAAGCACCGCATCGAATTAACAAATACAAATACACGCAGCACAGCTAAACGCAGACTAAGAGCAACTAAATGAATACATTTTTAGCAAAAACATCCTCAGTCGTGTTTATATTCCAGTTACATGAGAAAAAAGGACCACTCCACTAGGATGCCAATAAGAATGCGTTCGGGGAACTTTGAGCCTTTTCTATTTGATGCTGCGAAATCCTATTAAACAATGAAATCTGCGAAATCCCACAGGATCACGAAGTACAAACATCGAATTCGTAGCAGTCAGTACTGAATGGAGGAACAACACACACACTAGAATTCCTTGCGGTTTAGACCTACTGTATAAAGACTCGATCAAGTTGAGTACAAATCGTCTTTTAAAACTGGCATCGTCATTAAACAGCTGCCAACAGTTGCCCTTCATCGGAGACAACTGCAGGAATTACGGAAACCGAATGCAAAGAGTGAAACCTTCAGACCATTTTACGTAACGAAACGGCGCTATTTCTTTTGAGGTTTATGGGCAATATGATTCGGGGGGTGCAAAATTTAAAAGAGGGAGCCATACAATTAAACTTGAGTCTCGAATACCGAATCGTCAATACAGTTAATGAAGCTCGGAGGGAAATGTGTTAGCATAGCCGTACTTCTATCCCCACCTCAAGCATACTGGAACTTTAAACTGTTCTTAAGATCTGTGTACTATGAATTGCGCAAAAAAAATACGTTTCGCTCCGTAGGAAGAATATACATCATGTGTAGACAGTGCTGAAATACCAATATAAAGCAAAAGTTCCCATTCTCCTTTCAACATGCAAAAGCAAGGTTCCCAAACATAGGTCAGACCACTGCAAAAGTTAAGATCATTAGCAATACAGACCTGTTATTTTCTTAAAAGAATAAAGTTATGCAGTGAAATACATAAAAATACAGATGCAAGCGCAACGTAGGGGAAACTGCCTTTCAGTAATCAATTCACATTGTCTACACCGTTTTTTCCCTATTATTTATCAAATAATCCAGCCATTTTTTACTTTCCAGATGAATATTTTAAATAGATATTTAAAAAATGCAAACACAAAATATAAAGGACTATCTCAGTATGCACCTTCTAATCTCATTTTATTTTTATGCATTTATTGTTTTTAAACGAAATAGTTCACGTACTGAACAGGAAAGTGTTAGGAACTAATTTCACCTTAATGAGGTGGATGAATAAGAATCAGATTTTGTATTTGGTTATAATTGCAATTACCTTCCCATAATTCACCATAAAGCCAAATACCTTAACTTTGAGCTATATTCAAATGACTCAATTGAATCAATATGGCAACTCATGAACGAGGCTAATCCATGTTTTTTTTTTAAATTATACAGTACATACCTGCTGAAACGTGACCAGTAAACTTCTCACTTTGAGAATATTCCTAGCAGAGAACAATGTAACAGCGTTTTCAACGCTACTTCGACTCCACCTCACATTAACGCTTTTAGGGTACATCGTATCCTGCAATAATCGAATGCATGATTGAAAACAAAAGAAGAAATAATAGGTACCTGTCATAACTCCATCTACTGTAAGACATAGTCCTGTTGCTGCTGACTCCGTCCATTATCGTCTCTGTGCTGTGGCACCAAGCGCAGCTGTGTCTTGTGCTGAATAAAACCTTTATGCGATATTTACTAAGAATCAAACGTCGGCCTCTTTAAGCACACTTGCTGCCTTGTGCCATCCAAAAGCTTACTTCTCGCTGGAAGAATGAAGATGCGCTAAAACTGATTTAGTTGGGGTTCACAATGTGAGGGTTGTACCATTTGGGGGGGACAAGGAACCAATCACAGCAAGGATGTTCAAAACACTGCCGTAAATGCAGTCGTTCTTTGAACACTAAGAATGTGGTCAATTAAATACCCAATTAAATGCTCGACTTCAATTTATTCTCCTTTGAATAATACAACTGCTTTTTGACCGCTTTTTCTATACAGTGGCTTCTTGTGATGCACTGCGTGGCTTATTTATTCCTGTTACCACAGCTACAGCTCCATCTTTTTTACATCATCCCCTCCCGTGTTGACCAATCATGATATCCCAGGGTATAACAGCCCTCCTTCCTTGACAAGACAAATTAAATCTTCTCAGTGTGCACACACTAATAGCAGTGTTTGTGTTCTATGGTGCTCGTTAAAACAAACCAACAAAAGCAGAAGACGCTGGGGTGTGGTGTGCAAAGAAGTGCGGAGTAACATAAGGACTTTATGCATCTTCGTGTATTTCTTCCTGACATTTTTTTAGAAATAAACCATGCAAAAAATGCAAATCTTTGCGCCAAGAAAGGCAGCGTTCGGGGATTATTTCTGACGTTAAAACTAACACTACTATAGAAACGAGTCTTAGGCAAACAACTAATACAGGATAACGAAGGCAGAAAAATATATATCCTCTACCAATACGTTCGATAGAGCGTCCTCCTAATGGTGTCTTAATATTTCGCTTAAAAGCATGCACACACAAGATAAACTTTTTGGGTGTGGAGTCTTTTTCAGGTGTGAGAAGGTGCACACTCCTGAAGAAGATTCTCCACTTTAATATATTGGTATTTAGATTTATACAGGAGTTATCTGTTAAGTAGGGTTATGTCTAGACTAAAGCTGGCTACTACCACTACTAATTATATTGTCACTACCATGACAATATAACTAGTGACATATATTGTCTAGTGATTACAATTCTGTGGAAATTGGAAATTCACTTACACAACTAAAAAATAACTTTATCACCTGTTGATCTTTTGGCATTTATTAACCTTCTAAAAAAAGAAGACTACAAGGAAGATGTTTTGCTACTAGCTTTTTAGCAAAAATATCTACAGTACTAATGACAACATAATTGAAGAGCCGTAATACTGCAAGTTTTCATTAAAAATATAAAACAATATAGAATATAAAAACATCACAGGATAGACACTTACAAACATGGCCGTTTAAATCATGTTAGAATCGGTACAATATGACCTCAAAGCAGAAGGTCACGTGTCTTTAATGATATATGGGACATGTTTTATTGTTAAGAAAGCAGCAATGTTATGACCTTCATACCATCATTACCATCATTCTGAACTCATCAGATCTTAGACGCTAAGTGAAGCTGGATCTGTTGGGAATGGTGCTGCCGGATCAGTAGGTGGTGCTCTCGTCTTTGGATCCTGTCTCCTGTTTTTTTACGCTCCTGTGATCAGAATTTCCAAACTATCAATCAGTGTGGTCACAGATTATACTGTGGTATAGGTTGTGCCTTTCTTTGACCATTAATTTATTTAATAGCATTGTTTGCAAGAGTAGTAAGGCCTAGATCCCAGGGTCCTGGTTGAATTCTGCTTTGGCCTTCTCAGGATAGCTTTCCTAAATGTCACCCTTTATTGAATTGATGAAGACATGTCTCACTCTTCCACCGTATCTGCTTTGTGAAGAGCTGCTGGAGAAGAATGGCTGACATCCATCACCCAGGAGGGTCCTGTTCTTCTGTGGTGGATAAAATGAGTCACCACCTTTGTGTCAACACGAATCCTGTTGCATGAAAACCCCTGTACAAATGTGAGGAATAAGGAATACTGTATTGTTATTCTGGGATTTCCATCATCACACATCTAAAGTACACAGGAGAGCAGCCAAGCACAATACAAATACAATACAAACTACTTAGTCAAATAAATCAAACACAAATTCCTTTTCCTCTGATGCTTTACTTTCTTCTGTTTTCGGTTTAACGGCTTTCTCTTTTGTTCTAGACAGGGCCTCATCCTTCATCTTGAACTATTTTTCAAAGATGGCAGAGAGAAAAATTGAGACATGTACAGTATGTCTAGGGATGACTCAAATGGCAGCATGAACACACCTGGGAAATTGGCGGGAGAGCATCAAAAAGGAGCGGGAACAATCTGAAGGTCTTATAAATAAAATAGGAAGGTGATGAAAAGATTAATGAACTCATCCAGACCTTGGGGACTGAGACAGAAAAGAAAGGAAATTGATCAGTGTAATTATATTTGCCGGTGTGACTGTTTATTATAAACACCTCTAAATGGAATTATGTTATTCACTGTTTTGATTCTGCTGTGAACACCCATTTTCTGTACAGAATGACTTTTTCTGTGGTTATTTGAACATGGTGATGACTTTTGAGGACACCATGAGATGTTAATAACAACACAACCCATTAGGGCAACATGCTCGGGGAAAAAAAAAAAAACAGGAAAAATGTAGAAGCCAGTGGGGTATTTCCAAATTATGGTACTGTTAGTAGTGTTTTTCAGGTGAAAAACCACATCTGAGCAGGAAAGACAAATATTTTCTTTTTGTGAAAACAACAGTGCTGGTGTCCAAGGAAGGCTTTGTAATTTAATATAATGAAAGGTTAAACTTCACTGAATGGAGAATGGGGTGAAGCTGATTATCAATTACGAAGATGACTTTCTTTGCAAGGTCAAGATGTCATTTTCTGTTATACAAATATGGACAAAATGGGATGAAGGTCAATCGTGAGGCATGAATGGAGCCCCACATTAGAATACTGATCCCACAAAGACTGAAATAATAACAGTTGAAAGCCAATTAGAATGAATGTTCTCCGGAGATGGGCTTTGCCAGCTGCAGACAGAGAAGCAAACAGAGATTCCTCAAAGAAGATACTGATGAGTGCTGGAAATCACTGGAGTCCTGGATTTGTTTACTTCCTAAAGCCACCAGTAGTGTCAGTTGACTCAAAGACAAATTGTTATGAGGAAAACAGACAGCCCTTAACAGAAAACCCCCGAGACATCCAAATCCAAAGCTTAAGTGAGTAAGCCAAGCCAAAGGCACAGATGCCCAACAGCTAGGGGGGAGGTGAAGTGATGGGGTGGGGGTTCCATCTAATATGTAAACAGCAAACTGAATTACCCCAGGAGGGCTTTAAATAATGGATTTAGAAGGGAAAAACAGTAGGTAACTGTAATGGGATCCTATTTAAGTGGTGAAATAAAATTACTTGAAAGGCCATCTATTTTTCCTGTCTTTCTTTCGAATGCTATCTTCTAAAGTTACAGAGAGATTCAATCATTGCATAGCTACTTTAAGGGCAGAGAAACCAATATACCAGTGACTCCTTTCTTGGGCGGAATAAAATGATAACACTGTAGAGTCATACATTAAATAATATAATGTAATCAGATGTTTGGTAATAACAAATATGCATCACAGTGACACTCTGTGTCATTAATGTCTATGTTAAAGATATTCCTTCCCTTTGATTTGGTAGGTAAAAACACAAGATTCTGATGACGAGATTGTGACATGACATGATGTTTCATGACTTTGAAACAGTTCTCTTAAGAACATTGTATCCAGTTCATCCATTTTATGTTTTATTGAAAAAAGCACACATCTACAGTACATATTATGGATATACTATACTATGAATTGCCTGATAATCAAAAAATGAATATTAATTAGTAATGTTGGTGCTAGTTAATTTAGTTTGAAACCAAAATCATAAATACATATATGGTCATATACCATACTATAAAATGCTGAACTTTCACAGGTACAGCATCTTTATTAATAAAAATGATCTGTCTTCATTTACATATTCAATTCTTAACATAGTACTAATTTTAATTTTGAGACTCATGCTGTAGTTCTAATCTGATTTCAGGCAACTATGTCATTAAGAGGAAAATGAGTAATACTTCCAACACAGAAAGAGAAATGTTCAAATTTACTTTTCTGCCTGGTAAAACACTGAAAACCAGGTGGATGCTGGTGGATGCTGCACACTGGTGGTGGTGGAGTCCCCATTACCTGTAAAGTGCGTTGAGTGGAGTGTCCAGAAAAGCGCTATATAAGTTTAAGTTAAGTTTAGGATGTGAAGAACTACAAGCACAGCTTCCTACGGTCATGAAATGTAACCATCAGCGAGGTTCCGCAGTTATTCTGCATACTGTTCTACAAGAGGGTAAAAGTAAACATTGAAAAACAGCAATCACATTCACCTAGCAATGGCGCATTTTGCTTATTTTCAGATGTGCAACACTTTTTTATTGTTTTTAAATACCAATGTGAAATACGGTTTTCTAGTTCTGCTGGATTGATTTGGTCTAAAACGACATGCGGCATTCTGTGCAGTATTAAAAGTAAAGAACAGGGAACTGTGAGACTTGTAATTTAACAATTTTGATAAGCTCTGACATGTACCAACAACAGTAATAATCATTCCTTGCATTTATATAGTGCTTTAATCCCAAAGCATTGTACACACAGCAAGGGGTCCACTTCACTCACTATTGAAGTGCAGGACCTGCAGTAGCTGGGTAATAAGAGGCAGTCACTCTACACCAGCAGCCCCAACAACCCCTCAGCAGGCCATTCATGGAATTAAGTCAGAACACCAAGATTAACACTCTTCTTCCATGAAGTGCCATAGGAAGTTAAAATGACCTTTCAAAGGAAAATTGGTTTGGTTTAACCTCCCATCCAAACAGTGGCATGTCCTACAGCTCAGTACCCCATTACACTAGAATTGGTTTGGAAATTGTGATCCAGAGGAAAAGAGCGTCATTTACTTGACCACCAACCACCCGCAACATGGTTCTCTTCGGAGTTCTTTCTTCCCGGTAGCGATCAATCCCAACTTGCTTTGCTTCCGAGATAAGATCAAGGAGGTAAAACTTCTACCCATAAGATGGTGATGATGATGATGATGATGATGATGATGATATTGATTAATATAAACTTTAGATGATCTAAAGCCTAAATATGTATCTGTCTAAAATATAAATATAAAAGATAAAATAAAATTACTTATGTTCCTAACTGAACTTAGTAGTTTCCCAGCTTTCAGAAAGTTATTAATATGAAGACATCTATAAAACTCAGTGGATTATAGTCCCCAGCAGCTGGAGCTGTGTATCAATAGTATGAGGATCAGAAACCTAAAATAGAAACTAAGGTTCCGTACATGTTCCGAGCTTTTGCAAGGGCTCAATAAGAGTGTAGGGGACAGGACAAAGGTCACTCTGGCAATTCTCCTGTGGGACACCAAGGCCACCTCAGTCTTGTCTTTCTGCTGACCGCAATCATTTTCTGTCAGGTTATACAGAGGCCCACAGCCTCTGAATCCAAAGCAGCTACAGAAGTTGACAGCAATGTGCAGTGAATGTGCCTTTCCCTTTTGAAAACTTAACAAAAACAGAATGAGAAACCAATCTTGTATGTGGATCTAACAAATGGCCACATGAACAGCCAGGCACTACTATGTCTACATTTGATCACCTAAAAAGAATTAGTAATATCAGTACTGCTGCTGCTACATACAACTTCACAGCCTCTTCTTCATGCAATCTCAGTTTACAGAAGTCTGACTGAATCAAATACTTCTGCGAGTTACCTCCATACTGTATATTGAGTAGAATGCATAGAAGGTTTTGCACAGGGCAGATCATTTGAAACAAAGATCAATTGCTATGTCCCTCAGGAACTCCCTCTGATGCAGTATTTCACAGGAACCTATTAGGTTTTGAGTTGATATAATCTGATTGGTCTTTGTGTGTTACCAAGTCTGAAGAGCAAGCAGAATTAGGACAAACCTAACCGAAAGACAACACTTGTTGAAACACAAGGAAAATATACCACATCTAGTGATATGTACATAGTGTACAGAAGGCTTCATACAAAGACAGAGATAACAAATTGTGGAGATTTAGTTATCTTCTGTGAGATTCAAAGTCAACCCATATTAAAAAACTGCCATATGTTCTCTGTATTATAGAGTGCTCAGTATGGTTAGATATTGCAGTTAAAAGCAGGTTTTGAAAATCATTCTTAAAACATGAAATATTTCTCCTTAAGTATTCACTACTATTGATTCCAGATTTTTAAAGCAAAACTAATCATAATCCACACAATGTGGTCCAGATGATGTGAAATTTACAATTACTTATAAATCATATATATTTATATTACATTATATTTATTTAGAATACAATCAACATAACATGTAACTACTGATAATTCTGTTTATATTACAATGAGTCCATGCAAGAATACGACCAAAAGGAAATGATCTGTTTTTCTACAGATTAAAAAACATGGAATTGTTTGTTTATATAAAACGCCAACACTTCAACAATAAAACAACTCAGCTGAAACAAAAGTTTTTGAACGATAAAAGTATTATACTCATGATAGAAAAAGTGTGCAGCCCTATTGGATTACCAGTCATTAAAACAACTATATCTCTGAGAACTTTACCAAATCTAAACATTAAAGAAAAGGGCAATTCATTAGATGTCTAGAAGGGGTTACATCCTTTTAATGAAAATTTTAATGTCTTTATCTATAAAACTGAAAGTCAAGATATTTCAGCTTTCTTACATAATTCTAATTACCAGGTGATATAGTATGAAAGGATATCACAGACCTATACACCAGAAAATAGATATCACAGGCCGACAAAACACACCGCATAGTATGCGGTCGTATAGGTCATTTGTAAATATGGTGCCTATGTGAATAAGAAAATTTCAATACTACAAAAGCATGCTCCACATCATAGCTACACTATGTACAATCAAAGGTTCCACCCCAGAGCACTTCAGTGTGCAATTGTTTTTTTGTATGAGCCAAAGACTTACGGACTTTGACATAAGTAAAAACCGTATAAGAGTTTGTAATTTACTTTACCAGAAACAGCTGATCTGTGGACACTGACACTGACTTGTCTGAAGCTAACTGTCCAAGCCGATCTTGAAAGTTTGAAATCAAAAGGGTGAAGAGTTACGAGAGATTATTATTCACTTAATATACACAGAAAAGCAAGTAGAGTTTAAGGAAATTCAGTTTAGCCTACTTGCCTTACAGCTATGTCCCCGTCCCAACATTAAGAAATCAAGAATATTAGGTTTATGTTTCTCATTTCATAATGAGAAAAATGACTGTGCCCAAGTCTCACAAAGGGGACAGGAAAAACAGAAACATGCAAAATTAATCAGTAACAGTTTTAATTGTCTTAATTATGTTTTTATTATAGCACCACCAGAAGCTATACAGGGGTAGAAGATCCAAAACACATCATGGCATTGATGTAGACAAACTTTTGTCATTGGGAAGAAGGGTCATGCACTAGTCTTCAAGATTCCAAAAGGTGGAACTCTGGTGTTTTTGGAACTTTTACAACTACCTACAGAACACAGAATTGACAGATCCACAGTCAAACCAAATAGTGAGGACAAGTTCTGAAGGGGCTCTTGTTGGAAAAAAAAATACACACTGGTCTCATAATGGACAGTCAGAGAAACTGGGATAGGTTAACTCTGATAAACATATGTTCATTTAGCATGCGAGTAGCTGGCTACAGCTGGGCATTGCCAAATGATAAGATGGGTATCAGAAAAGATATGTTCTGGACCACAGTTTTGCAGCATAGGCCTACAGTCTTGTCAGTTAAAAACAAACCGTGAGAATTAAATACTCATCTTTACATATACACAAGTTATGCCGTGAGAGCATATTCGCTTACAAACATATAAAAATACTTGTTAACTAGTCTGATAAGAAAATAATGTATAAAAGTATATAGCAAAAAACATTTAATCATCTCCAACAATGGAAGGATCATTTCCATCTTTTTTCTTATATTACATGAAGATAAAACAAAAACTACAATAGTTTCTTTGTATCCCTTATCTAGAAATACTCACATCAAAAAGGAAGACAAAACAAATAGTGAAATTTCTTAAGAGTGATGTGAACCCTCACGAATGATGAAAACTCAGAGCTAGTATAAACTTCTGCCCCGGTAATCCCAGTGTGATCACACTGAGCTTTGAGTTCCCTGGGCTGTGACAGTAAAATATGGGGAATGATCCTTTCGTCCCAATTTAAGAATATGACTTTGGGACTAAATCAGGCCTAGTCAAAACCACCAGGACTGTTCTTAAAAAATGTCAGTTCCTATTTAACCAAGGGTAACCAATCCCTAGCTAAAATTATGTTGCGTATGCCTGCTTTTTTCAGTGCTAAATTTTCAAGCTGGAGCTTGTTTCCACAGGAACTGCAATAAAAAAAATATTAAAACAAAAACACAAAGTTGGTTCATCTCAGGTTTCCATGCATCAGAAGTTGTGAAAAGGCATCTCCTGTTTCCACACACAGGCTCTGCAATGTAACCTATTTATTCATTTGCAATGTGGATGTGGAACACCAAGCGCTGTTACTTGGTTTGGCCAGACAGTTTAGTTTAGTCAGTGGAAACATAACCCAAGAGAGGTAATGAGTTAAGGAACCAGGCCCTTCAGGACTCAAGCTAGTTTTCATTTAGAAAGTCTAATTATTATTCACAAAATTGGCAGATTTGGCCACTGAAAGAAATCATAGCATCCAAATAAAAGTTAACTGAATACATTCGCCAACAGTGGAATTTACAGTTAGCATTGTTTTTGGCTACCAGTATATATACATATACACGTCAAACCTGGCACATCATTCACTTTTCCTCATCACTGTACTTAGGCAATTTAATTAGAAATATATTTTCAATCACAAGAAATTTCAGTTATGTACAGTAGCTGATTAGCACGTTAAAGTAAAACTGAAATGGCACGACATACAAGAAGCTTGATTATAACACCTCACTCCATAAGGCATACCTGTAGCTAAAAACAGTTTTCCATCTACATTCCAGATTTTCTTTTTGCTTCTGTCTTTTCAAAAGTACAAATCTCACTACAAGGCAAACAAAAGTCTTTTAAAATACAAAAATGGAATCATCTAGCGCTTTAAGAAGCAGCCTTAGTGTTGGGATTCTTTTGTGGATTTTGATGTTAATGTTTTGTTCTTTGCCAGTTGCCTTAGTTCTTCCTTTCATGTCTATACAGAGTCAGCTTCTTGGAATAAGGCTGTCACAGTGGCCGTTCTTGTAAGTCATGCAGGTATAGAAGGCAGTACTGAGTGACACAGGAAGTGATGTCAGAAGGCAGGAGTAGGGACTGGTGACAGCAGCTGGTTATGAATTGAAAATGAGTGACCCTCTCAGACAATCACACAGTGACAGCCGCTCTTGTCCTTTTCCTTGCGTGTAGGTTCAGGAGAGGGGGGGCATTCCTGCTCTTGAAACTTCCTGTGACAAATACAACAAAGCAAACAGAGCTCGTGAAAATAACATCCATCACGGTGCATTTTTCACTTTTGCTGTCCCGGTTTCACAAAATGAATATAAACAGGCATCAAAAAAGACACACTGGTGTATCTTAGCAATGTACAAAATTGACTACTGGTAAGTACCCAAAATGGTCTAGATCAGGGGTTCTTAACCTTTTTGAGAGTGCGAACCTTTTTTGGGGTTAAACATATTTCACGACCCCCCCCACCGATCTCGTCACGTTGTATAAAGTGTAAGCCTACTCACTTATTATTATTATTATTAATGAATTTTATTTATATGGCACCTTTCATACAATTTTCTTGCAATTCAAAGTGCTTTTTACAAAAACATAGGTTAAAAAACCTGTAAGCAACTTAAAATAACAATAACAAACTAAAAGAACCATGCACAATACAAATAGCACTGAAATTATATAAGAAAAATTAAGTAAAAGCAAGAGTAAAAAAATAAGTTTTGACCTGCTGTTTGAAAATATCCACAGAGCCAGCCTCTCTAATATTTTTAGGAATACTATTATGTTATTTGAATATTTGCTCAACTAGCTTTTGTACAGTGCATCTGGTGAAGTTACTTTTCTGCTGTTCGTTTCTCCACATTTTCTTTAGCCCTCACTCTTCCAATGCCACTTAATAAAAAACGCTCCATTGCTAGGTTAATCACGACTACCTTGCGCAAAAGAAAAAAGCACTAAAAACATAAATGCGGTCGTGGCCGCCCAATAGGAATTCATGTAGCACCGTAGAGCTGGCTGGGAGTTGAAGCCGGGTTTCTTTTCTTCTCTGTAGACCACTAAGTCACCCTGCTAATGTAACCGTCTTAACCATGCAGAGAGGAGAATGATGTCCAAACTAGAGGCCATCATGGACAACATCTCCCATCCCCTCTATGACAGGCTTGCAGAAATGAAGAGCACATTCAGCAATAGACTGATTCATCCACGGTGCGACAGGGAGCGCTACAGGAGGTCATTCTTGCCTTCTGCCATAAGACTGTACAACGCATCCACCTTGCGTCTGGGCAGAGGCAACATTGACAGTGACCCGTTTCTGGACTGAACGCATCTACACATCTACTGCTACATCTGTTCTCTTTCTTTTTCTTTTCCCGTCTACAACCGTTTTTTGTGCAATATATGCCAGGGACCTGTGCAATACATTTATATCTATATTTATATCTATATCTATATTTACATCTATATTAACATTCATATGTGCGACACGATTTTTCTGCGTACTGTTCTGTTCTAGTTTGTTCTTTGTGTGTCCTGGACTGTGAGTAACTCTTTTAGTGCACCCCTCACTGTACTGATTGTATTGTATGTATTGTACTATTATTATTATTGTATCATTCGTTACACTGCGACTGTGTTGTCTGTGTTAAGCTGCTGTTGCACTGCAATTCCCCTCACAGGATCAATAAAGTATCTATCATCTATCAATACAATAGTTAGTTGTTTACCTCTGTTATTGTCCGTTGATGTGTAACCACCCTGACTCGGCATACGTGTCCCGTTTACCGCCCTAGTGTGTGTGTTACCCTTTGACTGATTCTGTCTCTGGTGCCTATTGTGCAACCTCCAGGTTAAGAACCCCAGGTATATGTATGTTTCCTGTCAAGATGTTTGTTTAGGTACTTAACACTTACAACCACAAAATCCAAGAAGGTTCTGTACTCATCGGTAAATCTACTTACTGAATAACTAAACTGTACCTGACGAAAAGAGGCCATTTAATTCAGGAAGTAAGTAAAAATGTTAAAGAATGACACTTTACCCACCTTATTACTCTAACAAGTTCATGAAAGGCTTGGTCTACGTTCATTCGGATTTTAGCAGAGGCTTCCATATAAGTTACTTTCAGCTGCCTTGCTAGCTGCTGACCTTCTTCTTGCGTCACCTAAAACAAGTAAAAAAAGGCAACACAAAAAATATAAAAACAGAGCCGGTCAGGAGCAGCGGACTGAGCAAGCCTGAAGTGGAACTGAGCCAGATCACTTGGGTTAGCAGCTCTGTTATCATGAATACTGCCAGTAACCTTGTAGAGACCTGCAAATAGTTAAGACCATAGTATCCCCTGTCACTGGAGCACTGGCTTGGAACAGTCTATAAAGAAGAGAGCCGTCTACTGGTGAATAATACCATTTACAGCAGTGACTAGATTTTCCTTATAGGTTGCGCCATCTCTGGATCTTCTGAAATTTGACAAGATCAGGCTTCAGGGGAGCACAGTTCACTTTTGTTTAGCAGAAAGGAGGGGAGAATTCCAGCTCTATGTTTTACCCTAGAAGGGTGACCTGTCCAATAGTATATGAAATTGGCCTTCATCTACAAATCAGCAAGTTTAGAAAATAAAAATTAAATCATACTGTAGATTAATTAAAGTGATAGTTGACATACACTTGCAACTTTGCAATTTGCTAGGAACTTGTTGAAAAAAAAACACAGATAGAAGCAAGAACTACAACTTAAACCTGAGGAGAGCTGAAGGATGTTATTGGTTGATGTGCCCTCTGCTGGAAAACTTGCTGAGTTGCATGACAGAGTCAGTACATCGAAATACTCCAGAGCAAATAACCATATTTTTCTATGTTTACATTTTTCTTTTCCATAATAAGGGCCTAAACATATTGTTTCTATAACCTATTTTAATTCTTAAAGTTAAAGTGATAATGTCAGGAAATATCCTTAGCCACTTGAATTTCACAATGTTAATCTTTTAACATACCCTTCATTGCACCTACAATATAAAATTATCTAAAAAATTATGAACACTAACCTCACTGCCTAACAGCAAATGATTTTAAATTACAAGCTTAGATACGAGGTCTAAATATATTCTGAAGTAAGTTAAAATAATGTACAGTTTTGTGCATCTACATGGTTATTAAGGAGCTCTATGGTCCAAAAGACTATTTACTCATAAAATATCACTACAATAAAGTCAATATTGCAAATGTCGCAGATTATGTTGCATCAGTTAAAAAACAATGCTCTATCATATTTGCTTAACTAGCTTTTGTCCTGTACATCTGGTGAACTTACTTTTGTCTCCACAAGATGGCAACCTATAAGCAATGTTAAGGAAGCAAGCTCAGGCTTCCACCACATTGCCCACACAACAAAGCCACTAGTTCACTTTCATCTGAATAGCAGGTATTGAATGCCATTTCATCGCCACTATTGTTTTGGTTTCTACATGCAAACAGACGTTCTGCACCTCACTTAAACCTTACACAATGATGTGTTAATGGAGTATTCCAAGACCATCCTTGCATGATACCACTGCACACAGAGTCTTAATGTAGCAGAGGAATTTGAAAGTCAACCCAAAACCTGACAAGAAGCCAGTGCAAGGACTCTAAGAAAGGGTGATGTGATCCTTCAAGTATGACATTACAATTATCAATCCCTAAAATAAAAATACAGTGAACCAGTTTTTCCAAAACATTCCCATTTCTGCATCAGTAGTGCAAACCAAAAACATGCATTTCCAACCAACTACTCTACTCCATCTCTTCCTCTTTCTTCCAAATCACAGTGGTCTTCATTATCAGAGACCTTGCTTTACACTGAAGTTTTAGAACACTTTCTGAAAGTACCGATAAACGAAACAAGTTTCATTTAATGGAAATTCAGATTGGTTTGCAAGATGCTTTTTCTAGTAAGAAAGGAACATATGGCTCTATGAAGTAAGCCATCCTTTTAACACAATAAAAAATGCCTACAAGGGGTGTATAAAATGTTCTAAATCTCAGTGAGCTAAGGGAAGGGTTTCTACTATTGTATTAAAAAACTGCTAGCAACACAGTGGACATGACTGATAAGACAGAAACCAAATAGCTCAGGGCACAGCTGGCCTATATACAGTAGAAAATGGAGTCCCTGCAATTCTGCTATTCATCTTACCTGTCTCTGGAGCTCCAGATCAGCTTTGTTTCCAACAAGGATCATGGGAAACTCATCACGATCTTTTACTCTGAGGATTTGTCTTTGGAATTTGTAGATTTCTTCAAAACTATAAATAGTGCAGAATGAATAAAGGTTAGACAATTCTGAAATGAAACCAGAGGTGTCAAGATCAAAGAACCATTCATGGATTTCAGTAACTACAGAATGAATGAATGATACAAGATGAGAATAGGTCCACGGTCATTCTGGACACACTGTCAGTTATCAAGTGAACAAATCTGCCATATGCACCATCAGAAAGAACGGCGTAAAGGTCACACAACCGTTAAGGCTGCCAGTTCGGTAAGAGCTGAGGTTTCTCGAGTACCTAGGGGGAAGACAGACACTGGACAAATGAGAGTGTTAATCAACACATGACAAGTGAACAATGAAAAATGATGTTGATGGAATCGCCACATGAGAGGAAGCTCCTAGTTTACATGAGCATGTGGTGAAGCGCGAAGGTGGCAGTAGTGTTGTGAGCAGCTTCCAAAGCAAGTAAAGGCTGGTTTGCGAAGTTTAAACAGCAACTTGGGTAGTGTGAAGCTGCAAGGGGAAAAAACTGAGACAGTCCATCATGAAGCATCTGCACCATTCAAGGCAGAGTTTCTAAAGTTCATTAAGGAGAACAGATACTAGGTGTGTAAGGTAGATGAAATGGTACCCTTTTATGAGATGGGCAGTAGGACCAGCAAGGAATAAAAGGGAACAACTGAGATCAAAGCCTTTAAGGATTGGCAAGCGTTGATTTTTTGGTGGGAATGCTTCTGATCATTTGAAATGCAGATCCTTGGCTTCCACTCTGAAGGGTCGGACGATATTCGAGGAGAGGAGGTGAATGAGCTGTCAGAATCCCATAACAAAAAGCCAACAAAGAGTCAACCGAAGAGTGAAGCTTCAAATTCAAAACAGAACTTGATCACAGGTTAGCGGCCTACATGGATCTCTTGGATTTATGAAGAATAACAGGGGTAAAAAAAGAATCAGCGTCTTTGTTTCCCAGCCTAAGTGGTCTGCATCCACTCCAACTTCCCCAACTGTTACCCAACCATCAACATTTGCTTTTGCTTCCATGAAGTCTGAGGTCGAAAATCCAGAGGATCCACACAATTAACCCCCTAGATTCCAAATGCATCATAATCAATCTAAAAGTATGTGGTAGCATTCTTAATATTTATTTACCGTTTATTTTAAACTTATGCATATTAAAAATAGAGCCATACATTAATCAGGGTGCAAAAATTCTACACATCTAAGCATTAATGGGAAGCTTTAGGCATCTGTATCCTCCTTTAACCCATAAGATATTGTATTCATCCAAAGTGGATATACTGTATTACGAGTTGGTAGAGAGTTAACTTATTTTAGGTTGTTTGTTGTGTATTGCAGATAGTCAATAACAGAAACGGGAAACAAGCATAAGAGCAATCTTGATACTGTCCTACATTTTGTGATATCATAGAATTCTGAGAGATTTTTTCCGCCAAATGTTAAAGTGTTCTCTAGGATAAAGGCTCACAAAAGACACTTCAGTAGGAGTAGAATTTATTTTTCTCATTTTGTAGAGTCTAGTGCTTAGATGTAAGGTTTTCTGCACATATTCTCTGTGCAACAAATATTCATGCAGCTCTAAAGATACACATGTACTGCATATAGACAACTTCCCAGATTAAAAAGTAAATTCTTTATAGTGCTGTAACATGGACCATGGAGTGGCTACTATTAGATGACATTTGGAGAAAATGCTCAATACTTTCTCTGTCCCAGAAAAGGGTTTCCATCTCCTGAAAATCTCAATGGTATGTAACCAAAACCACATGAATTAAACCTCTTCCTTTGGATTCAGTCAGCTGGAAGCATTTTTGCGAAACATAATGTGATAGCCCTGGCAGGAGAGACATTCTGAACAAGGCAAAGGAAAGCCTTTCAGACAAGAAATCTGGTTATCCCTCAAGTGACCGCATATAAGAAAGTCCACACCTTCTGAACACTTTGTCAAGCAGTCATAGAAAGAAGAGGTTATTTTTGAGGCACCACAGTTCCCTTTTCTTCTGCTAAGAGGTTTAAAGTTTAATTCTCTGTATTGTACAGAAAGCCATAAATATAAAGGAACACCTAAAGTGTAAACAAAACGTTTCCTACCAAAACAAGAATGGGTTCCAACAAATAACTACTTGGCAGATTTACTAGACTTAACTGTAAATCCTGTTCTGAGGTTAAAGTCATAGCTCAATAATACAAACCACAAAAGGAAAAACTGTTTATAGCCCACATAGAAAGGAGAAAGCACAAGGACTTATTCTTGTATTGTAAATACAGATTCAACTGCCATACCATGACTTAACAGTAGGAAGGCAACAGAAAAATGGACCTTAGGACAAACTATGACAATTGTGAAATTTCTGAGGTTCTCACACAACATATTGCAAGCTTTTTGACTGATATTACTAACAATGATGGGATTTTATACATGCTACCAGGTAAATTACAAAAACATGATTAAAAATAAATCATAGCTGGGTTTTTGAAATTCTGGAAGTCCTTAATTTGTTTAAAAATTGCCGTTTCAACATACAGATTAAAAAAACTGTATGCATTCAAGGCACAGGTAACTAATTGAATTAAACAGACCAGTCTTCCCCTTATAGCTGCCTCTACAGATCGTTTTACACAAGCAATTAGAGTAGACTGGAGTGAAAGTGAAAGTGGCAGGACTCCTGATGCATGGCAGTTTAATTAATACACGCAGCAGGGCACATCAACACTCCAGAGGTGGATTAGGATCAGCTTGAGGCACGTTTTGAGGGGGGGGGGAGAAGTCTTTCTTTTTTCACTAAGGGTCAGTCTTTTACACCCTAAAACCAGTTTCACAAAGGAAAGGAGTAGCCTTTCCATCGCACTGGAGTTAGCCAGAGGCTGCGTTTGGCCACTGTGTCCCACTTACCTTCCTCTATCGGTGACGGAGAACACGAGCAGGAAGCCTTCCCCTGTCCTCATGTATTGTTCTCTCATGGCTCCAAATTCTTCCTGTCCCGCTGTGTCCAAGACTGACAACAAAAGGGAAGCCCCACAAGTCAGTCGTTGCCACGGCACGAAATGCAAGGCAGCAGACGCAGTCAAAACACAAATTAAAACACGGGTTTGAGACTGTCACCTCATCGCAGGCTAATAAAGACAAAGGCTTCCTGACAGCATGGAAATAAGAACTAATCGGCCACTGCAATACAGCTGCTAATCAAAAGAAATTGGATCACACAGCAGTCTAGTTATATTATGGATTGCAGGAACTACACCACCAATGTGGAATTACTTTCCGATTACGAGAAATGATGTTTCAGGGCAAGTTCCTTCATTAAATTAACGTTTTACACGCTGTTTATTAAAACCTTCCTCGTGCTTTAGGTGGAATATAATTATATCTCTAACTTGTGAAGGACTTGATATTTCTGTGAGGAGACTCAAATTACAGTGAGACAATGTAATGATATCTATGCAAATTAATGGCTGACCACTATATGTTTTTGGTGCAAATTTGTATCTTCATCAATCCAACAGTTCTGACGTTCAAGGTTCAATTTAGAATGTGTTTCTATACATTTAATCTAGGGTAGCTTTTGGGCGTTAAACGCGATTCATGCCTTAACGGTGTACTTACTATCCAGTCGAGCTGCTCTGTCATCTATCACACACTGCTTTGTGTAGGAATCTTCAATCGTGGGATCATAATCTGTGACGAAGTAAGACTGCAACAAAAAGAGAAAAAAATAATGTAAATCTATCAGATGATGAAAACAGTCAACTGTTGTGCATTCTCACACAAAGGTATAGTTTGGTTAAATGTTTTTTGTAGAAGGAATTATAAATGAAATATTAAACGTTCTACATTGGATTCTATAATGAAGGTCTTTATTTATTTAGATCTAGCCTTTTTACAAATAACAGAAAACACTGGTTCTATAGTGGTAACCCTGCCTTCAAATACTATAAATGTATCATTCTTAGGACGTTGTTGCAAATGGCTCTTTACAGACAAATACTCACCAAACCAAAATCTCTTTTCAATGGTTTGGTTGCTGTAGTGAAGCAAAATATTAGAAAGTACACAACTAAACTGATGAAGTCAGTTTTTAATTACATCACATTTATCGATCAGCTGGATAACACAAAAATAAGTTGGCCTCCAGTGCACTATTTAGTAGAATTAGATAAATTATGTTGATAAATACCTTAGGTTGTATGAGCCTGATTTTACCTGCTGTAGACTAATACTTCGGTGGTGTGCCAAATTCAAGCACAAAGTTCCCATTAAGTAATTGAGCACAGCTCATCCGAAACTGTTCAGTTCATATTGATCCTCTTTCAACTCTAGCTTTCATTTTCACTTTTCACAGTATTAAGCCCGATGTAAACAGATCCACTGTAAAGGTTTAAAGCGTTTAATAATATTTCAAATATATTTTTCATGAGAAAATATCTAGAATAGGTTGAGTCAATAACGTAGCAGTTGACATCAGACAACCCTGCTGCAAAGCAAACCCAAACACTTTGGCATCTTTTTTAACTCTTGGATAATGAGGCAAAATGAACACAAAATTCCAGCCAAATCAATGCTACTTTAATGATAGCTTTCAGCAACAAGGTCAGCATACAGTACATCATCTCAGTCAAAACATTGGCTGTTAGATGGGACTGGCCTTGACTGTAACAATAACATGAATGATTTCTCAGTATTAATTAATGCAAACTTTGCCCTCCTTAAAGCCATTTAAAAGCTACTTCAGAAAGATTTAAACATACTTGCAGCACAATTATACAAGAAACTTAAAAGACCATATTTTTATCACTGGGTTATTAATAGTTCTCCACTTATGTGTGTTTATTTTGCAATGGCATACCACCCTTTAGAATGCAATTAACAGTCACAAAGTCGTCACTAAAACCCAATCTAGCAAAATGTATTCATCACCTTCCCAGCATAGAGTGTGTTTTATCATTGTTAAAAATAAATTTATATAATGTAGTTGCTGTTATTGTAAACTATATTCATCTGCCGTTGAAAAGAAGGTGGCTGGGACGTCCCCTTTAACAAGTGTTAAAAACAAATGCACCCATATAGAGCAGACATATATGAACTGCTGAACAGAAATGCGAGTCAAAGAGACTCTAGGATTAATGGTCATCATCACTTATAAACTGTTCTTGAAACTTTGATAAGGCACCTAGAATCTAGCAGCCCATTCTTAAGGTTTTAATATCTCCAAAATATTCTACCAAGGACTGTGGAATTTTCTCTTTTCATCAAAGAGGCTAATTTCTTTTGGAAATACCTTCTAAAAAATGTTCATTTTTATTCCATAAAACAATGTTTTATGATAAATATACACACTTAGTTAAATTAATGAGGAAAAATACCAAAATGGCATCTTTTTTGTCCTATTTCAGGCTTTCTCATATCACCTTGGCTGTAAGTGAAAATGGGGCACAGTTTATAGTAAAAAAAATGAAAGCTACAGCTTAGAGGAAAATAAATCAGGACAAACTAGAGGTTGCCAGCTATAAAACCCACTTCTCACTAGCCCATTTATCGCAGTTAGTCCATTAACAAAAAGAAATCCTAAACTTAACCACTTTTAAAGGATAAATTGTAAATATGAAATTAAGCACATTTCTAATAAAATATACTAATAGTTTTTAATTTGTGGTTGGTTAAATCTAAACCAATCCTGTTGTTGCTCATGGAAACACTGTTCAACTATCCATAAAACATTCTAACACTCTAAACCTGAATGCCCTGTAAAAGTACAAAGTAAAAATGTTTCTGGTGAACTTGCCCCACTATATGGGAGTTGCAATTACCCTGAGTAATATATACATGCTGCATGACATTCATGCTCACCTGTATTATAGTCACCTCATTGAAAGCTTCAGATTTAAGGTAAGACATGAAAGAATTCTCCCAGAATCCTTGTGACCCAAGAAAGCTCAGGGTCAAGGGTCAAGAGACCTTGAAAAGGTTGATAAGGATCTCGTCTAGTAAGGCACAAAACAATTGGCACAACCCTTGACGTTTTTATTCAATTTATGCCACACTACCAGTGGTTGCCTGAAATCTAAAGCTGACATTTAGGTCTACTAGCTTAAAGGCAAAGTGACTTCATTCATCTTCGGTGCTGTTGACACACAATGGAAAAACAGCAACATTTTAAAACTTAAAACACAGTAGAAGCAGCAAATGAAATTCAGAAATATTAGAATAAAATACGAGGATGGGCACACACCTATCAGGTTACATTTATTATAATCAAGTGCAGGGTTAAGTATGCACTTAGCACTTAGTAAAAACAGTCTATAAATACAAAATGGGAGATAGATGGGGCTAATTCTGAAAAGGACTAAAGTATTTCTATTGAAACATTGTTTACTTCTTCTAGGCAATACGGAGAACCAATTAAAAAGGCGAACAAAATGTTACGACATTATTAAAAGCATAGAATAAAACCAAGGGAGGTTAAAATTGTACAACACACTACTAAGGCCCCATTTATAAAACTGTGAAAAAATTTTGGTCACCATGTTACAGAAAAGATATTTTCTTCTCTTGAGTCTGTCCAGAGAACAGTAACCAGTTACATTCTGGGACTCACAGGGATGTCCTACACTGACAGGCAGCTGAAGGAACTGGACCTTTTCAGTCTTGAACAGAGAAGGATGAGTGGACCTGCTACAAATACTCAAAAGCTTCGAGGGCATCCATCACATCAACCCAGCAAGGGTCTTCACAATCAACAGTGAAACACGAAACAGCAGGAACTATACAGAAAGGCATTTAAAATCAAGAACTGGAGGCTCTT
The DNA here is from genome assembly GCF_059453375.1 of Lepisosteus platostomus. Classification (NCBI taxonomy): domain Eukaryota; kingdom Metazoa; phylum Chordata; class Actinopteri; order Semionotiformes; family Lepisosteidae; genus Lepisosteus; species Lepisosteus platostomus. The sequence goes on along the minus strand of NC_142628.1, from coordinate 7,243,652 downwards.
CTTCACCCAATGGGCTGTGGGAGTATGAACCAAGTCATGTTGTTGAAGGCAATACTCTGGCATCTTTCAGAAAAGGGCTGGGATTAATGGGGACTAACAAATGAAATAGAATGGCCCAATGGGCTCCTCTCTTTTATAACCTCTTGTGCTCTAAAATGAGAAAGTGGATAGGAAGTTAGCACGCTGTTTTACAGTCCTCTGAGAGAAGGAACAGAATAAATTCAAATAAAAAAAACGCGAACAAATTAATTCAAATAAAAAAACGATCTTCCAAATACAATGGATAACTTTTAATAGCCGTGTCGTGTCTATCTACGTTACTATAGATATTTAGCCCAGCGAAAACCATCTACTTATTCTAACACTACTAACCAAGTTAGTGATTTTACTTGGCTACTAAGTTTATAAATTGAACGAATTTAAAGAAAGCCCAGTGATACTGTAAATCAGAATTTCAATATTGGAATACACTGTAGCTTAGACTGATTTTACTGTAGACTGGACTGATTTTAAAAACTACAGAGAAAGCACCATGTGAGAGCACATTTTGCCCACAGTACCAAGAGGGCTACGGGGTCTGCGATGGCTCTAGGTGGAACAAGTTCCAGTCAGGATAGGAGGAAGGAAGCTCCACCCACACACAGGGCAGTCAGCCAACCATGGTGCTCTGGACGATGATGTAATTGAGGGGATATTCCCTTTCAGCCTTCTGGGACTTTTTTTTGTTTTTTACAGCTTTGAAAGTCATAGTTATTTGTGCCCTGATCTAACTTGTTAAACGTTTTTTTTCCATTAAATGAATTGCACACAGGAGGTCCTCTTTTTCATAGCTAATAAAACAGAAATATTTATTGTTGCTTTTCATCAATGTTTTATGCTAACTGTAACAAAACACTTCATAACTGGGGGCTTGATGAATGAATAGCTTTACCCATTCAAGATGTACTGTATGCTACCAATATAGCTGCTTATACTAGTTCTGGAATACAGTCAGTATTAAATTGCAACTGGCGACAGGCACAGTCCAGGAATATTCTCAGACACCACTCCTAGGTAATACAGAATCGGCTTCTATGATCCAACAGAATAAAAATAAAGTCTTATTACATTACAGTTATTGGCAGATGCTTTTTTCTTCTCAGAGAAGGAAAATAAGTATGCATGTAGGCGTACTGTAAACTCAATGCTTGCATGATGCACCCACTTCCTGGTAATGCAGGCTGCATGCCAGATCTACTGAACTTTTCCTTTGTCATTCAGAGTCAGCAGGGTATTGATTTATGAAATGTGACTGGCATTTAATGTGTAGAAAATTGAAAAAATCTTTTAAAAAGTTCTGAAGAAAATCTTTGGAATGAAAAGCAACCCAATGTTCGTGTAAGCCTAAAACCTTTTAACAGAACATGAAGCTGAAAAATAATCTATTAAAGGCTGGTGCTGGACAGTAACAGATTGGTTTTAGACAATAGCTCAGCAATGCGATCTCTTGTATAGTACATCTCAGTATAACAAGTAGCTTGTTTTTTAAATGATATGACAATCACCCTGGCCTGTATTTCTGACAGACTTCTAGAATTTAGTTTCCAAAATCTGTTCACAGATGCCATCACTATCAGAGAGGCTTTAAAGTTCCAATTCTGTTTACTTTTAGAACCAAACATCAAAGCAAAGACCAGCTTCATTACAGAATAATTTAGAGGTCCACATTAAGCTACTACTATACAAATTCAAAGCACTGCCCACTTATCTATGAAAAACAACGCATCTCAAATTCTGGCAACTCCATCCATCGGACAGGCTTACCAAAAACACACATGCAAAAGGTATTTCCAACTAATAGATCATCCTGAAATTTAACAATGTCCAAAGATGAAACTGTGAAGCTTAATTTTCTTCTGAATGCTCTTAGACATTCATTACCATACTCCATTACAAAGAAACAGATAAGACTAACCACATCGGGTTTAAACTGCCACACAGACACGACAAGACCACTAACAACCTCAGTTTAGAACCAGGAAAGAATCTACCAAGAAAACTTTAATATATGTAAAAAAAAATTCTACACCAGGAAAAAGTCTGCTCACATTAGCAGGTTTCTGTATATCTATCCTGCTCAATCAATTACTCCTTAAGCTGACACAGCAAGAGGAGGCCCTGTTTGAAGATAAATTCAAGCCCCCTCTGCATCTTCAATGTGTAAGACTTAATAGTGAAACGATGCTACTTCCATTATCGCAGGATTTTCATAGCCCAATGCATGTCCCTTCAGCACCAGGTGCTGAGTTTGTTTTAGTACATGGTATCTTGCACACAAGTGTAGCTGGGAGTGGGCCTGGTAAGCACTTTAGCTAAGGCTGACAACAACAAGTCATCCAGGTCACTACAGTTAAAGTGGCACTTTGCCAGACAGGATTAATAATATGGCACTGTGATTTCCTACTGCCCTATACTGTATAACAGTATACAGTATTTGTAAATCTTTGCTCTATCTCCACCGCCTCTGCTTACGTTTTCAAAAGACCCCAGATGAGAGATACAGGTTGCTCTGAAAAAACTATGGGCCTCCAAAATGAAAACATGAAATCCAAAAAGAGTGTTAAGAGGAGAATAATTCAAGGTTTATCTTAAACGAAGACAAAATGTTCATTTATGTATGCAGTTGTGATTGATTCACAGTATATTGGTCAAAGGCTCCGTAGAAAAGTGGCACAACTCCAGATGTAGGAGATACAAAAAGATAAAACAGACTCTCTCTTCCAAGTTTAAAAACAGAGTAACCATGGTGATGGGACCAGCAAACTCAGGTTCAGTGGAAGCAGATGTAAGGGGGTCAAGACCCCATTCAGCAAGTCCTCAGATCTGTTGTAGCCCAGAACAAGGAAGGATGGGTTTCAATGGCACACACGCACTGAAATCTAGATACATTCAAGGTCTAGACACCAAAGAAGACCTTCACACGCTTTCCTGCTCACGAATTTCAGCAATTGCAGTTACGATAAACAACCCCCAGTCTACATTGGAAATCAATTAAATTGGTCAGGAGCTTCATATACTATGAAGCTGTCTGCGTATACTATAGACACCAAGACAGTGAGCTGGAAAGGTTTTACTGCATGGTGGCATAATGGTTAACTTGTACCTGCAAGTTCCAGAATGTGATTTAACTACATTAATTAAGACTTTTATACCTTGCAGTCATAGAAGTTAAGAATTATAGAAAATATACAACTGAGAAGCCAACGGCGAACCAGACAGTAAACTCCACCAAACACATGAGAGAGGAATGACACTGCTCGCAATGACTTAGGAGGTTATACAACTCAGAATATCTTAGAAGAGCAACAGTAATAATCAGATTTACTTAAGTTTATTGAGATCTGCAAATGTTTAACTATTCTTTAAATCAAATGCTTTATTCTTGCTCCAGGGCATCAATGAAGCGTTCGTGTACATATAAATCACCTTTAGACTCCATTAATATGTAGAATCTCTCTTTCCAATGGCACACAGAAGAACATCTTGTTGTCAGCAAAATGGGTTGCTTACAGCAATAACACAAACAAAACTACACTTTCAGCCATAACTTCTGTTTTTCATGGCTCATAGACTGCTATCAGAGGTAGCTGCTTGTGTGTTTTATATCTTATCTTTGGAACATGTTTTGTAAGTTACACATCTCCTAAGTGACAGCTCACACAACACTACGTGCTGCCTTAAACACAGCCCTGACTTATAGCCAGAAGCGAATGGCAAGCGTGTTTCATTATACTAAAATTCTACCATAGGAAAATAGTTCTTTTAGACTAAGCATATGGCATAAGTATATGAAATGTGTTTTAGTTCTATACTAACTATTCAATTACACACCCTCTACAACTGTAATTTTGGATCTGCAATTTGTGCGTTTATGCCATGTTAAGTCAGACAACTGCTCGCTAAATACTTGAGTTTTCCACTGTACCTATACAATCTGTTACAAATAATGTATTAGTAGTAAACTCAACTGAACATTAATCAAAACACTTTTCAACCAGAACCGATAAGCACGGAGGATTGTCTACCATCCTGAGACAATGAACAAAGGAAAAAAAAAACAACTACAAAAACAAGGTTTCAGTGTGAAAGCTGAGCTTCAGTAGTTCATCACTGCACGGTTCATCGCTCGTGTTCTTTGCACAGTGCAAGCTTCAATGGCTGTTTTTGCATATTCATGGAACGCAGCTATGTACATATAAAAGTTTATACCATCCCCTGATTACATGAAGTACGCTTAAGTCTTTTGCTACTAACAATATTTAGACAAAACTAACAAAATTTACACACGCTATTTGTCCCAAAGGTGAAGCTATATCACTTGCATATTGTCACTTTTAAATACCAAAAAAAAAGCGTAATTTTAACTTTACTCGCATAGACTTTTCTCTCAGGACTTTATTTTCTCGCACGGCAAAAACATCCTTTGAAAAACTACCTTTCTCAAGGGTCCAGGATGTTACTGAAAGGCGGCAGTGGCACAGCTGCACTGCCTTTGTAAATGAGATGTAATAATCTTGCCAGTGCACTCATACTCTCAGATCTGTTCAGGTGTTTTCCACGGCTGCACTGCAAAGATTGCCATTAATTGCCATTAATAATCCAGTTCATTAATGGGCTGCCCGCCCATTAATGATCTGGAGAGTTACTGCATTTCAAGCTACTGCAGAGCATAGAGACAACTCTTCCTATACCAATATTAGAAGAAATACCTTCAAAAACACTTTCATTATTAATTACATAAGCAGTGGTCAATGAAGTATCTATCATTATTTAAAGTCACTGTAAGATGTTCATCTCTGGGAACGATCTTAACCCGCATCAGAAGCTATACAGAAAAGTGGGTTTCTTGGCTGCTATTGGGTGGGTTTGGGAGTTGTGGATAGAAAGGCAGTTCCCATTCAACTATCTCACTCTCCTGGTCCTGCAGATTGTCTAATTCTCTTTCTTCTAATTTCTTTTATTATTTATACATGAGACGCAAGAACTTAGTGGACCACTAAAAGGTTTTTCTTTCTGAAACGTAATGTTTCTTTTATCTCACAACACTCATATATAGCCATTACTCTAATAACAGGTCTACACACAACATGTTCAGTGATCCTCAAAGAAGCTGAAATGGAATTACTAAAGCATAACCATAATGCACCGCTACATAAACATATTAACATTATATTAACCGCGCTGTGCCTTCCACTACAGAGACTGAAAACTGAAAGTACCATTTTCTCCATAAACTGTGGCAGATTACTTAAAAATTATGCAAGGGCAGCCATTTAACTTATCGTTACATCTCATGCTAAGAAATTCTAATTACACAGACTATGTGTCAAAAATTGGATACAGCTTGTTAACAAGCATTTTTAACTATTATGCAGGCTTGTTTTATACAAGGGCTCGAAATCTGTGGATTAGAACAGCCAAAGGTCTTAAAGCCATCTGATGATATAACACAAATATGTCAGGACACGCTGTTGAGGCTTGAGTCACTGTGTGTTGGAATCTGATTAAATTAGCCATCCACAAACTCTTCCTGCCACTCTGACCTCCTTGGTAGCATATCGATGCTTTGGCCACCATCCAGATTATAAAAACAACTGCCAGACACCTCCAGGATAGAATGTCGGAACAGCGGACATGAAATACTATTCACCTACATTGTTTTATTGGGCCAGATTTCAAAACACCATCAACACTACTGTGGTAACACACCAAAGCCTTTTGTGTTTATACTACTTAATAACCCACAAAATTCTGCTTTTGAAAGAAAAGGTTCTACAAGAACAGTATTATATTTTGGTTTATGAAGTAAAAGATCATTATTTTTTAAACAACTTTGCTCTTTACCTTCCAGACACATGCCAAGCACAACTGCTTGCTCAAACAGTCTTGCTCAAACTGAAGAACAGGCTGTATGCCACCAGAAATGCCACATTTTACTAAAGAAAATATACATTTATAAAATAGCAATAATATTCAATAACTCAGGCAATGTGGTTTTATTCATGCATGGTGCTGTGTAGAAAATATAATGAGCAAATAAATGCTTATCGGAATTAAAAATATACTAATTCAAAGCAATGTTTACTGGTCAGAATGACAGGCCATTTCTAATCAATTTAGTCTTGATAACCTCTTGAAAAATACTTTTAGATATTAATACATCACAATGCTTTTTGTACATCTTTGTCCCGTAATTGCAGGACACTTGTGACCATAATCCTCCTGTCTAAAAGCATTGATAGTTTTCTTTCTTTTTTAAAATAAAATCCTCTAGACATGAAATTTACAAAGTACCACCACCCTTTGCCCAATATCCTGCTTTCATTCCAATGTTTTACAGTGTATCCCACCGAACGTGTGCAGAGTTTGGAACTCCCAAGGCAAGCTACAGTATGTACTGATAACCACCAAAGAAATAACACCTGTTGCTTTAATTAAGACGATTTATGTTGCCCATCTGCTGGCAGCATGGGTAGTCTCCAATTTAGTTCAAAATGAACATAAAAGATCTTGAAAAAGACTGATGTCTTACGTGGAGATCAGTCTAACCAGTACATGCTCATGCTTGCTGTTTCAGGAAAGATCTACAATTTTAAAAATACAAAGATGGGCCAGTTGTGTACTGTAAACTTACCAGATTAAACAAAGGTTCTCAAAGAGTTTTCTTTCTTTCGTTTCTGCACGCAAGGCCTTATTTAGGTGACATTTTCTTCCATATTCAAAACAAGTAAAACTGGTCATCATAATGCTGGTTGATGTCAATGGATATTATATTAATTTCTGTGGCATGTAAAAAATGTAACAGCATAAATTTGGAATATTATATACATTGGATTTCTTGAATGATGCACTGTTTGCTAAAACATGCTTCCATTCATTGCTGAAGTCATTGAAATCAGGTGACCATCAGTATCAATACAGGCATGATACTTTCAACCCATACTATTTAAAACTTTAACATGCATTGACTCATACAGCACGTAGCTGTCGCAATAGGGCACAGCTTCTGTTTCAAGCTGCTTCAGAAAAAGTAGACACTGACCATGGGTTCCAGTCGAACAGTGCTGCCATTACAATTTCAAACAAACTGTTAAATATCAGGGTATTTTGGCGGACCTCTCTCTGTTTGAAAAGACTCAGGTGGGCCCATCAAAGGAAAGTGATAAAAGAGCACAAAGCTGGACTGAAAGCTCTAGTAACTAACCTGCTGACAGGTATGACCTTTGGCCTCCATTTGTTTCTGAGACAGCAACCTTCAGCTCTTGTTTTACAATAAGCAAACATACTTCTGAGCAAAAAAAATCATGAGCAGTGATAAATATCAGAAAGAAGAGACATAATGCAAGCTACAGTGAGGGCCATCAATAAGAGAATGAAAAGAATAAAGATGACAAATTTATCGCCAATATATATATTTAATTTTCAAGTCATTTCTATGGTCAATGTAAATAGTGGCATTTTTTCTTAGGGCTTTTCACAAGGTGCCAGCAATTGCATGGTGACAAATAAAAATTGCTTCATTCAATTTGGCCCATTTTCCCAGATCTTTTTGAAAATAAAAAAAATGAGGAAAATTCTTAACTTTACTATATTATGGAAACTGAGATTCTACACATAATGGTAACTTATAGTTTTGCTTGTGCACATTATTTGCATGTGTGTCATGTAATGGAAATGTTAAGATGTTAAGTTTATTTTTCCTATAAATCCCATCATCTGAATCACTAATTTGATAAAGGAAACTGAAAACTCAGAGTTTGAATAACCTCAAAGAAGGGTGAAGTTAAAGACCCAAGGACACAAGTTAAAAAAGACGCTGTGTACTTAGAACAGAAAACAGGATGGACTTCTTTATACAAACGTTTGTGGATGTCTACAGCAAGCTACTTTGTCATGTTGATAAAGCAGATACCATGTGATTCTTCAGGAAATGCCTGGAAGAGATTTTCTGAATAAGCTCCTAGTAACTAAACAAGCAAGACTGCCTAAATACAATATAGCAATATATTATATGAAATATCTGCTTTTTAACTACCACTTTTAAACATTTCTTATAACACATTATTCATTCAATCATTAATTTTATTCATAAAATAAAACAGGGGAGGAGGAGAACGCATAGGGAAATACTAAAAATAGTTATACATACAGTATATTGAAGATACAAGCATTAAAGCAGTTTTAGCACAGTGTCAAGTTTTTTCATAAAAAAAAACTATTTAAAATCTCACACTGAATGTTTCTAAATTTACACAGAAAAATACAATTGTACTTAGGATGCAATGTTTGTAAACCCCAGAATGCCCTGCACTGTAACGTCCAGCTGTCTTCTTGTTTTATTCTGAATTTATTCTGCTAAAGATGAGAAAAACTATGAGATTGACAGTTGTGGAAGCATGAAAAAAAATGCATTTCCATGCCAGATACCACCTGTCAGGTCTTGTGTTGTCATGCAGTAGTTTCTATTTCTAAACCCTGTTAACCACACTTCTTCCAAAAAGCATCCATGGACCTCATATTTGCATGTGTTAGATAGTGTGAAACAAACAAGAACAGAAAGGAGGCAATTAGCCCATGCCTCAAATAAAACATTAAGGGAACTAGTCAGACATGTATTGTAAGGTGCATCGAGATAATGACAAGGATTTGTGTTTTAAACCTACCTCACTCTACATCCCTACACTATTTAAGTTGCCTACGTCTATTTAACCACTTTCATGTTTATTAGGGCCCTGTTGATTGAGATAAATGGAGCTGCACACAACTCATGATTCAGCCGATTGGGCGAAGGCTTGCTAATGAGTCCCTGCACTTACTCCTAAATCCTGGAGATATTAATTATCTTCTTTCCAACAGAAAAGATAGGACCGACTCCCTACTACAGCAAATGAAGAAAGCGTCAACACTGAATGCTAACAGAGGAAAAAGAATGCTTTAAAACTGCAGTAGCACATTCCAGCAGAAATGGAGTTTCAATACCCTGGGTAAAATGACATTTGTTGGGTGATAGTGAGCAAGTCAGGCACTGTGTATTTAACAGGCACTGGATTCACAATCACCCACATTCAAATGAAGATGTAACATGATTGCTTTTTCAATTACAAAACAAATATTTTTATAAATTGTTTATGTCATGTGCTATATATTGCACAATATAGTTCTTAACCTGTTGGGACACTATTGAAATGAGTAAAAATCTTGCAGTCATATAAGTATTTTTTGTGCATTACAGTGATTCAACAATAGCTAACCACAGGCTTTTAGAGCAATTCAAGCAATCCCTCTCCCTGTTTTTCTACTGTTATTACAGATATTTGAAGCATTATCTATCCTAGGTTTTTTTTTTACTGACACCTGGAGAATGCAGTGTGGACTTATTTTGTAAATAATATGACGTATATTACTCTTGACCAGTTACCTCTCCACTCTCGTTCAGTGAACACTCAAAGCTTCTCTTGCAATTATAGGGATGGAGCTTTCATCAAGATGTAGCGTTCTCTTCATTGCAGGATATGACAGTTAACCGCCAGGATAATTCTAGACTGGGCCGCACCAAGTAATTACAGCTCAGCAAACAAAACCTCAATAACAGCGCACTGACTGACCTTGCTGGTAAAATGACAAACAAGAGCTTCATTCCTCTTTCTTAGGTTTTACTGGTGCTGTTACTGTAACAGAGCTATATATTTGAAACCAAATGGTTTTCCAGCAACCAGGCAGAAAGGCCAATGAAAAGGCCTTGCAACAAACTCCATTCATATTTTGCTCTGTGTTACTCACGACATTCAGATTAGGCTATTTGTTTTCAATCTGCTTTTCAACAGTTATTTTAACAATTCAGGCATCGTATTATGCAGGAAAATATCTTTACTGCATTTGTTCCAATAACACGAACTAGAAATACATTTGCTCATTTTCTAAAATGTTCTTGGTCAGAGATTAAAGTAAAGAAGCTGTTACTTCTAAAAGTGGGGAAAATTAAAACAGCTCCAACAGAGCCCACAATGCCTCTATTTTCCATTGCTTAATTGAAAACAAATCTGAAAGATGAAATACAAATCCAGTTTTAGAAAGCTTACTGTGTTAAGGCGATTGCCGGTGAAAAGGGAAAACCAAATAATTCAGCTGGTTAGAGCTGGAAAGGGGGAGATTACAGTTAGGCATTATTTTAAAAGGCATCACCAATACAAGATAAACTGTTAAGAGCAATATAATCCGAAGGACACTTTACATACATCAATGACAAGATAACGGGCATTTTTCAAAATTTTCTGGTCAATAACTGCAGACTTTAGTTTGCGATTGTTGCAAAATATATTTTGCATCATTTTTACGTTTGACATGTAATTGACTTAACACCAAATTAAATATAGGAGTCTTGTAGGGACCCAGTCTACAGCAGCACAAGTTCTTTAAACCAGCAGCAGCTGAAAACCTGTCGACCTTAATGAGAACCCAAAGAGTCTGCAAGACCTTCACACCTGGATTTGCGCTCTACTGACCTCATAAACCCTGAACTGCTCATCCCTTGTAAAGCAGCAGAAGAATCTATTAGGCGAAAATTGACTCACACTGGCACTGGAAAGCTCATTGGGTCCTATGGATTTTGTTTCAGCTGAACTTTGAATGACTTAAAATCAGTTGCTTTTAAGTTCACATTTCTTCCAGACCTGCATATGAATATAAAACCTGCAAGGCTATGATTCTCAAAGGCCAGAGTTCCATACCCCTGCTTAAGGTAGCATTCAGTGCGAAAATGTTTTTTGTTTGATTCAAGCTCTCAGTTGGTCTACTTATTTAAATAACTACAGTACCTAACTGTAACAATTTTAAACTCTAACCATTTTAAAACAGGCTACAGGATGGTTTACAGATTAACCTGATGTACTCTTAATGAAAATAATGTTTTGACTAGTCATCTGTAAAAATCCTATGACTAATAAAACAATTAGGTTAATTGTTTAATTAGGTTGGAACAAAAAACAGAAGGCACTAGGTCACTGCAGTGCATCAGGGTAGACTGTAAAAGAAGGATAACACGTTAGTCCTAATCCATTTTGCTGCAGCATTTTGACAATGGGATCATTACTGCTTCACTAGTTGACATTTAACTCCAATACTTAATGATGGACTTCGATGTATGCTGCAATGCTCTGAAAAGAGCAATATTTGAGTACTCCTGCTCTTCCAATACAAGTTATCTTTAAGATTGTAACTACATACTTTGCACTTACTTTGTCACTAAAAACAAACAGTATATTCAATAGCTTTGTATTAATGGAAAAATCTCGCGTGCCAGTTTTCCAGCATTGCTTGCCAGCAGAGCAAGTAATCCCATGAGACCAACACCATTAACATCTTAGGAAATTGTATTACTGTGATGTTCTATAATATCATAAACAAGCTCATAAATAAGCTTTAATGTAGGTAAATCTCCCACATTCTGTCCTTTAACTTAATATGTGCTGCAGAAACACCATATTAAATGTAGGAGATGTATCCTAAATCTGATTTGGAAAAAACAACTAGATAAGGGAAAGCTTTAGAAAACATGACTCCTTTGGCTCAGGGAAATGGACACTACTCACCCTAGAACACAAAAATAATTAGCTGCAATAACCTAATGCTGTGGACCATATATATTGTTTTCTATAGCACTAAATAAAATCAATATGAAAATGAATCACAAAAGGGTCCTCCTGCAGGTCTTCAAAATGCACCTGTGAGTTTACAAATGCAGTTGGTACAGGTAGTGGACAAAAATGGAAACACCTGGGTTTATGAGGGGCACCAAGTATACAAAAAGCAAGGTCTGACACACAAGTGTGACTCATGTTAATCAAGCAAATAGCATTTAGGTATGTTTAGAGTCACGTATAAAAGTCCTGGACAGGCCATCAAGGGTTAATCTCAGTGACTTGAAAGAGTATGTTGGGGTAAAGAAGTTTAAGTAGGTAGCTACGCGTCAGCATGTGTAGATCCCTGCAAAGGAACAGGTAAAGGTTTGTTAAAGGAATCTTTTGCTTTCAGCATGAAATAAACTTTTACCCGTTCCTTTGTTGGGTAAATTAGGCAGGAGCTTCAATAAACAAGACTGCTCAACTTGCTGATGGTGTCAGCATGAAACCCCCCAGGGAAGAGACATCATCAGCGAAGGGCAACAGTGGGCAGACACACATACCCGTGCATGAATTCGAAGTCTTAGACATTCAGGCAAGCAACTGCAGTTAAGTTCAGCGCAAAAGTCAACCTAGGGTGCGAAGAGACAGTAATCAAAAACAGTCTGCCAAGAACTCCACAGAGTGGCAAACCAAACTCGCATTGCGGTGAACAAATCATTCCTCACACATTTGCAAGTCCAGTGGTGCCAAGAGCAAAGGCAACAGGCTGAGCAGTGGAAAAATGCAATTTGGTAGAATCATTTTTACCCTGTTTTACCCTTGAAATGGATGAGTGAATGTGTGGAGCAAACCTGAAGAATTTTACACCATGGTTCCAACAGTTAAAGAGTCTGGTACTGCTGTAATGATGCGGAGCACAATTTCCTGGCATAGCTTGGATACACTCATTCCCTTAGAAGGAAAGGTCAATGCTTATTGTTACTGAGTGATCATCCTGGCTTTGTATTGCAGCCAAGACGAGCGTCTTGCAGGATGACAACTCCCCCATTCATAGATTCATTCATTTATTTACAGTTCATTTATCAGCAGTAGCTATCAACCTGCAAGGGGGTTTTTCGAAACGTTTAAGTGTCTTACTCCAGCATCCTGGCCAAATTTCCCAATGGACTTTACCAACTAAAGCCTCCTAATAATCCCCCATCTATGAATTAGCTTTATAACACTGTTCTCCTCCTCACTGAGAGTTGGTGTGTGGCAAGTGTACTGGCGCACTCTGGCTGCTGTTGCATCATCCAGGAGTGTCCAGTAAAGCATCATGTAAGTGTAAGTTATTATTATTATTATTATTATTATTATTATTATTATTATTATTACAGAGCATGTGTAGTTGCCCCATAGCTTGCAGACATCCATGGTAGTCCAAAGACCCCCGAAATAATTTTTCATTCATGCTTCCATTTTTTGTCCATGTTTTAAATACTTTTTCAGAGTTCCTTCATTTTGCTGGGTGAGGTACAATCTAGAAGCAGTTGCCATGGGGTTGTGATATAAGGCCTGAGCTTCTTGATTAAAAATAAGATTCAAGAATGAAATCATAATTTAATTGTACCACTATACAGTAGTAACTTTTAAGGTTTTAATGTTAGTGTTTTTATTCCTAACATACTAGTACTAAATAAAGCTAGGCATTTATTGCTTGATGTCGCTAATATTTAACATATCAGTGAAACATTTAGGGTATAAGGCACATATTATGCATGTTTTAGTCTAACTAGCACTCAAGTTGTGTTTCAGCAACACGATTTTTAGGACGTATCTAAAAAGGACTACAATTGAAGTAGTATAATTTAACTAAAAAGCTAACCACATTTAACATCGTCTTTCTTGGTCAATCTGCTATCTTAAAATCACTGGCTAACATCTTTAGTCCAACAATATATATTGTACATTGAACAAGTCTATGCAAAATAAAATGCTTGGAACAATTCCATAAACTAAATAGTATTTATCAGAAAAATTGCACAAATTTAAGGCAAATTAAGACTACAATCCTTCTTAAGAAGGTAGTCGTTATCAAATGCTTTTGATGTCCTTCGTAGTTCAGCTTTAAAAAGGCTATTGTACCAGCATTACTTCAAACAATTCCTAGAATCTACCTCCTATCTTAAACACACACATCTAAATTTAGCCATTTAAAAGGTGTTTTACATAAAGAAAAAACACTCATTTTCTTGAGTACTACTTACAGGACAAAACGGTTTTAAACCAGCTGGTACTCTCCTTCACTGAGCAATAAATTAATTCAGCTGCCTGAACCAGCCCCTAAAACCAACTGCCCATTTAGAACAGCTGAAGACTTATGTAACAAACACTCTGTCCCACATTTAATGGAACTAACATTACCACAGTAGCACATGTCTACTTTCCTCCTGCGTCTGGAAAAGTATACAGAAGCTTGATGACATACAGGATTAACTCAGTCTTCTGACAACCTGTCTTTGAGTTTAATTTAGCCTATCATTTAGTCCAGCACTTTCTGTGAACTATTTTTGCTTTAAAATTATACAATATTGTAAGATCTAGAAAAAAGTACTTTTAAAGAAGCCAATGTAAAATGAAACCCTCTTTTTGGTCCTACTAAAGCAGGATAAAGGTGAAGTCTACGTTGAGAAAGAGTTTTCTCATGTTTTAAAAAGTGATTATCAATGGCTGAGCGAGTTCACTTCAAAATATTTGGTTAAATAATTTCCAGTAGAACATTTAATTTGATAGTTTCTAAAATGTAATTTAGGAAATGGATGTGTGCATTGTGGAAAAATTAATTAAGCTAAAAAGGGGTAAGACACCTTTGAGGAAGAAATGGCTGAAAAACTGTGTCAAACTATGAAAACGTACAACCAACGTCCAACACAAAGAGCAAGAGCACAGCCTAGGCAACACAAAGTCTGTGTCTGAAGGTAGTTTGTCATTCATAAGGTGAAAACTAGGTAGTTTGTGCTGTTGCACACTAAATTTAACTGAACTATTCTTATTGACAATGATCATTTTACAGACCTGGATTGATTTGGGTGATTCATTTACATTATGTGATTTACAAGCAAGAATGCACAGTATGACTCATTTTTATCCCCTTTTTTATTTTTTATGAAACTGAGATACATTGACTGATACAGTGTTCTGTCATAATGAAAAATACATCTGCCGCAGTGTATATGAAAGGGGGCTTATCAAAGAAAACACTGTGGCAGGTTTCCCAGAATTCTTTCTCAGTCCTCAAAACAGGATTTGTAATGTGATGCACAAAAACAAAATCTAAATCAAAATGCTTTTGGAAACCCGGGGAGAACATATTACATTGCCAAATCATCTTTGAGGAGCTTCACATACATTTAATAATTTTAGGAAGGTTGCTGAAGCTTCCCACTGGCAAAATAATAGTACATCAAATAATGTTTATTTTTACACAGAAAGCGTTAAATAGCCATCTGACTTGGAGGGTGTCAGACACTTAACGAAAAACAAGGGAAGTTAGAGACATCTAAGAAATTTCTGGGGTCACTGACAATACAAGACAACAAATGTCAAAAATAATAAAGGGTGAGCCAGTTACAGGTATCCTGATGTAACACCGCACCAAATGTACACTGCTAAGAGAGAACTTCATCGCTGGTTAATGTATATTATTTGCTTATTTGGGCATAAGAGATTATGAGAGTTTTCCCAGACTCCAGTGGTAAGAAAATCTTGTTGTAAAAACTAAGTACGTTCGAAAGAAGATTCAAGTAGACGTCTAACCGTTTTTCCCTACAATGTGTTGTAGAAATGTAGTTCGCACAATGACGATTCTGTAACTCATGCACACTGGAGCTTGATGTACTGTCATCAGGCGTGTACTGTAAATCAGGAAGGCCAAAATCCCTTAAGTTACCAAATATCTCTAGTTTCAGTATTTTTTTTCTATGGTACAAAATAAGAATTGTTTTTTCCTAAACAAAATTAGACAAATGATTTGTTTTAATTAAAAAAAAATATTTTCACGTTTTTTCAACCATTACTCATTTCAAATTAAGAGGACGAAACATGTTCTCTTACACTTAGGTCTTTCTATTCTTGATGCACTTTTAGAGATGCAGCCCTGATTCCTGCAAAGCAAAACAGACCAACAAGAAGCCCGAGTAGAATGAGACCACATTAGAAACAAGCAGCACGACAGCTTCTATCTTCAGGGCAAAAAGCAAGCATGCAATACAAAACACACACTCATAACACAACGAACAACTGTTCACCACAAAGACAGTCACAAAAACAGCAAGAGCACATCAATAACCCCTGTTTGCTATACTCATACATGGTCTAATTTATCTCCGTTTCTTTTTGATCTTTTTAAAGAAACAAGTACCGGCTCTTTTAGAATATTCTGGTGGGAACACTGGGAATTAGCTGATAGAGGATTACAGGCTAAGAATAAATGCATACAGCTGATAAGTTGGAGCTAATGTTCATGCACAGTGCAAAACAGTTAAAATGGTACTTACAGAATTAATGTAATCTTTGCTTACTTGTTTATGCAAGACTAACCAGAATTTAAAAAAAATGCATTTCATGTCCAGTTTAGCTCTGACATTGCTACAATAGGAAGGACAAAGACAGACTGAGGCAACAAGAACAACAAAACAGAAGTCAAGAACAGAAGGGCTTGTGATGTTTTCTCCTGCGTGGTTTATGTTTAGTTTCTTGAACTAGTATGAACCGACTAACTCCAGGTCACTCAGCCCCATTACCGAAAGGTGATTCCCATTTCCATCACGGGAGCTTTCATTTCTATCTGTAACCGGAACATTTTTGAAATGTATGCACTCTTTTATTTCTGGAACAATGCCGACATAAAAGGTCATAATCGTTACACTTCTATGAAATAGCTTTCTCCATTTTTCCTGTGTCTGGCTGACATCAGGTCATTATAAAGATAAGAACTAAATTAATCCATACGGACCTGTAATTTATACAATATGTAGCGTATAGATAGTTTGGTGTTGATTTTTAAGTTTGACTGGAAGGACCAGTAAGACTGATTACTACTCTATTTCACTGTATGTGAAAGTAGGAGTTTTCATGTTTCCCTGTATGTGCACATACAGGGTATCATACACACAAGTTCTTTTTTACAGAATTATTCTGACTGTTTAATTTACTTAGTCTATGAACACTGGATTCTGCTGCAAAAAGATAGCAAAGCTGAAATATTTACACAAGAAGGTGTTTGAACACCTGCCTGTTAATTAAACATTGGCAGCACTAAAGCAAGGGAGGCCATAATGGGGCATTTGATGATGTGAAGCAAGTATTGGAGTACATGTGCTTTTGAAAAGCAGTCCTGTTTGTTTTATGAGTGGCATGTAATTAACAGAATATTAGCTGGTTATTTGGTTTTCTCTCTCTAGTAAGTTGTCCTTTTTAAACATCCACTAGTAATGTAAGGAATATTTTATAGAAACCACCCTAAAAACTACACATGTACCTCTTATTCTATATTTGAAGTGGGAATATTTTTAGAATTTTATAGTCTCTAACTGGTCAAACAACGAAGAGTGGCGGTTAGATTTAAAAACCTATCAACAATTCAGAGCAATGCTAACTAATCGGTGTGTAACATTTAGAATTAAAAGTTAAGTATCAAATAATATAGACTTTACTCCTTCATTTTGAAGATCTTAAATACAAACATCAGTCGTTATAATTGCATTTGTCTGCTCCAGCATTTTTCACCTTCTGCTTCATTTCTGTTAAATTCTTTCAAACTATCAAACCATGTGTATGAAGTTTAATAACCTGAAGAATCTTCCAAGTATTAAAATAGCTTTGTTGGATACTTTCAATTTTACATATCAAACCAGAAACAGGAAAATAATGAGAGTTTAGACACCTTCAGCATTTAGAAAGCTACCTTTGCAAACAGTCTGGTATTTTGTACTGTAGTTCGCTTTGATAGTGGTTTCAAACAAAATAAGCAGTTAGAGGCACACTAGACATGAGAATCTTCAAAGGGTTTTAACTCTGCTGTAAAGGTTAAGCTTACTCTTCTGTAAAATACACCGTTTCTAATTTCAGAACCTATATAGTCCAAAGAGGCAGGGAGTCCAAAACCTTTTGAAATGTTTGAAACTTTGAAGTACTGCAGATTTTGCTCTCATTTGCCTAATGTTTAATCAACTCTCTTCCTACTACAAAAATAACTGAAAGACGTCATGCTGAATGCTGTTGCTGTGCTTTAGTATTACCCAAGTTTCCTGAACAGTCAAATCGTGGCAAAAATAGTGAATTAACCAGGCATTGTTGTTTATAAAAAGAAAACCTAAATAAAACCAGCACCCTTTCATTTTCTAACCTGATTTCAAAGCAATAAAAAAAACTAGCAGCAAATTGCAGTAACAGGAGAGACAAAAAATAACATGCACATGAGCCAGATTAATTCTGTTTATTTTACGAGTCCCCTTTTAGGCCAAACGGCCCAGCAGAGTTAAACCCCAGAATGCAGTAAGCGAAGCAGACAATAGCAACTCTTGTTCAAAAATGCTCATTGTCAGCAGACTTATTTGTGTACTGCAGGAACACACTCTTTGTTTACATCACTTGAAACACCTGCAATGAAAATGTGCACTAGTCTATATAGCCTGTTCAGATTGCAGTAACATTAATTCTGCCATCAGATCATGACAGTCTTTACAATGTTTCTGGGTTTCTTTACAGTCCAGAAACATGCAACTAATCGTTGTTTTGACATAAAGAAGATACTTCAATCAGAGACTGAAGTAGAGAAGTGAACTGAGCAAACCAACCAGAGGCTAAAAAGCAGCAAAATTGTTCCAGAACACTACTGTCACACATATTGAGCCTTGAAGTAAAGTGTAGGTTCATGCTTGAAACTTTATTTTCCTTCAAAGGCCCTGCACACACTTGTCACATCTGACCAGACTCTAATCTCAAATGACAAGGTTCTTCCCGGGGACTGTCTGACTTATAATCATGGAAAATTACTGAGCTGATGTGTTGTGACATCTCTTTATGGACGACTACATCTCTAGACTGACTTTTGAAAGAGAGCTATAATCACAGCACTGAGACCTAATTTATCCTTCGTATTGTATAAGCCACCATGCAAAAACCAGGCTTTCCATTCATAAAGGCCCTACTGGGCATTTTAGAAGCTGGCCATTCTTTATTAAATCACTATCAACTATCAATGGCATTTTCATGCAGATACAAACAGAAGTTGCCTGGGTTGATCTGCAACATACTGTGTACATTCAGCCTGTATTTGTAAATCTCTGTATTTGCACAGAAATATAAATATTTATTTATAAAAACATAATAGAAAAATCAATCCATTTCGGATATACATCAGTATATTGATGTAACTTATCTTCACACATCTGGACAAGAATTCAACTGAAAATGTAGGTTGTCTTTTTATAGGAGCAACTAAGCAACAATATCAGTACAGGTACTTGGTCTGTTTCCTACCTCCACATGACAGACAAATTTAATAAGGGGCTTGAAAACTGTACTACATGAATAAAACAAAACTTGTCAACCCGTGTCTATCTTCTGGCACTCCTGTGTTGCTAGTAGGTTTGTCGGTTTACTTGGTCAAGTCTGCATTTTCTAAAAATGTATTAAAGCAAATTAAGCTCATCATTGAGATTTTCTCCCTTTCCTTCAATGGTAAGTCCTCATTATAGCAAGATCAAAACCTGCTAGAATACTTGTACAAGTAAGAAAATGTTAACTTCATCAAATGCTGCATCCTTTACCTAAATTAATATTAAACCAATTTATCACTCTGGGAATTATTTTGTGGGGATTCTATGCTTTACTTTGCATAGCCCTTAACAAAGGGCCCCTCAGTCGTAAAAAATATTTTAACACTGGTGGGTGTAGCATATTTCTGATGAAGCAACAATAGTTCTTAAAGATGCAGTACTCTGGGATTTATTGCCGAAATCAGTACAGAAACAGGGAGACCAAAGACAAAAATGCCATCTTTCTATCATTCAAGGGGTCACCTTCTTGCACAATTGTGATATCTGAAAATATATAATGTATATGCACTACAATAGTCATCCACATTCAACAATTGCTTAGTCCAGTACAGGGTGTTAAGTCAGCTCAGACCCTAAGTACCTAACCTGACAGAAAATGGGAACAAAGATGCAATCTGGACAGTAAGCCAGTCCATCACACAGATTACTTGTTATTTCTGCCTTAAACTAAGATCTAAAAATGCAAACCAGTACTAAGAGTTAATCCCAACATGTCAAAACCTAAAAAAGCATGATTTCCCACACATTTGGGGACAAATTTAGCATTCTGTCAACACATGACTGTTTTGTACAGCAGAAAAGCCAGGCTTTGCGATCTGGGAAGAGCCTGATCGATCCGGGTCAGCCTTCAATGAGATCATGACGGTCCACTGCGGCTCAGTGTCTGTAACCCAGCCAAGCGGGTAAACACTGTGTTTGCGATTTACTGTATGTGCAGTGGCCCGTTACAAGGCAGAATTCTCTCCACATCAAGAGTCAAGACAGTGGAAATCACCTGAGAACACAGAGTGAATTACAAACACGAGTGCTTCAAGCATCACAGCAGACAAGCTGCTGAGGACAAGAACACGGGAGCTAAATATCTGTAAAGGGTATTTGTGGCTGTGGGCCTGGGGAGGCAGGGGTCTAATGTTCTGCTTTAATTCTAATTTCTGAGACAATAAAAACAGCCATTGACATCCAGCTGCTGTGGTGGTCTCCCAAAGCACATTGTTATATGTGTTGTATGTTCGTACGCTTCCCCCGTGCTTTAGAGATGTTCAGGTTGAAAGACAGGAAAAACGCAAGGAACAACTGGGGACAGCTTGTGGCATTCAGCACTTATCCTCATCTCTCTTCCTCATGTGTACACGTTAAATGTGTAAGAGCAGTGGTGCTAGATACATAAAGATGGTGGCGTTACATATTGACATTGATTGGACATTTGATAGGTTTTATGCAATCGGCTATCCATCTCAGGAGACATGAGATAATAGTTTTATTATACAACTTTCTGATTGGAACCCATTGTGTCTTACACTGACAACCCCTACATTCATACCTGGAGAATGAAGGACAGGCTCCTTCAACCCAGTAGCCATGAAGCCATTCATCTCTTTACACTACAATACACATGAGTTTCAGTGTCAACTGGAGGAGAAGGGTGTCCCTCATCTACATCACTGTGAGCCCACAGATGTCCCCATTGTCAGAAGGACCGGGCCAGCTAACCCTGATTCACACGTCTATCCCAGTCTCGATCACAGAGCTCTGCCCACTCAGAAAGAGCGCCTCTAGCAGCAAAAACACTAGGCAGTCCCCCAGAAACCAATGTATTTTTATTTCAATGACTTCATCCTCTTCTAGAAACAATTTAAAAATACTTCAAACATTCAGCGTAATTATAAAGCTATAATTGATATTGGTTATCATTTTATAGGCCTTAAAACAAATGCTTCTAAATTCACAGCTTATGTTACTTATTCAGCAACCATTAAACTTTGTGAAGCCTGAAAGCCTGAAGCTAGGTATTTCTTTAATGTGTACGTCTTCATGCTGAGATAGAACATGATTACATTCATCTGGTATACATATACCTAAAAAAGATTGGCTCTGGGGATGAATCAGGTTATCAGAATGCCCAAAAACATGAATTACAAACTGTGTGTAGCTAACTGCACCAATCCTTTTCATTTTTTTCCACAAGAACAAAGCATTTTCTTTTTCGTGCTCATTAGGTAGCAAACAATATAGGTTAGATTCTTGTTTTGTTCTTTGCATTTAAAATTATAAGACCACCTACTTTGAAAATAATTCCACACTCTCTGAACTTTCTATTTTGTTTAACCAAGGAAGCACAAATTTTTTTTTTAAAGAAAAACTGAGAAAACAAATCTGCAGTGAATGTTTTCAGTTTCTTCCTGTAGTAAGTTCATGTAAACAGGATACCTCAAATGAAATTTTAGCGTTTGAAAAAGCCACACGTGAATATGAAGCGACAACTGAAAAAAAGGTGTGGTGGAAATGTACTAAAAGACATAAGACTGGAGAAAATCCGTTATATGTTTAATTTTAAAGACTCATCTGTTCAACTCAGTGCCATATCTTAACTTTTAGTCATTTCCAAGGTTTAGTCAGACTGAGCCAAATTAAACAACACTTACCTCTGAAGAACATACATAAACAAACAAATCTCAAGGTTTATCTATAAATGATCAAATTTACATAACTGAGAATTAATAAATTATTCTTAGATTTTCTGAACTGTGAAATGTAGTAATTTACTTTTCAAAAGTAAAAGAAACAATGAATTACCTGCTTTACGTGTTGTTCATGTGAGGTTTATATTGTGAAAACAAATGCCTCATTACACTCATATAATTTATTTCTATAATCACGTGACAATTGCAATTCTTATATCTTGACTTTATGACAACAGATGCTTCATAAAAACTGTGTATCTAGGAGTATCTAAAGTATCACTCGATTTATGCTCTCTATGATTAAAGAGATCAAAACGAGAACATCTAAACGTACAATCTGAATAAAACAAACTAAAATGCTTATTGTATCCTAGGGGATCTCAAAATGCAGAAGAGGACCCAATTCAAACCACAGCCACCCACCATAGTAACTCAGAGCAGCCATGATGCACCAACAGCCATACAACACAAAGTGAGAAGGTGCTTTATCAATTGAATTAAGTGGAAAATTGAGGTAGGCCAATTAAGACAAGTACATTTAGACAAAAAACTGAGGTTTGAAACTCCCTACGCTTACAATCTGTGCCATAGAACCTGTTTAACACCTTGTTCAAGGAAGGCAGCTCCTACAGATAGCTCCGCTTACCCCTTGAAAAGATTCATTCAACAGACAAGACCAAGAATAAGTAACCATGCACATATTACTTTGTATTATTTTCTTTAAACAATTAAAAAACAGCCCACCAGAGGAGAGGGACAATTCAATGCGCAATAAAATTTAAACACAATGCTCCACTACTGGCATGAATGGTGAATGGTGAACTGAATGGTGTTCCTGTTCAGTAAAGTGTGTACCAGTAACAGAAGTGATGATATCTGCACTGTACAGTGCACTAAGCTTAAGAACCACATTAATCAAACCTAACACCATTAATGCTCCCTACCTCTGCAGAAAGGCATCTTAAACAACTGTGCTCTCGGCCTTTGTAACCACTCAAATTAATTCCTCACAGGCCTTAGGAAGGCACTGTAAGTTGACTCAATGTTTTTATTTCAGAAGAGTAGCACTGCACACTGCAATTTAACTGCAGACTAGTCTTAGTCTTACAATTGACACTGTACATCCGTTTTTATGGTTAGAATCCAACCAAGTCTGTAGCAAAGATCTAAATCAATCTACTGTAACATTCATGGGCCACGTGCCAATTTATAAACCACTTGTAACAATTTCTAATTATTCTGTTGATCCCTTGCATTGTAAATTAGCAATGTAGCCAAGATAAATTATTATACGCACAAAATACAAAAAAAAAATATTTTGGCAAAAGTATTTTGACAATCAACATATTTAACTTGAAACCCAATTGTTGCTTAATCTTTAATGGACTTTTTAACAATAGCATAACTGGAATTCACAGAAATCATTTTGCCATTTTTATGTTTTTTTACCCAAAACACACCTGTCTGCAACTATATCAAATTTTAAGCAAATCTTCTAGCCAAGCACTTTAAAATAAACAAAGACGTACTTTCTAAAAAGAGAAAGACATGACTTTGATGTATGAAGGTCCACTGGTTTGTCTGCAGGTCCTCTAATGCCGTAAGTTTATTTTAAATTTCAAACATTAACAATGTTTATAACATGACTGCCTATAAATCTTAGTAATACCCTTTATGCAACTTAAGAAGAAACTGAAGAATATTTGCAATTGCAGAGTCACCAAGACTCGATTGTGATGAACAGTTTGACACAAAATTAAATATGAAATGCTATCAGCAGCAGGCTACTTTACAGTACTTGTGTGTTTATGTATAAACATTGGTGTTCTTGCTGAGAAACATTTCACTGATGGCCTCTTTCCAAGTACTAAAGCAGCAGCCACACAAACGTGAGAATTCAGAAAAAAATGAGCTTTTTCTGTTGCTACTGAAAACAGTTGATTCTTCCGTTGAAAAACAAACAGTACCATTCCATCTGCTCCATTATCAGGCTTGGCATAGATCACATCATATTTAATCTGGAAAAACTTTCACAATTGCCTAATAGAAAAATACCTGGATTTACTGTCAAAATTAAACATTTATATCTTGTTATCCAAAACAAGGTACTTATTTTGTTTTCTTTAAGAAACAGTGATATTGCAGAAGAATGAGCTGCAAAATGATTTTTAGTTAATATTTTTATAGAGAATTCATAAGATAGATCTCATTTCTAAAAATAGACAGTCAAGAATCACTCTTTTGACAAGCAAGCAAACAATGAAATTGTGCACCATTTAGTACACTTGGCCTAAGTTCATTGCTGCTCTGGTTTTACAAAACAAATTATTAAGGACAGAAATGAACTGAAAAAAATAATAAAAATAAGTATGTAGCTGCATCAACTATTCCCATATTAAAAAGAATGGAATAAGCAACCAGCTTATTCAACAACCACCACAAATATGAAGAGAATTCTCTGTAATTATTTCTTACATTGACACTGAAATTTAACCTATAAAGTAACCCTTGACAACACTTAGCTTAAATAACTGTACAGCACAGCCATCAGTGTAGCAGGTGGAAAATGATGAGACATGGACAGAAGCTATGGAGGCAAACAAGGGCCTCAACAAGACCCGCAACCATCCTGACCTTCTTGCCATTGATCAAGGTTCTATTTAATCAGGAACTCTGTGGACACTGATGTCAACAGCTTTTCCAGTCCACTCAGGAGTCTTCCATTCAAACAACATGTTTCAGTACCTTTCCTACACCCACACTGTAGGTCTTCGTCAATGTTAAAGCTACAAGTCAAGCCTTGGAAGAGACAGGAGTGCAGATTTAAGTGCAAATGATACTCCCGTCAGCATCCCACATGGAAAGACGGAGTCCTAAAATCAAGCATCTACTTTTTTCCCTTGCCTGGATAACGCTGCCAAGTGGGATCATCTGTACGATGACAAAAATCAGAGATCTTTCTGGACCTCCAGAAGGCCTCCTGAAGTTAGCTTTGCCATCAAGAGCACATGAAACCTAAACCAATTCAATGAGCTCCTTACGAGTTTCCCTCTCAAGTGTTCCAAAGCAGTCCGATTCTGGAGTGGATTCATCAGCTATCTTGAGACCCAAACACAAGACAATTAGGAAAAAAAAGCATCCCTGTTTGCAAGAAGGATCTGCTGGAAAGTTTTCTGGATGAAGCAGCAGTAACCATTTATTTAAATAAAATCTGTTGCCCTGCTCAACATTTCTGCCTCCAACCCTGCTGTGCCCCA
Organism: Lepisosteus platostomus; assembly: GCF_059453375.1. Classification (NCBI taxonomy): domain Eukaryota; kingdom Metazoa; phylum Chordata; class Actinopteri; order Semionotiformes; family Lepisosteidae; genus Lepisosteus; species Lepisosteus platostomus. The sequence continues at coordinate 7,218,453 of NC_142628.1, read as the reverse complement.
CATGCAAATAAAGTTACTTAATGTGTAACTTATGTATAAACTTCACCAGGCAACTAAGGCAAAGGAACATTCTTGAAATTACAGGTTTTACCAACTATGAATTCATACTCTGAATCATTCAACGACGCCAAATATTTTTATAATGTCATCACTGCACTGCAATTCCAAAACATATTTTAAAGAAACACCTTGCCAAGTACTTGGATAAATAGGAGACACAAATAGGTGAAAAAATAAACAGAAGAGCAAGTCTCCCACTTTAAATATTGAAGAAAACCCATTTTCTATAAATCCTGACCTTTGAAAGTAAATTATCCTGACCTACAGTCAGCATTTAAATAGTGAGCAGTATTCAAAGCAATACATTGTAAAATCCACACTTGCTTTGCAAGACAAAACTAATAAGTTATCTCACCACAGCAACTGGCAGTGATTGTAAACAGTTTAAATCATTTTGGTTTTGAATAAATTCAGGTGGCAGGAGAGCAAATAAAATATTTAAATTTAAAAACACCAAAGAATTATCCCATGGAGTTAACTTAATTTTAGGTCTATTTTTGTGTGTATGCTAGATGTATTTATACATATTTAAAGCAGTAAATAGTCCCAAATATGTCCCACTAATTATCATCTCTAATGTGTACTTTTCTATGCAAATATACATGATGACAGACTTCCCTAATTATGTACAAGGAAGACAATGCAAAATTATTTGCATATAGCTTATATATTTGAAGTTTTACATGAAATAGACCATTTCACTATTTTGGGTGCTAAGTATAAGTTAAGAAGAGAAATGTATTACCAATGCAATAATTTCACGGTCAATCTTTTTAACAAGCTCACTGTCATCAAGAGGGCTAATAAAGAGGGTGTGCATTAAGAAAATCACAGGCTACTACCATGCATGGCAAAGAACTGGAAATAATACAGCCTGCAGATTGTATGATAATGCTTTCTACCAGGTTTTAGATGCTGTCTTGTGAGATTCTGTCCCATTCCTTGCATGATGACTGAACAAGCATGTCTCTAGCAAGCACTTCCATGTGCAGGATGAGGATGTGCATGGAGGGACCATCAGGACAAGCCAACTGGAAGGGCAGCAGGTGAGCTCAGGTTTGAGCAATGTAGCACCACACAGTCATGCTGCCATCAATCACTACAAGTGTAGGTTTGCTGTGACTAGATGTTCCTTCTCAGACCATCACACTCGGACCTTGTCAACAACTGTTCTCTTGTACACAATTATTCATGCATCATTCTGTACACCAGCACCAGACTTGCTGACATTCATAAGAATGATGGATACAAAACCCCGCCTCAATGATCAAGAGGACTTGATGTCAGGAGGTCACCACACTGATTTACAATTTGCAAATTTACAATTTGCCAACTCAAATCCCCTCATTGCCTGCAATGACCTACACACCAAAACCCCCTAGGTATAAAATTATTTTTAATTTCACACACTTTATAATAAAAAGTGATGAGTCATTACATGCATGGGTGAGAACATGTACCTTTGACAACAGAGCCCTTTCTCTGAAACCAATCTAAAAGCTTCATAGGAAAGTCTTTTTACATTTTGAAATATTTATTTTATTTAACAGGCCGTAACAGATAAGTTTTGCAATGCAACAGGCACTTAATTCATGTGTAAAGAGACCAGATATAACAATATAACAGATGTCCAGCTTTGGAACAAAACATTTTGTATTAAAGGCAATGTGCATACCATTATATGTGTGGTGTTAATATTATATGGTTCCACCCTTACCCAGGACAGTATAAGTGATGCATATTATAGATGAGCTCACCAATCCTGGTCTGTGGGATCACAGCCTATTTCTGGCACAGAATCTGCTTGAGGGACTTCCTGCTGAAGAGTTATTAGTATGTTTTTACATGGATCGTTCAAGGATAGCACACACATGCACAGAGGTTTCTGTTTAGTGACCAGCTTCTGTGTGGGATGCATTTTGGGTCACAGGCGGTCATGTACTATGAAATCATAATACTTCAGTTACACCAGAATCTGCAGGGAGAGACTGCCAGGCGTCTGACCCAAAGGTTATCTATTTTGTAGCAGGATTTTCACAATGATTTCCATTTGTATTCTACACCTATACCTACACATGACCTAGCTTAAGCATACCCAGGAACAACCTCACTATCTTGATCTATATTTATTCAATTACTCCTCAGCACAGCATGCTTTGTATATGACCTCACATCTTAATAATCAAAACCACCCTCCTCAGCTACAGCCTGGAAAGGGCAGAATGCCTGAGCAGAGACAATGCAAAAGAAACGGTTTCCTTAAAAAAAAAAGTCAGCTCTACTAATAAGGGAAAAGGCAAGGAGGAAGTAAATGAAAACATTTCCAGAATGCCTACCAGAGCAATCTTCCTTTTTTAATATGTTCCATGCCATTTGTGGAGCTAGTAAATAAAAAGCATAATGCTCATCATCAGTAGAGCCATGTTCACAACGGGAATCTTGTACCACACCCTTCCAAGTAACATTTTAGGCAATAAACCTCTATTTTCTCTCTAAGCAAATATATACTCTGGAGTTAAGTAGACTACAACAGGTTTGGCCTATATTATGACATTGGGGAAAACAAATGTGAAGATGTGCCTGACACACGGAAATATAATATTCTTTTGAATTCGGTTTGTAATGTTCCACCTGGGAGTTATTTTAATCCCAAATGATTTGTTACCTTTCTCATTCACAAGCTGAGTCACCCGGCTGACATTTACTGGACACATGGCATCCCTCTGTGACACTCCCCTTGGAGACTTGTTGGTCTGGGTTGAAGAGATCATTTACGAGTCTGACGTAATGAACAATCTGCAAGAGCAACTAGGCGGGGCAACATCTCCATGAGTTCGGGGCCGATACAGGAATATGAAGTGACGTACTGATCTTCAGATAAAGCCGAAAGGACACAGAGAAAGAGCTTGATCTTTGCTTTAGCCCATTTAGTAATTACATGCATTTCACGTTACTATGCAAACAAAGCAAAAACTACAATAAATAAGATACAGGGGGAAAAGAATGAAATTTGCTTGCAAGTATGGAATTTTTGTTTTAAACATTTTTATGATGGAAAATATAATCTCATCACAGAATAATAATATAAAAGGGAAATTTTGTTCATTTGGAAAAAGCTAACATCTCACTCAACACTCCCCTGGTTTCCTGAAGTCCAGTCTCTTGACTTTGTCATTGCCTAACGTCTGCCCCTTCACTTCAATACTTATGCTTAGCAAAGATAACATCCCATAGGTACTCCGAGTCACATTGTGACTCATACTTCCCCTCCTATAAGCTTATCAAAGAAACCACCGGAGAACAAATGTAACGATGAATCCCCATTTCCAAGACTATAATTCCAGTTTTCTCCCATCAAGCATACATGACTCAGAATAATGCTCTCATTATTTTCTGAAGGACAATGTGTTAACCGATTTATGTGTGAAGAATAGAAGTTCCTGCAACTGTTTTCAGAAACATTATTTAGATTTTAATGTCATTTGTACAAGCACTTAATCATCATGACATCATGGAAGCCCACTGTACCTTAAAGGACAGGGGATATGTGTTCACATGGTCTTCAAAAGGCTAATTAAAAGCTGCTAAGCTTATTAAGCTCAGCTCTTTTACTATCAGCACAAGAATTGAGAATATCTTTATGCATTGCTTTACTATAAATGTGCAGTTCATGATTCTCTCAGAATAAGTGCCGTTTCAGAGGAATGGAATCACTAATTAAATGAGAGAAAGGACAATACATGCTACAAATAAATTACATTAAAATCTTATTCATCAGTAACATTTTAAATACATTAGCATTCTGTGTACACTATAACCAAACAACCACAACTATTCCTTTCAAAACAGGTTATTTACATGCCACAAACATTCATGTACTTCTCTGTTGAATTTCAAAATTGTAATCAAGTATAGTGACAAATAAGAATTATTTCTTTAAACACACATCTAAAAAGAATTTATATACCAAGTACAATCCCAAAACAGGTAAGATAACACCAGCTACCTAGTTTTCAATACTTGATGCTTTCATTGAGATAACCAAATGCAATTCAACACATAAGAAATGTTTCAAAATGGTAACTACAGAAAAACCACTGATTTTTCTCAAGGTTAGATTAATGTAGTTTCTACACTAGTCAGTAGACCTTAAGGGCATGGCAGTGAGAATTTACTGCCTCTGAACCAGTTTATTTGTGGTAACAGATAGTGATGACATAAGTGCATTATTCAATTCTACCACTTGCTCTCGCTGCTTGGTAATGAATTTACAAAGGAAACAACAAGGACTGAAAAGCTATAGAATGTCAAGCTGCCTCCTACCCAGTATTCCTGTTCATATTTTTTTGTTTGCTTTTAAATACAATCAAACAACAGAGCTCACCGTTTCTCTTTCTACTCGTAGCTTAAAAATAAATTATTCACAACAAGCTCGCAAGAAAAATATCACTGGAATTCGGACGTGTTCTCCGATTAACCACTATGAACATCACAACATACAGTAGCTGATTCCAGGCCCAAGCTACATTCCCAACCTCATCAACTGATAAAATCCAAGTGCAGAAATACTGTGTATACTGACCTCCACATATCTGGTGCAATGATACATGTACAGCCTGATAAAGACTTATTCTTCATCCTGATTTTAACAAAATAAAACAGAAGTGTTCCATAGTTAAATCTTAATTTGCTTGATTTGACTTATCTCAATGTAGATATCATTTGGCAATGCATCATTAATTCTCTTTTTTGAATTGCATAATTTATCAATACGTGGAACCAACTGATCCATTCCTATAATGAATGAATTATGATGTGATTCCCTTGCCCTAAGAACAACAATGGATTAGAAAGTATAAATTGGTATTCTATTTGTCCTGTCCTTTATCAGTGATACCAGTCAGTTGTAAATACAACAGAGTGCTCTATCTTTGTGGTGTATTGTATCCCTTCATTGCAATGACAAATCAATAGGTTTCATAAAGATTGCTGAAGTGACACTTGTGGTGGTACTAATCTTAAATTTTTAAAACATTATTTTTTACTTTCTAGTGCAGATGGCTTTCTATTTCAGTGTTTAAATGTCCATGTTTTTGGTTTAGTGTGTCTCATAAATATGTACCATATCTTGAGGAATGAATTAGTTCTCACTTTAAGACGCTTGGATATTGTCCAACACCAATAAGTCGGCAGAATACTTGAAACAATAAATGCTGTGCATAACCATTTGTCCTCTGTGATAGAATTGCTTGGAAGACATATAGAAAGCTGAGCGATTTCTTTCTCAGTGTTCTTCAAGTTGTTGTTCATCTTCCACTGCCTCACTGTTACAATCTATAAGATGTTTGTTTTCTTAGTGTGTACCTTATGCTTATTTTTTTAAATCTACAATAAAATAAATAAAAACCTCAAACAAGCATTTTTTTAACATTCACTGCAAAGAGCGTGTTTATAAAACAAAATAAAACCATACATTTTAATATTCAAGAAAATGAAATGTCTAAAACCTAAATAACCTGTAAGCTTGTGTACAGAGCAAGAAAACAAACGACTCTTTTGACACATTATTTTATCTGGTATGAATACAGCCTCCTACTTTTTGTGTCCACTCTAAAAGAAACCACTACTATCAAACAAGTTGTTATAAGTAACGGGCAAAATTTCTGCTGAATGGTTTGAATAACTCAGCAAGTTTGTACGGACGTCTTCACAGAAAGTGGCAGTGATGTAGTTATGCCAACTGTAATGTGACTAGAGTCCTACTAAGCAATCCAACAGAATACATCTACAGTCTACAAGCACAGTCTCAGTCTGGATATTACAGCACATAGCAGACTGAAAAAACACAAAACACTCCTCATTTCCCAGCCCTATTAGACATTAACTATGCTTTTCAAAGGGAGCAGATAACAGCTTCAGGATTGTAGAGCTAAAAAATAAAGTACCAGCATATCTAAAGTCAAACATAATATAAAAATAAGTCTGGAAATCCAGCATATGGTCAGGGTGTTATACATTCTGCAACAACACTTCAAGCATAGCTCTGATAGTGTCTCATCAGACTGAAAAAGGTTTATTAGGACCAACCACAAGTCTGTAACCCAACCCTACTAATGTCCATGAAAGAACATTAATCGGCTTTTGCCTATCTTATAAATTGGAAACAAACAGAACAACAGGACAAGGGGTCTACCTGTTCTCAGAAAAACAAGACTAGAGATTCCACCAAAAGCATTAGTATTTCACTGCTATGCTGCTAAACTATTTTGAACACATTCCATTTTATACATTTAGGACATATGTAGCCTGATTAAACTTGAGAGTTAGATGAGCTTAGCATTCCAGTGATCTCAAAATAAAAAAAAACACTTGAATGTGCAGTAACCACCTTCTGGTTAAAAGATAATGGAGTCATTTTTGTCAGTGAACAGAGATCAGTAATTCAAACACCGGCTTTCCAGCCAATCAATGCACAGGATTTCTTTTTTTAATTGGCACATTTATATTCAATTCAAAGCAGAAAACGGCAAGCATTGGTCTAAAAGTTCTTTAAAAAAAACTTCCTATCATTTCCTAAACAATATTGCTTTGATTTTCCTTGTAAATTAAGAAAGGGAAGTCAGATGCTTTGTGATTAAAAAAATGTTTCTTTAAGCGGGGAACAAGTGGCTATCAGTTGGAATTTAGTGTATCTGTGCCAAGGCGAGGAATGACAACTGAAGAAAAGCTGTTTCTATGACAGCTGTTTCATAAGTACAGCTGCCTTTCACTTTGTTCTGCCACAACTAACTTGTTACTGCAGACCTTGGGTGATGGGTTCTTGTAAAAAGAACAGCATCCTAAACTATGCCAGATATTCAGGTGTTTTATAACAAAATGTCGTTATTACAAATAAAGATCCACATAGTATACCACTGACATGCTGATTTCACGCATATTCAGGAATAAAATCTTTATTAAGTCATTAATATACGGAGCATTTACACATTTGCATTTAGCTTTATAAAGAGCTCTATTCAAATGCGGCATTATTCAAACAATTTCTTTTTACATTTTAAATTTAAAGTATTCATATACACAGGCTTCAGCTCCAGTCAAAAGTAGCAAAACTCTTTCTGGTAGCCTTGTGTTAAAAACATTCAAAAGCGGGTGTGGCTCGTAACGATTATAGATTGAAAATCTGGACATCTAGATAGAAAGAAATGTGTCGATTTAAAAAGACAACACGGGTGGATTAGTAAGCGAAAATATTATTTTTTTTAATTTCAACTCCGCTCCAGCTTCCTTTTTTTTTTATTTTCAGCTATGTGCATATTCCTACTATTACAGCCCTTTGTAACTGCGCATTAAAGTTATTTTTACTTTCTCGGCTATCACACAAACTCGCGTATTTGCACTTTCTATAGATGAGTCTTGTTCAGTACATTGTTTTTTCCCCGAAGTATCGACAAGACTGAGAGATCAAACAAAAACTAACATCTCGATTGTGAAGGCGTTGTTTCTTTTAAAAACGTTTACATAAGAAGTAACACCGCAGGGCAAATGTTTTCTTTTTTTCTTCCAAATGTTTAAGATCCCTGAACAAAAAAAACGATCCGCCCTGTTACTCTGATTGTTTACTCAGCTCCCTTTGGAAAGAAAAGTAATTACAAACTACCGAGAGGAACTTTTATATCAGGGCAAACGTAGCACTTAAACCATGCGAGTAGAAATCTATTACCTGAATGCGTAAACCACTTCAAAAACTTTTTTTTTTAAAGGGGAGCTGCTCAAGTCAGGGGAAGGAGCTGTGACCTACGACTTAAATCAGTTATACTCCTAAACTACACCTATTCAGGAGGCGAAGGGACTCATCTCGAATCTTTAAAAACACACGCACTGAAGCCTTATCTTAGATGACGTCCCCCAGAAAAAACCTAATGTCATTCTTAACCTTACTTATTAAAAAAAGAACTTAACCGCAATTTAACTCAAGCGCTAAAGTAAATGAAACCAACTTCAAAGTCATTCTGCTGAGGAATCGAAGTCCACACCTTCATTGTCCGTTTGCACTGAAACTACAGCGTCTCCTCCGGCTGTATGCGGGTGGGTACTACTCCTCAACCCCGAAACTTTCATTTCCCCCCTTAAAACCAGCAATTCTGGTGGGGGGGAAATATCATTTTATAGGTTCTCTGCAGGCCTAAGCCACCGTAATAACAGGTCAGACCCCCCTTTTCCGCAAGTAGGAGCCCCCTTACTCAATGCAACGACCCCCCGCCTCTTCCTCCATAAGGCTCCCCTCAAAAATAGCAACGCCTTAAGACACCGGGTTTACTGACCTGGATGAACTGGATAGTTAAAGCTGACTTGCCGACACCACCGCCTCCCACCACAACGAGCCGGTACTTCTCCTGCACCGAGCCGTCTTTCCAGCCAGCCATCGGGGAAACACAGCCTTCCTCGCCTGTGAACAGACACCCACTTCTTGACAGGCCTGCTGGCTGCAGGAATGTTTCGGGGGAAAATAAGGCGGCTGCGGTTGTATTATTGTTCTTTTAAAAAGAGCCGTAATCCGTGTGATGGAGAGAGAGTTAATTTTCTGTCTTTCAAGGAAAAAAGTGCACACAGTAATGCGTCGGTCCGGCCAGCTCATACGCCCTCCTGTGAAAACGCTACCAACTGCAGCGTTGCACTGAGATGTGGAACAGAGGAGTGAATCAGTTACTACAAATGGCCGTCGCTAGGGGCCCTTCTTCAGCGAAGATATAGCTATGAATATGTATGAAGTGGACGTAAAAAATAAATCAAAAGTTACATGCCTTTTGTGAGGTTGTATTTTTGCACGATGCTACAAGCAGCCTTCATCAGTTCTGTCAGGCGCATTCTGCTATAAGTATTCTTTACTTCTATGAAAAATGATGTTTTAATTCACATTTAACTATGGAACATATTGTAAAACAGGAATACAATCCTTAGACGATCTGTTAGATTTAAAATTCCCAAACGTTTTCACTATAAAACATTGTAAAAGTTAAAAAAAAAACATTTAAATGTTTTGAACTGAATTTTGTTAGCTTGTGTCTGGATTTTGAAATGGGTATGCCTAACAAAATGAGCAGTTTAACAGTGGTTCTTGAACATAACAAAATAAAAGAAAACGAACGGTATTCTCTATAAATATTTGGGTAAGCAGTTTAATGTAACAAAGACAAACTTTGTAAAGAGTAAAGAGCTTTTCAGGTACTGTTGCTTTAACGAGACCTAGAAAACCTTTAGACACACTGACCTTCCACATTATTGGAAGGATTAAATATCCCTACATTACAAAGTGAACAAACTGCATTTAAAGTTGCTAGAAAAAATATTAATTTCTCAGCTGCAAAAAGATAGGCAATGGGTGATGTATACCCGTCAGCAAAACATGATTAACACAAATATATCACTTAATTTCCAACAGTACTACAATGACAATCGTATTTCAAAGCAGAGAAAAATCATCTTCAAGTGCTTTTCGGTAATAAATATAGCAGTGTCTGAAACACTGTATGAAATTATAAGCAAGTGATAAATTAGAGGTTATCTTGTAAATGTATTTGCGTAAATTACTTTTTGAAACCTGACTATTACCTCATTGGAATCTCTGTAAGAGAGATAATATTCACTGATAAAATGTGTTCTATAAAATAACTGATAACTGGGGTCACAAAATGCATTGTGGACCGGAATTCCCTTGGTTTTCAGAGTAGAACAAGAAAAAAATGCAAAATACAAAAAATAATGAAAGTAACATAAGCACCTCCTTTCTCACTTTCATGTATGATGTTGACAAAACTGCCATGTAGAATGGCAACACATATTTTAAAATATAAAGCACTGACAATATGAAAGTGTGAGCTCGTTATTATAGCCACACTTCTACATTAGAGCAGAGAAAATGAAATTGAAAGACTGTGACATTTTCTTTCCATGGGAGTGTCTAATGGTTATGACTTTATAAAAACATTCAAAGGTAAAACATGTTGGTGTTTTGCCTGTAGCAAGTAGAGTACATGAATCCTTTATTATTTATATCTTCATTCATTTCTTTAGAAATAACTTTCGACCAAAGCTCAGCTGACTTTCTCATTGTAATTGTATTTGCAGAAATATCTAACAAAACTGCTCAGTATGTTTCTCTTATAAGAAGACTCTTTTGAAGTAACATTTATAACGCTAATATCTCGACAACTCTAATTGTTTGCAGTGCCTGAGTTATTTATTACAGTTTGGAAGGAATGAAATTATAGTATCTAATTTCTGAAGTTAACAAAACCTTCAGAATTGTGTGTTTTGCATATGAGGTTAATCCACGCCATCTGAATATGATCATTCGTTCAAATCAAATGGTATTAAGCTTCCAGAAGAGAAAAAAACATGTTCACTTGAAAAGGATTCCCTCAGTAAAAACTGAAACCACGTCACATGACAAATTGTTTAGAAATGTTTAGATATGTTTCTAATCTCAAATTAGTTTATTGTCTGTATGGAAAAACAAATCTCTCTATAGTATCATTGTTTATCAAGAGAAACATTCCTCTTGTGGTCTGAAACTATACTGAATTACTTCAGGGGTATATTACTTTTTTTTTTAAATTTGTTCGAGTATGATAGTAGGAGTAGTTGTTATATCGCAATAGAAAGTAGTAGAACTCATATACTCTTTCTCTACTCCTCATAACCTCCGGACTATAAAAAATAAACCCTGTGACAGTCGGTTGAGTTTACGAGTGTGTTTGGATCTGCAAAGGTGACGTTTGCTTACAGAAGAAGGTACACAGTTCAGTTTGAACGGCACTTAACTCAGGCATGACTCAGTAAAAGAGAGAAAGAATGTGCTCTGGTAAAGTTACAGGACCTTGGAGTTATTCGTTGACCACCTGTCCATCATCACTTGGATCCTTCAACATGACTCAACGACAGGAAGCAATCAATCCAGGACTGATCAGCCATGTGTGTTGATGAGCCAGTTATAGTATTGTCACATCTGAGAGCACCATGTAAAGAATAGTTTCTGCACAGCAAACAGTTATAGTCGCAAATGCAATACAGCATTACGGAACATACAAAAACCTGATTAGAGATATCAGGATCCACCACAAATGCAATATCATGACATGATGCTACTAGACTGCATGGTTTAGGGATAAACCTTGAATATCACCCTTTACGATATTGACAAAGAGTTTTTCTCTCTTAAATCCCTATCCTACAGTCTATATTATTTGCCAATGCCAGAGCACAGAAATAAAACATGCAATATTTTCATGCAATACATGCAATGTGTGATCAATTGTTACAGCAATAGTAATTCATTATATTCAGTTAACCAACCTGTAATGTTCAGGCTCCTTTTTCCAAAAATGTGTTTAATGATGTAATTATGTCACAACAAAAACTTACTTCCCCCATCTAGTTATGTTTTTGATCTGAATGATCTAAATAGTAATAATCCCAGTTATCTAAATAGTTTAATTGAATTTACAAACTTTATATGTTTATCCGTTCATACTTGATCATTTTAGGGATAAGCGGAATGTCTCTTTTAATTAGGAAATTGTATTATGTCACAAGTGACACAGTTATCATTTCAAAGTTGGATCATAAGGAATACAACTGGAATTTTAGGCACTGCTGTAATCCATGTGATTTGCACTGCTAATACTTACTAGTTATTATTCATTCATATGTTCTAATCATGATATATTTTGCCTGTATTGTTGCCAAAGAAGTATTAGCATCTATATCCATGATTGTGAAATTACCAAGGGACGTTTATGGGAATGGTCATCTGTGAAACATTTGTTCACATGAATCAAGGAGTCAAAATTAGCAACAGCTTGTGGGTGCCAGAATGTCTGTTTATGATTTGAAAATGTTATCTCTGGTTAGCGAACTGGACACTTGTAAGTGACAATTTGGCAGGCTACAGTTCTGGTTAAAATGTGAATCGTACAAATGCTCTATTTCACCCTTTTTGTGTTATTGGCAGAGATCTTTTATATTTCAGGTTTCCTAAAACTCTAAATATAAACTTAAAGAAGGAGGTCTTGATGGTTATGCATGTGTTGTTTGTGGTTGTTCACTCTTGGCTAAGTTGTGTCACTTGGGGGTTGACAGGGAAGTCAAAACCACTGTTTCCAAGCCTGTGCTGTGAACTGTTGTAAAATGTTTGGAAAAACAAGTCTCCCAAAAAGTCAGCCGGCCAGCTGTTTAAGTATTTTGAGTTCTTCTTCATCGGTATCCACAAAATTAAAAATAATACCATACAATAGCAGGATAATTTGAGAATTTGTCATTTGATAAGCACAATATACTGTATTACCTCATATCTTTATGGAAATATAAACTGCAGTGTAAGGGTCTTATGTTACACAGAATCAGGAGCTACTGTACAATACTGTATATCATTGCAAAAAATAAGGCCTCCACTAGTGTTTTTGACTATCATAACAATTTGATGACAATTTGTTATTGATAAGTCTGTTATTTAGAAGTCATTTTGAATTTCACTTTGATGAGAATCTCAGAAAACTCGATTATAACAACTCAATTTAAACTATGTAAAAGCAACTAGTATGAAGTACTATAGTAGCAATACAGCAATCAAATGTAATTTAAAATTTATCATATGTTGCCCATCATTGATATCATAAGGTTATTTCTCCAAAACCTCACTACAACAAAAAATGACCAATATTAGTTGTTAGCTAAAAACAATTTGCAAAAACTTCAGTAAATTACCCCAAATTGTATATCTGTTTAAAATGGAAGAACATTGAATGAAAAGTGTAGAGTAGCGCAAAACGTCTAAGACTTTTGCAAAGCAGACTATTTTCAGCACTTTTCTTCTTATGACATATTACATTATTTTGTCAAAGAAGAATTGAAACTTACCAAATAAAAAAAAACTATTCCTGTAAAAAGCTGCAAAAGGAGCCAGGAGCAATATATTTAGTAGAATAATACTTAATTATCTTAATATAAAAGCAGAAATAAAATCAATGTCTTTTTCTTTCCTTAATCTCTGTGGCATAAACTAGTAATTGCTCAAATCTAATTTAAGACCAGCAATTAAACGCTCAAGTAGACAGAGATCCTTCAGATGTCATTAGTCTGTGGAGGCTTCAGAGGCCTCTGGTAGTCTCTCCCTTGATTTTCACATTGAGCAATATAATATGATATTGATAAATATTCTGTATCTGCATGCTCCTTTGAAAATTATGTTGCTCATATAAAACATATTGTTTTGCACTGGAATTTTTAGCATTTCAAAAAGGAAGGGCTACCTACTTGAAAAGGCTTGGAGAAAATCTGGCAAACGGCTGGAAAAGCTTTATCACTAATTTACCTTGAAATTAGGCAGGAGTACTTAAAAATTCAATTTTAACTAGCTTTAATTTTTACGCTGAGTTAATCAATAATGGTCACCATAATCTGTGACCAATGATTCAAGCACTCAACAAACCAAATTTTAAATAAAAACTGTAATGCTGACTTCTAGCTGTGGCACTGATGCAGCCAGTGAAGAAGTAATTTATCCTGGATATTCTTTTCTCAATTAGACAGTCAGTACTACATTCCTAGGAACTGTGTATAAAACTCTCTTTGTTGTTGGCTGACAATCAGACTAGATCAAATGGAATTGACTCTTTCTTCCTTCCCTGGATTTGCATACTGATAGGCTTGATGATCTTAGGATCTTATTTTGTTAGTTAGGGTGTACTGGATTCTTTACCAGCTACAGTTTGTTAAAAGTGTACTCGTGTGCTAGCATGAGCTTTCTGTTTGATCTTTGACCGTACAATTTTATGAGAAATAGTCTCTAATAACCTCACAAAATCAATTGTTTGCCCCTTACCCAAAAAATCCATAATAAGTCTGGGAACTGTATCCAAGTATTCCAAATCGTCTTTACCTGGGTAAAGGTCTGGGGCAGGTGATGACTTTCCAGCTATCTTAGATCATCTATTTCTCCAAAAGCAATGGTTTCTATGCTAGACAGATCTCTGAAACAACCCTTTTGAGGTATTTGTTGATGATTGCCTGCTATTAAATTGACTGTCTGATATCGATCCCAAGTGGATCATCTCATCTAATATAGATGTATGATCAAAGGACAGGTTGGGCTCTATGGGCCAGACAGAGCAGATTTGGGCTTCAATGGAGTCATTAGCCGATTGTGATGAGGATTCTCCAAGCAGTCGTGCACAAGGGGCAAAGCGCCACTAGGCTAAATTGGTCATTAGATATTAGATTAGGTCATGAGTGTGCAGGCTTACAGTGGCATCAATCAGAGATGAGCTGCTTCCTCCGATAAGACATCATGGTGTTTATCACTTCTGTTGCACTACCAATGACATACTGGTGCTGGTGCACATTTTTTCTGGTACTTTTTGTTTGCCTTCTGCTGTTGTCAAGACATTTTTGAGGTGCCAGGTTTATGAAAATAATTGCTTGGGTTTTGAAAAGTCTATCATTCAATCAATCTGGAAAAAACAGCAAAATTCTTGCACAGATGACAACATGGATATGAAGATAAGAGGGAAATGTAAGTATATGTCCTGTAGAACAGAGCAATGGTCAGTGTCTTAAGTACTGGAGTTTCAAAATGTTTTGAATGCCTCTTATAAATAAACATTAATCTAGAGACCTTTATTGCTCTGACATTGATGATCACCACTTTTCTCATCACTGATTAAAACTCTGCACTCGTGAAAACACTATAATGTAGATTCTTTCTGTTTTTAACAGATTTGTATTAATTAGTCATTAAATTAATTCCACTTTCTCACATTAAAAATAAGCTCTGCTTCCAAAAGTCTTTGGTCTCTAGTTTATTATTTTCTTGGCCGGAGAAGACTTGGCACCCACAATTTAACACACGCTACACTGGATGTATAACATTGACCTTTACTATGATCTTCATGTGGTCAAGAAAAGCAGCCCAAAATGCATAATCAGATTATTTTGGTTTCCTTTTTTTTTTGTTTAATCTTATTATGAAGTCTGATATATAGTACAGTAGCAGAGAAATTCTGATCTTTCTTTGAAGCCTCAACTTCCACACCAACCCCCATTACACTGCAGGCTTCGCAATTATTGGTGTATTATTTTACCTTGTTCTTGCAGCCAATACTGTCAAAGTGCAAATAGTTATACTGTTTTAATGCAGTATAAACTACAGGCTTCAAGAGTGGCTCTGACTGAGTGCCTGCTGAAGCATTTCAATAATGGTGTAAAGTCTAACACTGTGCAGAAAATGGTAAAGAGCCTAGCTCTGTGCAAAGTACTCACTGAAGTTTTATTCTACTTACAGTATGTAAAATATTTTCAAATAATAAAGTTATTAGTTATTCCATATAAACTATTCCTTCTTAAATGTTGTTCTTTAAAACATCTAAGGTTCCATTGATTCTCATCTTTGGTTTCAAATTTATTATTTATTAGAACTACCACTAAATCTTCCTCTCTCGTATTTAAAAGGGGGTATTTTAAGTATGTGGTTTATGCAATTTTGAACATACCACAGTAGCCCTACAATTGTTAAAATTACATCTGCTATTAAAACCAGTTCAGCAGCTAACGGGAAACCTCTGAGCATTAAAGACTGAATATAAGGACTGTACTGAAATAAAATGTTAGCTTCAATAACAAATTAGTGAACAAAATCAAACTGAAACACATACCGCATCATGCATGTCAAGGAATGTGGTCAGAGCTCTGGGTTCCAACCCTGGGTGGGGACACTGCTATTATCCTAGAAAAAGGCATGTTACCCAAATTGCTCCAGCAAGGCCTACTATATAAATGGATATCAAAAATTACATGTTAAAAAAAGTGTTAAACTGCTTTGAACAAAAGTGTTATATTGCTGTACAGGTTTTTGACATTACCATTATCAACGCTACATATTTGAACTGGCAGCATAATCATATGACAGAACTGCAAGCACAATCTGTGGCAGAAGCTGTCCCAAAATGCCCAGGATGAGCTAAATGAGCCATGTATGGTCTTTAATGTCGCCAGTTTTCACCGCTTAAAGGAGTTCTGCTTTTGTTAGAGTCTCACACTGATGCCCACTTTTACACATTACAGCTGTGATGGGCTCGCTCATGCTGCTATAAAGCTGTAAGGAAATTTCCAGTGCCTCATGGGTTTATGAAGGTCAGATTTTACATAAGAAAGGTTTGTAAATGGGAGGAAGCCATTCAGTCCATCTTCCTCATCTAGTAGTTCAGCCTTGAATGAGCCCAGAGTTCAGGCTTCAGCCACCTGACTGGGAGTGTTGCAGATAGTCGCAGGTCTTTTTGTAAAAAAAAGTTTCCTATTCTCTGTTCTATATCCCGTAAATTGCCTTTTAGGTTCCAACTGCGACCCTATGTTCTTCTTTCACTGCAGAATGTGAAACGATCCCCTGGGGCAAACCTATACCCTTTACAATTTTATATATGTGGATCAAATCTCTCAATCTCCTTTATTTTATGCAGATGTTTAGCTCCTTTATCATGTCAATCTCCTAAGACAAGGAGTCTTTCTTGTTGTTCTTCGTTGAACACTAAGACTAGAATATCCTTTTTGTGGTATGATGACTGAAAACCAAGCACTATTCTAAATTAGGACTTACTGTAGCATGGTAAAGTGAGAGCATAACTTCTGCTGCTTTCTGCTGTACGCCCAAGCATTCTGTTTGTTTTACATTGCTTCCCTACATTGTCTTGATAAGGACATAGAATCCATATAACCACCCAGATTGGTTTCATGTGTAACTTCCTACAGCTCAGATTCACCAATGCAATACAGTTTGTACAGTATATGTTCTGACTTGATTCATAGATTACTTTGCACATCTGAGCATTAAATTTGTTTTAAATTTGCCAGGTTCCTCTTTTTTTGGTCTGCCTTTTTGTTATTCCTTGTTGCTGTTTGTGTGAGATTTATTTTTGTATCACATGCAAATTTAAATAGCTTGTTAATTCTGCCAGAAACTATTGATATTGATATAGATCAAGATCTGCAACAGGCCTGTAACAGATGCTTGTAGTACCTACTGTTTCCATCCATTTTCTGATCTCTTCTGATCACAATCCAATTCAGCGTTGAGGCAAAGTTGGAGCCTAACCTGGTAAGTAACAGGTGCAAGTCGAGATAAACCCTGGATGGGACCCTGGATGTCCATCGCAAGGCACTTACTGCTTATAAGTGCCCAATTAGAGGATAAGCCTTAAAACTACATGCAAGTTCCTGTTTATTAAGCAGTTGTTGTCCTATTTTCATTCATCGTCTTGGATTCCTAAAGTTTCTGGTTTATAAAATGAACCTTTTATGAAGGCCCTTGGCAAAAGCCATCTAGAAATCTAATTTTGTTATGTCGTGTGCTCTGGTGTGATTAGCTGTCCTTGTGGCTCATTTGAATCATTTTAATAAATTACATTAACAAAGCCTTCCTTTAAATCCCATTAGGCAGTCTCTTAAAACGCCGTAATTGTGAAAGTACAGTCTCCTTCTAATATAACTATAGCTGTTGTTTCCATAGGTTAACCAGTAAAAGAAGGAAGACTCATTACTTTCCTGGTTCCAGTCTGTGGATATTCTTGTCTTAGCTTTTGT
Organism: Lepisosteus platostomus; assembly: GCF_059453375.1. Taxonomy (NCBI): domain Eukaryota; kingdom Metazoa; phylum Chordata; class Actinopteri; order Semionotiformes; family Lepisosteidae; genus Lepisosteus; species Lepisosteus platostomus. The sequence goes on along the minus strand of NC_142628.1, from coordinate 7,200,765 downwards.
AAAACTTCAATCAGTTTTACTACAATAATCCAATACTGATGGATCTACTTTATAAAAAAGGATATATTTATTTGAAAGATATCTGTGTCTTTGCCTGCATTAGGTGGCCTATAAAATTCACTTGTTGTTTAACTTTTATATTTACTTTTTACCTGTAGTGTCTTGCTTAAGTTCTCTAGTTTGTATTTTATTTCTGATATAAACTGTGAAAGTATCTGGAAAGGTTCAGATGTGCTTTACAGAATACAAGTTATTACTGTTCTTTAAAAATGATTGCCTTGATACTGAATGGTAAAACACAATAGCGGTGAGTAGGTAGATTATTTTGAAAAGATTGCTATACTGTATGTTAAAGATGTTTGTTTTTGTTTTTTCGCCTGAAACAGGTTTGAATTTTATTTGCAAGAATCCTATACGACAGATAGTTCAGTCACAAAGAACATTTCTTCTTAAAATTTCTGCCGAATTCTGAAACTAAATTATTTATAGAGCATAGGTGGGTGTTACATCATTGAAAAATCTGTTTATAGGTTTAATTTTCCCCCTGGAGTCTGGGCTGTTGCTCAAAGATTACTTTTTGGATTGTTGAATGAGTAGATTCCAATTGACTCCCACACTGTAACACAGAGAGATAGGAATTCCAAGAATTTCAATTAAGTCTGATTCCCTAGTTAACTCCTAGAACCATAGCCTCCCTGAACAGCTCAGCAAATTTAACAATGGGAAAGTTTGTTAGATTTACACTTGCCTGGGTCACATTCCTGTTGAGTTTTAGTATTACTAGTTTTCATTGTCATTTCTTCAAAAAACATCCCACATTGAAATTTAAAGTATTCTTTAAAATCTAAAAAAGAAATACCAAGCCACTTAAGAATAACAGAAAACTTTATTTGTACCTGTACAAAACAAATATGTATATCTGTGCCTGTGTGTGTATATCTGTATGAAGAACAACTGCAACTCAAGACATGGTATATCAAGAAGTTAGCTTATTCTCTGTAATTCCTGTCTATTAAATACCATATCTCTGAGAAACTGGGACATGTGTTGAGCCATAAAAGCCCAACATCCCACTGCCACTGGGTATAGAGTATCTGAACTGTCTAGTCACACTGCAATAGGTCAATCAACATGATGGACCCTTTCCTCTTACATTCTTCATCAGAATTGTAACCAAGGTACTGTTCATTCCACTAGAATTAACCACAGAGAGCTACACTGTTAAGGCATCTTGGAAATCCCAGACACTGCTAAATGCTTTCATTTTCTCTATTGCTAATACAGGAACTTCATACATGGCCAGAGGGCCCATCAGCCTTGGAAGAGGCCCATACAGAAAGCACAGGACTTTTGTCTGGTAACTGCTGTATTCTGTGCTCTTCAGCCCCTACACTGTCTGTTGTCTCACCTGTCCAGTGTGTTCGGTGTCATTTATGATCCCTGTCAGACCTCTTCCCTATATAATTCCCAAGCTTCTACGGAAATGTTGGTATAATCTCTGTGTTAAGATAAATATTAATATAAAATGTGAACTTCTCTGACAATGGACACGTTTCTGGACTTAACAGGTTTGAATAATATAGTTGTCTAGTCAATGTTTTGATGCTAGAAGTATGTCAGTTGTTAGAACGTAAAAAGTATGAATAAAACATGAAATATTTTAATAAAAAAGACATCTAGCTCCACAGTGCCTTTAAAATAAGCTCATAAATATAATTTCATTTCTCTTCTTGAAGCCAGTTGACTACAGAACTCATATCTCAACAGATATATTTTATTAAGTGTGCTGGTCAAGAACGTTTTGATGCAAATTTCGGGAAATTCAAGATGTCATCTTTTAAGAAAGCAGTATACATAGTTTTGAACTTAGCAATTTGAAATCTGTGCCAGTGAATAAAGATTTGTTTCTTTTCTTTTCATTACATTTTCTGGTCATCTGTAACAGACAGGCTTTCTATTAGTCTCGTATCTGTTCCCTATTTACAGTTTTGCTGATCACTCTGTAATTCAGACAATGGCACAAAGCGCTAATTTGGGGAAAGGAACTGTTGTTTCCCTTTTGTGTCTAATTACACCCATGTTACTGTAAGAAAGAGTGACAGAGGACAAAAATAACTGTCTGTCTGGTAGAGCAGGTTATACTCTCGGGCCAAGAAGCTACCATGTGCTTGATAACAGATTGGTTATTTATTCACATATTTATTCTTCAATATTTATCAGTATTTCACCTCTTCAATATTTATAGGTAAAATGATATTTATTTATTAGACTAATGGCAAAGATAAGTAAAGATAGGTATGATACTAAAGATACTATATACAGGAATGTTCTGAAATTAGGTTTGGTAACATGTAAAGCTGCAAGGCTTTGGATGATGAACTAGTCAATAATGAAGGTGGATAGTTTATGCAATGCACACTGCAGAGAAAGCTGCAAGGGTAATCATAAATCAACTGGGGAACTGCCTGGACTGTCTACAGCAGGCTTGTTAATTGAGTCAAGAATTAGCGTTTGCTGTTTGAAAGGGAAATGTTATCCCTCACCACTGTGTGAATCTTGCAAATCACTATTCAAATTGTGTCATCCAGACAGCACTTTGATCTGTGAAGGCATCAGCCCAGATGCACTAACTAACTTTGATGTTGTACGCTAAAACAAGCAGTATGGTGCCTGACGCCACACAATCTCACTGCACTCTTTCCTTTAAAGGAAGGAGAAATGTGGAATTGAACCCATGTCCCTGTGAATAGAATATTTTGAATAAATTGGCCAAATGCACAACAGCAATACTTCTAGATCTGAAGTGAAGGCAAATGCAAAATTGTATAGGCTGCCATCAGACACTCAGGAATATGTACATATTGCTTTCAAAACCATCTCTTGTTGACCCTAGTGTCTGGACTGAAGCAATTCCAGCTTTTAGCAAGAGATGTTCAAGGTTTTAGAACACTACTCATACAGTATATGTATACAGTTTCTGGAGCATCAATGTTTTATGTGTGTGCCTGGCACAGTTTCCATCTGTCTGTGTAGCACTAATTGGCAAACTAGAAGAAATTGTTAAGCAATCTATTTGAAAATTGTGTTCATACATTTGTTACTTCTCATTTTGACAACTGAAATGTCCAATAGGTAGAAATAACCAGGGCACTTTTCAAATTGTGTTGTTAAAGCAATAATATCACCCTTGTTTTGGAATCTTTACATAGGTTTCTAGTTAAGGAGTACCTTTATCTAATTTAATTTAAAATTGTTGACCTTTAAAAAATTCAAACGGTTTTTCACCCCTGTATTTGTGTGATATTTTGCTTATTTCTCTGGAGGCAACCTTCAATCAGCTGTTTTTGGTCTTGTTTTCCCACTTCAAGATTGCAGAGTCTGGGTGACAGTGCCTTTGGGTCTAATATCCCTATATCCCTAAATCCAAAAAAAATGTTCCTTGGGCAACTACAATTCCTGTATGACAACTTGTTTAAACTTTTACTTGTGTTATGTTTAAAATACATTTGAAACCAATGACTGAGGGAAGAAAAATAATTTTAAAAACTTAAAAAATAGCAAATTCTGAAAAAAATGTCATTTCAGTGCTACTGTCCTCACCAGGAAAAATGGATTGAAAGAATTTGAATGAAGATCTTTTTAGGTTACAATAAGGTTAATAAAAGATAAAGTTCATTAAGTCGTTAGGCTAAATGGAATGAAAATCTGACAATGCTGTTGTTCACAAAACCAGGAGACAATGTTTCACAAGGAAAATGACTGCTCTAGCAGATTATTGGCTGTACTTTTCCCTGTGATAGATGCAGTCCTGAGAGAATTCAAAGAGCCAAAAATCTCTAATCTTAGACCTAAGGGCCACTGTATCAGGAGGCTTTCATCCTCCTGACGTTTCTGCTGTGGAGCCTTCTTCAGGTGTAGCTGATCCAGCTACCCACCTGATCTTTCTAATGCGCCTAGGTTGTGGTAGTTTTGAAATTATTAGGGATACATTTACTTCAAGAATAATAATGATGCCAAACAACTCATTAAATCAAAGCATGCTGGACTCAGGTGGGTATTAAAAGGCGGCACACAAACCTTTGCACATTTTATGATGCAAAATGTGGCACCCCTTCTAGGTTGTGTTTAGATCAGATATCATCTGATATTCCGAATTCACGTACTGAACTGTTCAGGGTCTATGCAATACAGGGTCTTTTATATTACATTTAATATAAAAGTTGAAAAAAAGTTGTAATCTTCCAATGGTTATATGGACATATTTGTAACAATTTACGGTGTATGCTGTTATTTCATCATTGGTTTTTGGATAAAGTCTTCAGACATTAGCCAAAGTACACAAAAATGTTTTGTTTATTAAAAATAAAATACAATGTAGAATGTCTGTATTTCACAAATGTCAAGAGATAGAAAAAATGCAGGATATTTTTTTGTTTTAGCAAAGTATTGTGATCTTACAACTACTTTATTAACATTGTATAGTAACAGTGTTATAAGTATGGTAAGGTGTTGTCCTTTGATTAAAGAAGTGAGAAGTGAGAATTAAAATGTTCTGACTCCTGTGTTTAAATTACATTGAGCTTTTACTATGACAGAACACATAACTTCACTAATCTATAGTTGATTTTGCAACATGTGTGTTAAAAGACATCATTATTGTGACAGCACTTCACTCTTAAACGACAGACTGCCAAAAGGACATAACAGCAGAGGCTAGCACTCAGATGAGAATGACATGGTATTCCAAAGCATGCGACTGTAAATTAATCTAAGGCTGATGTAATTCTGTCACATAGACATATCTCATGCAGGAAGAAAACAAACTGTAAATAATGACTCGGATTAATTTAAGATTGAGATGCGTGTCAACAGCACATTAGTCATTTGATGATGACTTTATGCTTGCCTGCATCTATCTAAAGGAAAGTTGGTATTACAGTAGGTTTGACATTTGCTCAATTTAATTTGATCTAACCCAATTCAATGACTAGAAAAAAATTTTTGATGCTTAATTCACAAAGACATTACTTCCTGTAAAGCTGTTACAAATTGAAGATACCGGCCATATGAAATACATTTACTCATCCATCATCAACAAGCTGTTTATACCAGTGGAAACCTATACCACAGAGCACATGATGGAACTGGGACAGTGCTGCTGGTTTTGTAGACTGCTACAATGATGCCAGTCCATTGACCAGAATAATTCAGAATAGCGAACTGACCCCAGCCTTCGTGTCTTTAGGAGATGGGAGGAAAATCACCCAAAGAAAACGAACTAGACAAGCCGACATTGAACCCATGCTCCTGGGGTTAGAGGCTGAAGCACTAATCACCTCAGCACTGTACCACCCTATTCGAAATGTAACGTATCAGAAAAATAAGTTAGGGGGCTGCCTAATTTGTTTCTCATTAAAACATTTTTAAGGATAAAACTGGATGTATAAAACTGATTTTTTATGTTCTTATTTCTGTTATATTAGCAGGTAAATATAAAGGCTAGCCTGCATTGTAAGAAAGTAAAGTGCCTCCGAAACAATTTGACCTAAGCAGTCCAAAACACAGGTGTAATTCTGGATTACTGGACCCACAGCTAGGCACAGCAATAACCACTGACAGACCGATTTTCACACCAAAACCAGCTTTAGCAATATTTCTGTGGTCAGCTGCAGAATCCTAAAAGGAAAAGTCATCTGAGTAGCATGTGACAAGAAAGTGAATTCTTGAAATACCACAACTTTTATCAAGAAAGGAAACACTTTGTTACAGTTTATTATGGAGTGTAGGTTGCAAGCTACAAAAAAAACTTCACAGTTTTTTCAGAAGTTAAAAGTAAAAGGGGGTTTTAACTTTTGAAACAATAATTACCAGAAATGTATGTTTCCTTTTCATTGTGTAAAACTAAGTATTTCTAGATGCATTAAACCAAAAAACAAAATGTTACTAAATTCATATGAATAATGAATCATATGTATATAATCAAATACTTTTTGCTTTTGACACGTTGTCACAGCATGTTGAAGAATGTTAACTTTACTAAATTGATTTTAAAGTGAACTGACAATATATATGGAATAAATCTACAATATTTTAATGCTTTTTTACTTCTTATATATTTTAATTTTACTCCCATTAAAAGAGATCCAACACTTCCAGCCTCACTATAACCTCATGTTGCAATGTTTTAAAGGTGACCGACTACACAGAAGATTTTTAAACTAAGTGTTGTATCTGCTTGTTTTATAATACTAGCAGCACTGGGAATGAAACTGAGATTAACCAGACAAGCAAATACACAGATTTTCAGATGTGCCGGTGACTAAAGCAAATTATGTCAACTCCTGTTGCTCAATAATGCATTTCTGCAGTCTGTGGAAGAGCTGGTCACTGATACTACATTATTCTGTTGACTTAAAGCATACCCCTATCACTACAGATATGCTAAATTTAGACTGCAGTTTAATCAAGTATTACCACTAGTATGGAAGAGAGTACATAAGACATAGGGTTTCTATAAGCCGATATATAAAAATGCCCTTTTGCTTCCTCTAAGCAAAAAGAACATGTAACACAGCATTACAAAACTCTTAAAAAGTTGCAAAATGGAACTTTTCAAATGAGGTCAGAGCTCCTTAAATGAGACTGATCAATTTGCAACTTGCAAGTAAAAATAATTAATAGAAAAATAGCTGGAATGTTTGTGATATACAAATGTAGGAGTGGTTTGCTTTCTTTTCTAACATCATTTTTACTTAATAAAATGACTCCCCTCTTACAGTGAAGTATGCAAATCTAAAGGCTTGAAGCTAAAAGAAAACTTGGCATTTTCCCAAGAAAAGCTGACTTGGGCATAATGCAATCCCTAAGGCAGTTTATACTATTTGGAAATTGTGACATGCCTTGTAATTTATGAATTCAAGGGTCCTCACTGCAATTCATTTCTTTAGGTTACCTTCAACACAAAATATATGCAAAAGGACAGAGCCTAGAAGGGAATAAACTATTACAATTGTTACAAGAAACACTAGTCACAGCATTAAATAACATGTCCTGAAAGGAAGAAACAAAAACCAATACTCTGGGATCTGGGATGCATACTGGTATAGCTTAATGCTTTACTCACATGATTACTCGGCAGGACAATTAACTCTGACAACACACTCAAACTTTATATATCTTTATTATATGGTGAAATGCTTCGTGTAAATCAGAGATAAACCATAATCATCGGTATATGACAGAGGGAGACTGCAAGTGTGGATCACTCCTCACAATGGAAGTGTGATTTCCCTGACAGAAACATCAAGCAGTACTGGAGGATTCAGTAACAAAGCTTGTTCCTCCACAGGATGAGGGTAAATAAGCAACAGAAAAAGATTCTCAAGGTTGACTAGCCACAACGGGAAAAGATGAATCTAGCCTATTAGCGGAGAAGTCTTGTTTTTTACGGGTTTGATTTTTTCTGAGAGAGGTTGATCTTGTCTCCCAGACTGAGGGCCATCCCCTATAATGAGGGAGAAAAAAAGACAATTACAAATTAAACAGGAAAGGCAATAAGATGCTTGCCAAATAATATTCTAACAGACATTTCAAGGCATCAGGTATTCTTACAAGACTAATTAGCTGCTTTTGCATCCAACAAGCTACCTTCCTCAACTCACATTTCATCTGAACTGAACCCTTAGGAATATTTAACAATTAAGCAAAACTGTGAAAGGGACATTTGACAAGCAGCCATTTTAGTTCCGCATATAAACTGAGGTAAAGAAGCTTATCAGGAGCATTTCAACAGGAAAAGGTGTTCAGCCACGTGCAGTCCAGATGTGATGTGTTCGAGCCTTGGACATGTCACCAGCTGACTGTGGCAGGGGAATCCCCTATTGTCTGAGACTGACCAAGGGTTTGTTGGGAATAGCGAACAAGGGCTGTCACCAACACACAGACCCCTGTGGGCATGCAGTGCTGTTGGTTGTGGGAGTGCCAACTGAACCTCTAGTACGGGGCTATGTTGCTTGTGACGTGTTAAAACGCACAAAAGGTTGTAAAGTTGGAGATGTCTGCCTGCACTTCCTCATCCTCCCCTGTGTGCAGTCATGGGGTTTATAGCTACAAAAACACACGACTGGCTATTCGAAATTGGGTGGGTATAACACAAATAATTCTAAATTAAAAGAAAATTCTCATTATTTATGCATATACGTTTCGAGAGCAAAAAGTACACAGATTTTCACTATTGGTTAAATGTTCAGGTGTCATCTTAACTAATTGAACACTCATGACTATGAAAGAGTCAAGAGACTAAAGAGACTATGTCACTATTGCATCTCATACATTTGCTCAGTATAAATTACAAACATCTACTTGGTAGTAGTTCCATTCACGTCTTACAACGTTCTTTTAGCAGTCTTATGGCCAAAAATAGACCGTGCTTCATCTGTACATGTTTTGCTTGCCGTTACTATTTCGGAGGCACTGTATAGCAATACCATTTAACAAACATCGAAAATCTGTGTTTAAGGTGAGCTTAATAAAACTGTGAAGGATCTAGTGAATCATTAAAGATGGTGAAAGATTTGTCTAGAATGCTGCAGGATCTCTTCTTTCCTTTTGGTTTCACAGCCTGCCCCACAGTGGACTACCCCAGAAGAGCTCATTTGAATGTGTTAAGGAGAAGGCCTAGTAACAGGTTGGTAAGTTCCAGGTAGGCAGAGGACCCTACCTGGCTCTTTGCCCGGATGCGGATGTGGCCACTGACTGGAGCATCAGGCCCCATGTGTATCGGTTTCTCAATGCTGACGTTGGCGAGGGCGTCCTCTCCGAATATGGAGCGGGCGTACAAATTGGCAGCCATGAAGCCACAAAACCCAGACAGAGCCTGAAGAGTGAATGTCAAAAAGAATAGATATCTGGGCTGGGGTACAAATTTGTTTCACACTACACAACATGTTATGAATTACAAAATTCAACATTAGTTAAGAACATTCCATTGCACAATATCAGAAAATTAGCCTTACTTTCTGCCTCAGTGTAAAAAACAAACGTTTTGTGTAAAAAGAACCTAAGAATTAATAACTAGAACATTGCAGAATACAATTAAGATGAAAAATTAGATTTGCACTATATCATTTTGCCACACAAAGTCAGTGATACATTACCTTTTCTGGAGTCAGGCACTTCATATTTGTTGATTTCAGAATGTGCTGGAGATAATCATTCAGATCTGTGATGTTTGTATTAACTGTCACCTGAAGAAGTAGGATCACAAAAAAATAGAAGATTCACAAAAACTGAAAAACAGTGAAGACTGCGTTTAATGATTTGTAACAATCTTTGAATGCTCTTTTACTTGCTAGGTACACCTGTGATGGTATCTATGATCCGTCCAAGGATTCATTAAGGATACGTGAAGTAGTGGATGTATCGGTACTAGAGGAGTGCTCTTACACATGAATTTACTGAACTCCGCCAAACATATAATGAAATGTGCAGTTCAATATGAGTCACTAATATTCTTGTAACTGGGTTAGGTAATGGCCTCACTGCTAAGTTGTGGTGCCGTTGTTCCTCAGATATTTCCTCAACAACAAATTTCTCAACCATGTCTGCCGTGTGTTAGTGAAAGTTGAAGGTTTGTATTTACTAATATTATGACAGTTTTCAAAAAGGGCTTGCATGGAAATACTATTTTAAATGTTATTCTTTTGATGCTTTCGGCAGCTCCAAGCTATTTGAATGCATGTTTTATACTACTTATTTACAATATTTCAAATAGTCTAAAAGTGAGACTGGAGCTACCACTGGTCAGCCACTGGCAACTCAGTATTTGCTTTCTATTTTTTTTGTCTGTTACTTTGTCTGTTTTTACTTTGAATACACCTTATTTGAATACATCTTATAAATCTACCTCTTACTTATAAGTAAATTGAAATACAGAGTATGGCACAAATAAAATACAAGTACTGTAATAAATAGACTGTCTTAATACAGAAAGTAGTTTATTTTTCAAAACCATAGTGCTTAATAGCTTCCTTTTCTACCAAACAAATCTTCACACTATCATCTTAACACTTATCACACACTTTTACTAAGTACAGACGCCAAGTTCCCACATTCATGTGAAAATATAAGTTTGGCATAATAGAAATATTTTAAAAAATGTTAACTCTGAAGACTGCAGTTATTATACTTTATCGCTTTACTACCTTAATTACTCCACAGCTTGACAAACTTCAATACCATGTGGTTACACATTAGAGCAAAACACTATTTTGACATTACTTTGAAGTGAAAGTGTTTTTTCACAGGGTTACATTAGATTTCTACCTTGTTCTCCCATTCAAACTCTGCCCACATCTGGCGGAACTCTGCATCTGTGCAGGAGGCAGGCTGAATGTAGTCCATGATGTCTATATGAATATCACTCAGGACAACACAGTTTCGGTCACTGGCAGCTCCAGAAACATCATAGACTAAAAATCAAAATAAAAGGAGGGGAAGGAGATGCTGATGAAGTTCGTACCTCTTACAAAACCATTAAAAATCTGAGCAAATCATGATCAAAGACAATGGCATAACAAAATAAAAAAAAAAAAATATTCCTATTGGATACTCACAGCTGAAAAAAAAAGTCTTGACCACAAACAAAACTGCCTGCTCTAGAAGACTGTTAAGGTGCTTTGGAACCAGAAAGTAACGTTTGATTTGTACTTACCAATGTTTCCGAAAATAATGCCGTTCTCGGTTGAAGCCACTTTGACATTGGCCTTTATATTTGCAAAATCGTGAGGGGCCAGTGTGAGAGGTGAAGGTTTTTCCACAAGCTTTAAGTCACCTGTTGGGATTAATAGATTAAAACAATCTTTAGCATCACAAAGAAAAAGCATACCTTCTATTGCATTTATAAACCCACAAGAAAGACTCAGGTCACTGTTTGTGTTTCCAGTCAAGGCAGAGACAGAATAATGGAGCAATACAATGTATTTTATTAAGAGGGTAATGGAATAAACAAATCATTGTTAAGAAGATCAGTACAGACCATATTGCAAACAAGTTTTAAGGACTTTTTTTAATCTGCTGAAACACTATACATTACTTTACCTAGTGTGGCCAGTTCTAGAGTGCAGTTCTGCAGAGTGTCATTGGTCTGGTTGACTACAAGCACATCCAGTACAATGTCATACTGATTGACATGAACATAGGCTTCTGCATAGACTGGATCTGAGAAACCTGTCAGCTGGGTGACCTGCAATACAAAGCATCAGCATAGAACACTCACTGTACTAAAAAAAATCATACACACATGCATTTCAGCATCAGAATAGAGGAACATTGGTAAATAAAATTGAAAAGCAAAAAGGATTGTTTCATATTCAAGCAGGTGATTTCAAACAGCATTTTTTTCTTTAAAAAATGCAAGTCATGCTGCTCTCCATTGCCATGAATACTGATCAAATAAATAGCTTCGCACTATTGCTATGCAAAAGTACCACCTAGTGGCAGCAAGAGAAATACTACTTTACTGCCAATGACAAGAGAGGGCGGCAGCCATATCTCAGAAAGCACCACATCCACACAAAACTGAACAGCCCCAACCAGGGGATCCTGCACAGCAGTACCTTATTGAGTTTAGATGCCAGCGGGTCAGCTGCCTCTTTTCTCTGAGTGTTGCCCATGGCTGCCAGCAGGCTGAGCTGAAACTGGTCTTCCTTGGAGGTCATCTCATTTTTAGCTGTGAGCTGCATGAAGGAGATGGGGTCGTCTGCCTGCACTGTCACGTTTCGCTTCTCCGACTCCTTCTGCAAATTTGAGCAAAATCATAACATTGACAGACTCTGCAAACCAAAGGCTCAGGGGGTGAAGTGATGCATCATCATTGGTCATAACAGGTTTAGATACAACACACACCACAAAACATAACAGATGCTACAGTAAATAAAGCTCATCAAATGTAATATGACCGGCAATATGATTAGGAATGTGCAACAATAAATTATGGGCTCTTCCCCACTACTTACTGTTATGAGGAGGTAGCAAATGAAACTCACAAGAGTGCTATTACTCACATTATTCTAGCCTTCATATGAACTCCCTTAAAATTCTGCAGCATCTTTGGTAATTTAGTGTTCTTTCAATGTTGTTAACATTCACAGGAAGCCATGAGTCTCTAACACGAGAACTGTTTTTAGTGTGGTTTCAACTCATTTTAGTTTTTTGTATTCAACAAGGGCCACTGGTGACCCCTGCTCTTCCTTGGCAGTCGGTGGTTTCCGGAAATTCTCTCTTATCCAAATAAACACAAAATGACTTCAACAATCCGATGAGAAATCAGTAAAAATGCAAAGACACTGTACAGTTGAGAACACCACTATAAGGTACTGTGTAATAAACGATCAAGACAGTTCCATGCACCTTACAATTACCAGTGATCTTTTCAATTCTTTAATACAGTAAAATGATTCCTTTTCAAACCGGACAGTCTGTCAAAACTGACGACAGCTGATGGTAAGATGGTGGAGCAGGCAAAGTGCTGTCCTGCTTCAGGCAAAAAGAACTGGAGATCTCACCTTCTGGGAGAGCTTTTCCTCCTCGAGCTTGGCAGACAGCATGTGCGAAAGGGATTTCCTGCACTCTTTGTTGAAGATGTCGTTCATGAGAGGGGAGCACTCGGACAAGACTTTGAGGCACAGGGAGATGCGGTCCACATCGTCATCGGTGATGGGCTTTTTGGGCAGGGAGGATTTGCCTAGGTGCAGCACCGTTGCCATAATCAGCATGGCCTCTGCAACAAAGGACTGAAAGAGGAACAGCTAGGAGTTAGAAATTAGACTAGAAAGAACCGGAAGCAAAAACATCCAACAGAAAAAGAGCAGGCAGGGCATGTTAATCCGTACAACTTAAGGCTGATGTGGACAACTGTACAAAAATTCAATTATTTTAACTCTCAAGGCCCAAATACTATTTCCCTATTTGTAGTTTGTTAAAAGTGGATGTTTTTCATAGCTTTGAATGTTGATTAGTAATACCAAGTACAGTTTTTACAAAAAGTCTTATTTAAAAAATAATAATAAATCCGCCTGCTTATTTTTTTTTTTATTGTGCCATCAGCATAACAGAATTTCAAAGAGTCCACGTCACGCCCGTCTCTGCAGGTCTAACTCACGTTTTGCTTCCGTTTATCAGGCACAATCGCGACGTAGCGCAGCGCCAGCTTGGTAAGGGTGGTCGCCAGTGAAGCCGCCACAAAGAAATCCCCATCCATTAAAAATCCCCGCAGCGGCGGCCTGCGGAAGAAAGAGAAAGATCCGCCTTTATTTGAATCATTCTGAAAATATATGCACCGCCGTTAAAAAGACGTGTAAATAGTTCTGAAAAAAAAAAAAGATTCTGTAAAGATTCATCACAATACGTTCCACAACACCAGAGGTGTTTCCTTGAACATCTCCTTCGCAGGGTAAGATACCAGTACTGCAGAGACGCATCACAGGGATGGATGTGCTTGCTGCTACAGCGCTTTCCAGTACCTGTCCTCTTCCTTTTTGGATGGCCGGGAACTGCTGAGGGCACTCTGTGTGGCATAGGTGCCCATCTCCGTGACCAGTTTCTGAGCGGGGGCTGCAGTCACCTCTTCTTCCGCTTTCACTTCGCCAGTTTCTTTCTTTATCTCGTTTTCCACGATCGGGATCTAGATGGAGGGAACAGACCACGAACTGAAATCTTTGAATGCAGTTGTTACGCCCCATGACAAGTACATAAATACCTCTATCAGTATAACACTGCCTCTGGGGTTTTTTTTCCTCGAAGCAAACAGCAAGGAAAACAGCAAAAGTAAACAGCGCAAGAAATACACTTTAGTATTTTCCTTTTGCAACAGTGGAGAAATAGGAGGTAAACAATTTGGGACATTCCAAAATAAATACTAATTTTAAAATAAGAGTCTCATCAGCAACAACTTGGTCTGATGGAAAAATAGTTCAGTGATATATCATGACAATATCATGTGACCTGTCCTAGAAGAATAGACTATATGTTATTGAAACACTGGAAAAGCCTGTATATCAGTGTTCTAAAAACCAGGTCTTACACAAATTAAGCCTATATAGTGTATAGCCTATATCTACACCTGCAGAGACAGACATACACATCTATATTTACATCCACTCAACCACAGGTTCCTGGGCGGTTTTTCTGCTCGATGGCAAACCCTGCATGTGTTTTTGGAACAACAATAAAAGCATGCAATTATATAAAGGTGTCTAAGTATGGAGGATGCACTGAATTGAAATGTAAAAAAAACTGATCAAAGATATCAAAGAGTAAATGGCATACTTATTTGCTTCAATATGTTTTTATCTAGGTTTAAAATATCCTCCAAATCGAACTGCTAGAGTGCAAATTGTCCTTCCACCTTTAATTATAATGTAATTATATTGAAATATACTATGCATCTTTGTTTTCCTCCAACATTAGGTGCACACCGCATTATGTGTCCTTCACCAATTAAATCTACCCTCTTCTTGAATTAAGCAAAAATACAATAAAGAAGAAAAAAAAATATTGAAAAAAGAGCAGTAATTTAAAACCCAACAGCAGTGTAAAGAAACTGGAAACTACCTCTCCCAGAGACCTCCTAACTTCTGTCATCACACTCTGAATGTCTTCCTTGGTGCTGCAGTACTCTCCCAGAATCCAAAGAGCACCTCTGTATATCCTGATAGCAAAATAAACAGGCATTAAAAAACACAATATTAACCCAATCTTTCAATCAATCTGTGCTCCCTGTTGCCTTTAAGCTTTCCATGTGGCCTTGGAGCGACACCACACTAAAGGTCAATTTCAATCAAATTTAAATCAGGCAACACTGTAAACCAAAGTCTAGTCAAATAATCACTTCATGCAGCGCTAATGCTACAATCTAATACTTAAATTGAAGATTACTACATGATTGCTGGTAGTTCCCTGCTGGTACTGTTTTAATACAATTGAGAACAACACATGAATAGCGGTCTGTATGCGCTGTGCATAGGGACAATGGGCTATCGACCACTTACTTCACGGTCTTGATGGCATGGAAAACCTCCAGCATCTTCTCAATGATGAGAAGCCTCAGGTTGTCGAACCGCTGGATGGCTTCACGCACAAACTCCAGGACATCAGCTGCAGCTGCCTCATTGTTGTCACTAAGGAACTCCATCAGCTGACAGACACAAAAAGAAATCACCAGAAAATGACTACATCTACGAGTCGTCTTATTGTAGCACCGAGACAATTGCTGGTAGTTCCCTGCCATTTACTTTCATTATTGAAGTTTTAATACTGATGACCTACACTAAACACAAAGGTGTTTGAGAGCTCTCCATTTTAAGTGTTAAATACCAGTGGATCTATCATCGCCAGACCAATTCCATTCAAAGTTAAATTATTTTCAATTGCAAACAATAGCCAGATGCCTTGCTCTGACTTCATTCAAAGCTTTACAATCTTTATTAAAATGAATTACAACATAACATTAAAGGAGTAACATTGCATCAAAGGAAAATGGAAATTTGCTGATTATTTTGGTCATGTCAATATTAAAATAGCTATACAGCTATATTCAGTCAAATTATTTTTTCAATGTACCATAAAGCTGTACAGTTGGTTACACCACTAAATTAGTAACAGACCTATGTCAGTAAAGGACTATTCAATTGCTATTCAGAAACACAAGCCACAACAGTACAAAGTAACCTGTCATGACTAACAAGAAAGATATTTGCAGACAATCCTTAAAAAAGTCTTTGTAGTCCCCAAACACAGAAAAAGGAAATTTTACTCACAACAGGAATAACATTTGCAGCCATATCTGGGAACCGGACACTGCAGGAGTGCAGAGTTCGTACAAGTAGCTGCCTGTACTTGTCCGTGTCTTCATGTTCTGTCACATTGTTGGTTTTGATCACCTCCTTCTTCAGAACAATCACGAGCTACAAACCCAAAATAAAACTCAAATTATATCAGAACATAGCTATGCACAGTGGGACGCTACAGAGTGATAAAGGGAAATTAAAGATGCAGACCTCTTCCACATTACGTGAGGAAACAAGATCGAGAGCAAGCTGCAAAGTTTTCTTGCGCACTTCTAAATCCGGTGTGGTCAGCACACGGAGGATGTCCATCACGAGATCCTATAACACATCACACAAAATTCAAAACAAAAGAAAACCTGGCTCTGCTGACAGTGTAGTAACAAAACAATCTCATTTTCAATCAAATGTATTTTTGACCTGATTGGGCGCTTGAGTTATAACAAATGTAAAAGAAATGGACTTATACCCCACCTATGGGATTTTCTGTACTAGACATTATTTTCCCAGTATAATTTACAAGTACACAGACCCATTATACTATGCGCTTTTCTAAGTATAACCTTTAACGAATGTTATTCCAGGATCCAGATTTCATACAGCTGTCAGTTATGTATATTAAAAATGTAAAAAAATTGGTAGGAATAGCACGATTTTAAAGACCTACGTAAAAAAAAGTCAGCAGCAACTGTTAGTTTTAAATTGTATGGTCAGCTCTTACGCACATTTGAATCCTTAATTGTGAGGAATGTAGTTATATTTTTACCTGAAGCACTCTCTCGTGAGTGGGGTGTTCTTTCAGCTCAATGAGACGATCTAGGACAATCAGCTTCACATTGTTGTCACTCTCCTTAATGATCAGATCAATGTAGCATTGTGCTGCAGCCTGGAGATAATTGCAGGGCAAAACTAAATTCCATCTCTATAGCACACTGTTCTAACCATGGTCAATAAGCAGTATTTCATATTGTTTATTTAAAAGCAACATTCTCCAGGTGCTTTATAATAAATGGAAAGCACATTATACAAAATAGCCGTATCCTATATAGCCCTGTAACCTGTACATTGTAGACACAACATCAGAACACACTGAAAACCTTTTAGCAAAGGTCTCATAAAAAGACATCATAATAGCTAGATACTGACAGTCATGCTACAAAAGAAAAAGGACTTAAAAATCAACTCAAAATCTGACAAGAAGCTGTGCAAGGACTCTAAACTAAGAGTCATGTGATTGCTTGCTTAAGACCTAGTGAGGATTCTAGCAAATAAATTCTGAACCTATTTTAGCTTCTTAAGTGTAATCTTAAGATTCCTGCAAGCAGATCATTATAAAAATCAATCCTTGAAAAAAATTAATTTATCAGTTTTGCTGCTACAGACACAAATAACATTATATTTCTTGAATGGAAAAAAAATCAACCCAGAATCAAAGATCACTCCCAAATTATTCATTTGGGGATTTATTGCCACTGGATATGAAGTTAAAAATAAAACAAGAATGTTCTTCAACAATATCCATTACAGATACCACATACAATTCTGGAATTTCTCATGACTTCAAATGCCATTGTTTACCTAGCAAACAAACCTTTCCTTAAAAATGTCTATCTGCTTAAGACACACTACCTTTATGGCAGTTGGAGCACTAGACAGCGTCACTAGAGTTCCTGCTGCTTCGTATTTTACTGCTGGACTGGAAGACTGCAGGAGGTTATAAATACAGCGGATGAATCGCGCTCGTTCTGAAGGGTTTGCATGGCACACCTGTATGGACAAAACACAAAACATTAAAGACAAATCTGTGGCAAGAAACGTGTAGTGCCAGGTTTGTAGTTCTTAATTATGACACAGTAATTAATTCAAATTCCACTAACTGCACACAGAAAGAAGGCTAACCAAAATAAAATCATTTTCAATTATGAAACAGTAAATAGACGAGCAAACGAAATTCTGATTTTAGTGAATTAAGTTAAAGCAACTGCATTTTTATAAAAAAAAATCACTGTTGTCTGATCAGTTCTCACACTCTTACCTTGTAAATGAGCTCCACGATAACCAGCTGAAGAATGTCTCCAAAAGTATGAACCTGGTCAATGCAGGTACTTAGATAATCCAAAGCCCTGTCCTGTAGGTGAAATATTAGAGAAAAAAAGTCAAAGAAAATCAACAGATCTTTCTTAGTAAAGAAATCTGGAAATGAACATTATAAAAATCAGAGTACTTCTTCACTATTCTGCATTATTCACGGTCTTTTCACATTCATATCAAAATTTTAAAAATGAAGGGGTTAGCGGAGGAACGGAATATTAAAAACTGTAGTTTTACACGACTAACATAATAAAACATGGAACTGTACCTGGTCAGCATGAATCAGCATCATGAAAGCATTTCTCTTGCAGCTAGCATCCTTCTCATTTACCAGAAAATCATGGATCAGCTCAGGCGCATCAGGAATTAAATTCTCAAAATTCCTTTAGGAATAGAAAGTTAACATCAATGGCACCCTTTTCATTAAAAGTTATTCAGAAGTTCCATTTCATTAAGGAACAAAGACCCAGCTACCTGTTACCTTTTACAACATCAGCTTCTAAAAATCTGTCCTTATACACTGTGTATTGTGCATAAAGAGGTGTAGTCCCTTCATTGCTCCCAAACTCACCTATAAATGGTGTAAATGGCCAAGACAGCATTTCGCCGCACATAGCTGTGTCGGTGCTCCAGGCAGGCACGGATCGCTGGCATCAAGGGCTCCAGCAGCTCAGACTCTTTCAGCTTGCACAGGAACCGCAAGGTGGAACCCCGAATGAATTCATTAGGATGCTGTAGGTCCTGTTAATGCAACAGAAACTAATAACCACAAACTATCCTCACCCCAGCAGACACAAGGGCAGATCAGTGACTCCAAAGCCGAAGGCAATTTAGGCCAGGTCGCAATGCTGGAGTGGGTGACTGAGTTAAACCTGCATTCAGGCTTAAGCAACAACAGATTTCTGGTGATTATTAAACAGTACAGTTTAGATCAACAATTGCCTCCTATTTTGCTTCATGATCAGGTGTTTTTCCCCCATCAAAGTGGCAAGAAGCACACTGTAAGAATAGTTTTCTGTGGCAAATATGGAGTCACGAGAAACAGGTGGCTGGATCAGATTTCATTCCTCCTGCATGGTCTGGTGATAATTTCTTAAGTGCAAAGCTGTAAAAGAAGAAGCGTTCAAACAAGCTTTGAGCTCAACAGCCATGACAGCTTTTAAATCCTTATTCTATTATTTTACCCACTCTTCATCATAATGTCTTTTGCTTGGAAGTGAAAAGAAAAATCCAACTCAAATATAAGAGGTGCACTGAAAATTCCTATTGATGATTTTAGAAGTGGGTCTCGATCAAAACAAACACTGTTCCCCATTTTCCAATTCCTACAACTTCCATGGCTATTGGAAAATACCTAAGAGTATTAATATTGGGGAAACGCTCTTGGCTCTCTTGGCTGTTCAAGTATTTCTGACTTTTTTTACGAGAAAGACAAGTGGTAAGTGCTCACTCACCAACACTTGAAAAGTGGAGAGAAAAAGCCACAGCTGTGCAACTTGAAGAAGCACTCTTGTTGTTTATAGAAGCGAGACCTTAACACGGCCAGCAATATGATTATAAATATGAAACATATGAAAACTGCAGATGTTAAAATCTTGCAGTAAACCCACAAAACCAAGTGAAGTACATCTATGTATATTTGACGTCTTATTCTTAGAGTCAAAGCAAGCACATGACCTGGCCAAAACTAAACAACACAGTACAGAACACAGAACAGAAAAATGGCACATGAGGGCAGGAAACAAGTGTTGACTTAACCAGACTAAAAGAAAAATATCAAAATGTTCTGAGTTTAAGACAATGGAAATGTATTCTCCTCTGCCCATCTTTGTAGGGAAGATCAGGACACGAGACATGAACAAAGATTTTCACAACATACGTGACCGGTCTTCCAAAGCAAACTCTTTCAGACAACACTGTCAAAAGGCACAAATTCAGAACATGACACACTAGTGAGCCGGACAAGTACCTTTCTGTAGGCATCACAGACCAAGATCATCTCTTGCAACAGCTTGCCATCTGGAGTGGTCTTGGGAACAATCTCCCAGAAGACAAGGAGCAGCTTTTTAATGGTGTGATCTTGAAGAGGCAGTACAAAGCGAATGATGGTCATCAGCAGGCCAGGCAGCTTCTCCCCATTGAGAATCATGATGATCACCTTCTTTAAGGCCTCCGTTTTGGCCTTGATATCCCCCTTTTCTAAAAGTGAACAGCACCACAAGACTGAAAATGAACAAGTGCATAATCACATTCACACAAAGATCACTCAATCCTATCCCCTTTAGAAAACAGGAAAACTACCCCAAAAAATGCTTTAATCCTGAGTGGCAAAACATCAAAGAAAGAAACAGTTTTATTTTTTTAACCATGTGTTAACCATTCAACAAACCTGGTGAAAATCTACAGCAAGTTATTCCTTCTAGCTTCCCTTGCAGTTATTTGCATTTATCACTCACCGAGGTCTGTTTTCAAACTTAGTTCTGATGGCGGTTCCGAGTCCATCGGAACATTTATGAGAGTGTAACACACATTCTCCGCGGCGGTCATGATGCCGGCTGTCTAATTTGCTGAACGAAAAACACCAGGAGAAACTTGATGTTGATCAGACCCTGTAACAAAGAACAAGAACATGCATTTTTTTAAGATAAAATTGATCGCAAGTGACTACTGTGCAAAACGCGAGTAACTTTGCCATATTATACATTATTTATCGACGTGAAATGGCATTAAAATCAACAAAGCAGCTGTCACAAATGACCAAATCATTTAGAATTGGGCTGTCCAATCCTGGTCCTAGAGGATTTCATTTCAATGTAGCTCTTAATGTCCTGTCAGGTCATCACTGGGCTAATTGGGCCAATTTATTAAGTTATCTCAGATCTTCAGGTGCTGCTGCTTTAAAGAGACCTAGAACACCTGCAGACAACCTGACCTCTTCCCTGTACAGCACCAAGAATATCCTGCTCCACGCTGGCACGTCAAATCCGTGCTGTTCATAGAGACATAATTACACTTACTGCTCACAGGACGTTCGCATTTAAATACACATGTATAAGTGGCCTCCGTACATTAGAACACCTATAAACACCACTTCTATTATTTTATTTTACGTTTTGCAACCTGATGACAAAAACATAATTCAAGTAAAACTTACAGCATAACGTTCATATATTAATAAGAAACTTGCTGGGAAGAGTTTGTCAGCCAGGAACCAACAGTAACTTATCATGAAGCACTATTTTATCATCTTTTAGGTTCTACTCCGTAATGAGAATAAATAAAATTAACACCACCATATAAAAGGCAGGTGAAAAACATTTAAGAACAAATACTAAGTAATAAGGCAAAAATGAAACTATATACTTTTAAGATATTACAATAAACGTAAACTTTTTGTATTAGGGCCATAACTTGTCTACCCAAGTCTGACGTTACACAACGATATTTTAATGATTGTTCCCTTGGTGTAAACTACAATACAATAAAACCCTGAGTTAAAAGCATGTGGAAGGCCACTAATTTATTGACCATATCAGTTGACTATTCTGTGCAGGTGTGATCACATAATTGTATAGTAAACTGCACCGAGCTCGTTCTTCTGCACAATCAAGAGGTTTGGCCTAAAAGATAGGCCTCAGGAAGTGACCGGCTCAGCTACACAAAATCCCACAAGCTACATCAGAAATCGGTATTGCGGAGGCAAAACCACCACAGTAGCAAGCTTGTGCATAACGTTCAAATCAAAGCCATAACCGATTTATCATGGGTAATTCAACTCCGGCTTGACAAATGTCTTCCTTGTTAATGCTCTCTGTAGTGGTGCCTTGCTGGAACTTCAGCTAAAATAACCTGTGAGATGTGGAGCTTCAATTTACAAAAAGGAAGAACCTTTTGAAAATTACAATGCAATTGTAAATATTTCTTATAGAAGAAACTTCCGTAAAATGATACAAAACCGCATAAATCTACACAATTAAATTGAAAGTTTCTTTACCTTTTTATTCACTGTGTTAACCTCTCCCCAGCTGCACTACGCTACAACATCCAAGTGACGTGGAACCAGGAGGTCTGAGCCACATCAATACTACAGGAAGCTAAGAGGGACAAACTTGCTTAAACTAAGGCGAGAGGGAACAGAAACTCGTTTCTGCCTGCATGCGTACAGATGTGAACTTCCAACGTCACCAACATTTAGAGTATAGGTAGAAATAGAGTTTAGGTAAATCAGTTTTTCAATTTTATTTTATTGATTCGATCATATCTATAAATAAGAAATGCTTAAATAGATTAGTAGTTAAATCCTACTAATCTATTTAAACATTTCTTGTTTATAGATATGACCGAATCAATAAAATAAATTGAAAAAACGATTTGATCGATGTTAATTCAGATTATAATTTTTACGAGGAAGTTTAAATGTTCTTTGCAAATCGCCTATTAAAATATGTTCAAAAACAGAAAAAATAAACACCAGTGCAACACTATATATGTTCCTCAATAAAAATAACTTTGTTTCAATAATGATAATTTTTTCTAATTTTAAAATATTTTTTGTAAATATCCACTCGTTGCTTCATTATCACAAATACCTCCCCCTATTAGAACTCAAAAGTGCATTTCATTCTGTTTTAGGGATTTATGTCATGATCAGAACTGTCTGTCAAATGGGTTTAAATGGGAGGATTCAATGTCCACAATTGTCCACCAAGCCTCTGGCCAGTGACATAGGTTAACCAAGAACCTCCACATAACCCAGGTCATTCTACAGAGTGCATAAGTGGCATTTATCATTGTGGTCATGTCTACATTTTCCTGATACCCCACAACCATCTCTCTCCCTTTGACAGTAATGTCCCCCGAGGGTGTGACCAGCTCATAGATTGTCTGTACTTTATTAGCATAAAACAGACTTTTTTTTCCTACACCAACAGCATTAGTATTGGTATCATTATTTTTATCTTGCTTTTCTGAGAAGAGCAAAAGAAACGTTACAAAAGAGGAAGAGGATGCTATTTGGTTTGTCTAGATTGTGGTTGCTTAACTTAGCAACCTGAGCTAAGTGGATTTCATCCAGCCATTTCTTGAAAAGAAGTTTAGTTCAGCTCCAACAACAGCTAGTCCAAATCCCAACAACCCTAATGTGAAAAAAAACCCAACATAACACATTCTCAATCTCATGTTTGTGTTTCATGTTCATATTTGTTTACTGATTCTGAAAAAGTCTATTGGTTTGATTTTATGATTTGATATTTTTTAATATTTTAATCAATTCCCATTATACTCTTCAATACAAGACTATGAAGATTCAGTTTTAGTTTCTTTCTTCTCTGGACTGATGCTATTCTAACATAATAATGTTTTCCTTTTAACATAGTGATAAAGGTTGTGTACAGTATTCTCATAACAGTCTTCTAGTTGAAGGAGCCTATTGATCACAATTTTACATTTATTTATACTGAGCATCAAAACATATCACTCCATTTGAGCATGTATTTTTTAAAAATAGAATGTTTCCACTGATTAAAGCCTGGTGAAATTCAAGTAAATAACAATTATGCCCCATATACAGTATCGAGGGTAAGACCGTTATAACTACTGTTTATTTGAATGTTCAGTATATACAGTATATACTAACATTCTGTTTACTAACTATACCATTGATATAAATTAGGAAGAGTAGTGGTCCTAATACAGATCTCTGTGGTACTCCATTAGGTACATCACCAGAACATTCAACCTTCCTCTGTACTCTTCATTTCTATAAATTAACTAGTTCTATATCATATCATATGCTTTGTGTTGTACCCTGTGTTGCTAATGCTTGTTCATATGTATTCTTAAATCAATCAGCACAGAAGCCATGGACATTCTGCTATCCTTGTTATCCCTTAACAGAACAAGATCCCAGGCGCTATTGCTGGCTTACATTTAGCTGAATCCGGTCACATTTTCAATATTTCAGGGTTTTTTTTTTTACTTCCAATGGGTACCGTTTTATCACCATGAAATCTAAAATATGCTCACTTTTTTCCTAATACAACAAACTTTATAACAATTAAACATAGAACTTAAAAGGGTGTTAAAATACCTGCAGATAACCTTTCTATCCACAAGAAATCCTCTGTCTAAACAAAACTAACAATTCAATGGGGTTACTTAAACAGCACCATCACCTTTATCCATATTGAACTGAAAGTGGGATTATTAGTAGTATTTCAAGAGGTGTGCGTACACTAATCAATTAACATCATGTTATGTATGTCTAGCAAGCCCATTTTTTTCAGAGAACGTTAGAAGATGCCAAGAAAGCATATTGCTACCTGATATTTTGACTTAAGCAGACAGAAAAAATGACACAATAAAATTGGCAAATAAGCGTACCTTGGACACCACCTCTGAAAACAACATATAACTGAAACTCGGGCCTGGTTCATGATTAATTGCTACCAAATGATTACCCTTTACTTATACATAAAGAAAATTCAGCACCCATCTTACACTGTACCAGCTGAAAACAAACATGGAGTCCTGGAACTTCGGGTTCACCTTTAAGACCCTCTATTTTTTAATGGAGCGCAAACCTTTTCTTTCTCACAGGATCCTTACATTTAGCAAGTGTGTTTTCTGAAGAGTGCTTTAGACTGCAACCTTATAAAGCACGTCGTTAACAAGGTACTACAAATTCTTTTTTTTTTATTGGAAGCAGTTATTACTTAACATTTCTGTTGTCTTTTTTTTTTAAAAAAAAGCTACGACCTGAAACACATAGGGAAAACAAGATTTTATTCTGAAACTTCAATCTGAGGTTGGTTCATATAGAAAAGCATAATATTACTAGTCTTTGTAGAAAACAAAAAAGCTAATATTGTGGTAGGTGGCTTTCTAAGATCTTCTTAGGCCAAAATGGTCTCCATGTTGGCATTTGCTTTGTGAATGCATGGTCATAGACTGACAGCAGGTATGTTACAGATTGTGAACTTTTTAATCAGCAGTGTAAATCTTTGGCAGCCAGGACCAACATCAGTGCTCCATGGGCTCATCAGCTTTTCCTCCTGCTGGCTCTTCAGCCGGCTGTGCAACCTAGAAATCAAAACAGGAGCAGGCTTCAGTAAAGAAATCCCAACTTTAATAAAGAAACATCATTATTTTTTCTAGAACAAAAATCTTGCCTTACGTATACAGTTAAATATACTGAGCTTGTAAAATTACTGTGAAAGATTCAACAGAAGGATATGTAAAGCAAGCGAAGGCCTTACAGTATAATTTGCTGCATTGTTGTATAAATCCTATACATTTTGGAAAGTGTAATAATTCTTCTTATTCACCTTGAGGGAAACAATCACCCTAATTGTCCCTTAATTCGCTTTTAATTTATATAAATAAAAAGAAAGCTACTCATTTTATAAAAATATATTATACAACTTGGCAAAAAAAAACCTTAGCCAATTGTATACTGAATATATAATTAAATATATATGGAGCAGAACATTGTGCTGATGGAAAGCACAGGAGACATTTTCAGCAAGAGGAAGTTGTGAAAGAACTGTACGGTTAAATATATCTACCTTTCTCTGGGGTCTCTCTTCAAGGCCTTCGAGGAACGGTGCAACTTCGTCATCATCATAGATAGTAAACTCCAGGTCTTTGCCAACAATTCCAATGGAGACATTCTGTGAAGGTCAAGAATGTTACCCTTTAAAGTATTTTTCAGAATATTAAATATGTCATAATAAATAGTAAAGTTAATCATTACTGAATATTAAATCAAACACTAAATACATTCAATGTCCCCCATATTTAAACTTAAATACATTTTCAAAGTTTTACAATTCAAAACAACTTTAATACTTTAAATCACTTTTTAATCACTTTCATAGCCTGTTTTGGACTCGTGTATCAAATCAATTAAGCATGAAGATGTGAAACAAATGGAGCTAAGCAGTGCGCAGCCATACAGAATATAAATCTCTGTCAGTGTAAAATCATTACATACCACATTACATCTAAACATCTTGCATATTTACTGCTTGCTTGTCAATTATGAAATTGTAAAAAGACAAATCACCAGGTTTTCTTTGCATCAGACGCTGCATGAATTACTTACCTTTGTAGTAAGGTCCTGCTCAGCAGGGAGGGTTTCTCTTAAAGCACGGAGACCATGCTGGACAAGTTCGTTCAAATTGCCTTGAGAAAAAAATACAAAGTTTAACACCCTCACGAACCATGATGGATAGTGAGATACTGGAAATACTGGATACTTTCTATTTTGTACTCACAGTCAATAAATTTCTCCATGTTTCTTTCCAGGTAAGTGCGAGCAGACTGGGAACGGGCTCCAATGGACATGGCTTTACAGTCAAAGTAATTTGCCGATGGACATGTCTGGAAGATGTGAGGCCCCATATCCTAAAACAAAAGTAAAACTCATTCCAGGGGTATAGAGAAACCATCTCCTCGCAGTTTCAATCTATAACTGCCTATCTGGGTTTTATCAACCTAAGGATACAAGCCGATACAAGCAAAGGTCCTGACAGTTCAAAACCCACTACTGAAATAATTTTAAGATCTGTGTTCTCCTTTATCCTTAAGGTGAAACCTGCTCCTCATGCTTCCCCCAATTACCATAGATTCACCTCAGTCAAAACTCACCACTTGACATCTGCCGCCTTCAAAGACTGAGAACATCAAGAACCAGCGTGTGTGTGTTGACTGGATGGTAAGTGGTGGGAGTCCTATTAGTAGGACTCACCTTGATGATGAGGTTAACACAACATTAATATGACCAGTGTTTTCAAATGCATCTGAGCTCATGCTTTAATTCAGACTGGCAAACTTCAGATATGTGCTGACATCTCAGGATTGAAGCACAGACCAGTGGAGACAAGTGTTAATTAATTATTGATTCTCAATACAGGCACTCAAAGGTTAAATCAAATACGTAAAGAACCAATACAGTGATGTAGTGTGACACAGGCATTGGTAAATGCTCTTTTAAATTAGGATCTTCATTGATGGTCACAGAATTTAACTTCATATTTTACAGAAGATCCTTACGACCACTGTATGAGCAGAGGAGCAGAGCTTATTAATCAGAGGCTTCACTGAGCAAAGGATGCAAATTATAAGTTCCTTAAATACTATTTATATGATTAACATTTGAAAAGGCGGTTTTGCAAAATTCTTTGTAGTTATGTTTCACCTATTACACTTACAGAGCTGAATCTTTTGACTCTAGGAACTTACATCATAACCAGCAATAAGCAACCCAACACCATAGGGTCTCCTTCCATATCGCTGTGTTGGAATCTGGGTTTCTGAAGAATAACTCAGGAAAAAAACTCTTTGGATTTAAAAAACATCACTTTTAACAGTGCTTAAAACCAGTACAACACGTGGTCAGCACATTTAGTGCTTTCTGAAGACAAAACAAAGCCACAAGAAAAATAACACTGGCATTTCAAGAGTAGACTTTAAAGTACCCATATTTACACGTGACCAAATAAATTACATTGTTGCATCAGTCTCGTTTGGTTCACTGTTTTTTTTTTTCAGAAAACAAGCATTATTTCTCTAAACATTTACAAAGAATGGATAAGTGCCACAATAACTTAACGAACACAGTTTAGTCTACTATGGGGTATGTTTGGTTGATGTCCTGATAATGATGTAAAACTCTGATTGAAGAAAAAACAAAGGAAGTGCTACTGCCAACTACTGGCTCTTCAGAACTGAGTGGGGTTTGGCTTACACGACTCATGTATTAGCATGGCAGCAATCCCAGCCCCTCGCTGTTTCTTCATCTTTCTGTTGCTTTTACTGAGCAACAAACATTCTCTTGCATCTTTCTGAAGTCCATTATGTGCCCTACTGATTACACCTTAAGATGTTCAAAGCTATGAAAACGTTCTCAGGGCTGACAATAACTGACAATGACCTAGCATATATATTTGCAACAACATGTAGAATCCTAAAACTTACTCTGAGATAAACCAAAAAGTAGAGCAAATCTATGAAGTCAAAGGATACTACTTCCAATCAAAGCCACCAGGCGGGAAACAGGAAGAGGCCGGTCAAACACAAACCTAGAGTCAAGGCACTCCTGACGCATGAAGTTACTGAATATCAAAAGAAAGAGGGCAAAAAGATATTAATCAAAATCCGGATAACTGCAGTAAAAAATCAAACTAAATATAATATAATATAATATAATATAATATAATATAATATAATATAATATAAATGTATCTTTTAACAAACCACAAAAGTCTTGCATCAGCAGTAAGACCCGCAATAGAAATGCCCACATGGTTGTCAACATGAAGAATCTTCTTCTGGTGAGCAGCTAGCTCAGACTGAGCTCTCTATAGGAAGAATTAAAAATATGTTCTGTTACGCTGTGTATCAAAGGTATAAAAAGCTGTGAAGCTGCTCTTCTTTAGCTGAAGAAATGTCCCTAGAGAAGCCTATAAGAGAGTTGGTAATCAAATTACAAAACATGAAAATAGATATCTTCCCATTTTTACTGCTGCTATTACTGTATTTGGTTTACTTTGATAATCTACTGCAAAGCTAGAACACAATGATATCTGTGAAGCTAACAGAAGGTCCTTAATTTACATTTAAAAGGATAACAGATTTAAATTGATCATACATGTTTACTACAACCTAGGAAACAATGTAGTGGATAAGGCTTTGGACTCCTACTGTAAAGCTATGAGTTTTACTATAAGCAACTGCATAAATGAGTACAGTATTACATTGCATATTCTTGCAATGGACTAGATTCACATCTAGGGGGGAATCATGCACTTTCTGTCAGCAGGACAGTAAAAAAACAAGATAAGCTCCAGCCTGATGTGCTTTGAGATTCAACCATAGAACACCTAAGAAGAACTGATTAAACCAGTATGAGATATCATATAGTATTATATCACAAAGAATAGAAACACACAGAAATAATGAACCACAATGTCAGCAACGAAATGTATACCTTCAGAGCTACAAGAACAGCATGAGTCTTGGACTTAAGGCCCACAGTGGCAGAACCCTGTTTCACTGCCTCCATGGCATATTCAATCTGATGAATACGTCCCTGGAAATAAATGGGAGAGGAGCAGGTCAAGTTTTAACGATATTAATAACACAATGCAACACTACCAAACAGCAACATGACACCTGTGAATGGCACAAGTAAAAACAGCAAATTGTACAACCCTAATTCCTTTGGAATGAGGTTCAATCCTCATAAACAGTTTATACAAATTGTATTCCTGAAGCATAAACACAAGCTGATAAAAAGTGGTCCTAATTATTACAATTAAATATGTGATCAGGACAGAACACTACCTGTTAAGATGTACAGCACCAAAAAGCAAATGTAGTATTTTTTAAAGACAAAATCCATGTAAAGTTTAAACTAATGTCAAAGGCATAAATAGCTTTAAATAGAAAAAAATGCTCTTACCTGAGGGCTCCAAACAGTGACATCGTTGTCATACTGATTACGGAACTGGAAAATAGCAGATGCAAATTAGTAGCATAAACTTCTATTTTTTAGTATGAACTTTAATATATTTTGCATCACTTACTGTACTTTCTGGTCGTTGCATTATGCAGGGTGCAACAGAATCTTAGGGCACAACAGCAGTTCACTGTGCCTGTTAACCACAGCGTGTCTGACTTACTATCTTCATCTAAGTATTGTATTTCTAATGAATAAGAAATGACCACTCAACATTTGTCATCTGTTCTTACTTTTCTTTAAGGTATTCACAAATGCTATCTCCCAAGACCCTTAGATACAAATAATTTATATCGGCAAAGAATTTATATTTGACCCGCCTGCCAAACTATCAGAAGAAACGAACGTGCATGCACACACAAATATGCAACTTCCCTGAGACAAGACTTCCCTGAGACACATGTAACTGTAAGTAAGCTCCAAGAAGAGGTAGAGGCCAGAGAAAACACCAGGCTTCCATTGGATTCATGAAAGCAAATGAATTTTAAGAAGTGTCCAAACTGGCCGTGGAGTTATTAAAGTGTCTGCTGTTCTACTGCCAACACTTTTTAGGATTGTCTAGCACATTGCTATCCATCTCCAGTACTGGAGGGCCACAGTGTCTGTTTGTTGTCATTCTAACTCAGTTGTTCAGTTGTTAATGACCACAATCTTCTTGATTCTTGTTACTGGATCAACAGAACCAATTAACCAACTACTCAGAGCTCTTTCAGGTGCAACCATTCAAAGATACCTAGAAAACCTGCAGACACACTGGCCTTCTAGGACCACCATGGTGTAGCTCAAGAGCTGCCAAAACAAAACCTCCACTGTGTTCCCTGTGCCCGAGTTAATGCAAGGTAAGGAGAAACCGAACCTGGAATATTGGCTACAAGTTGACAAAACGTGCCAAGTCTCCACAACAGGTATCAGAAGTTACTTGGTCAGACCAGCAGAAGATACAGTCTTAGTATCATCAAATGCCATTTGTCAATTACAATTAAGAACACAGATTCTTACTCAGAAGAGCTCTGCTACCTTGCAGAATCCTCACAAAGTAATCAGTAACACCCTTAACCATATGCTATCTACAACTGGAGATTAAAAAAGGCACTTTCAATCTTCGATATACTTATGTACATCTCCAAAAACTCAACGGAGAAGTTTTTAAAAATCCGGTGCTTAATATTAGCACTTCCACGAGTGTTTTCCATACTATATTGTGGGTTTGTATCAAATAACATCCAGGAACAGTGCTGCATTGACGTCTGAATTCCTTCCCACTTTAAATAAAAGCAACACGTTGAGAAACAAACTAGCTTCCTCTCGATGTCAAGCCGGACCAAGCTGTTACTGAAATTCCTGAAACACAATACTTTAATCATAAGAGCACCGTTTGTGATGCTAATTCATCACCAACGGACTACAGCACAAAACTGCATTGAAAACGAAAGTAAAAACGGCTACACCAACACCGCTTTTCAAATCCGTTCAGATTATTAACCTGAACGTTCATATATAAATATTGACAAATATATAATTGTACAGGCTAATTTTAAAAAATATCATTTTTAAAATATGCCTTTACAAATTGCCTGACCTAAATAATCATCGTCGCACTGACAAAGGCCTAACCATGAGCCTCTTAGAATACTGATGCCCTCTACAAAAAGAGTTGCATATATTTCAGATTTTACCTTCTTATTATACTGTACGATTGATTTTAACTAACATATCTTTGCCAAACAGCAACTGTAGTAAGTAAATCATTCATAATTTATTATCATTTCTATCCCCACGGTAAACGCTTACTCACTCTCCCATCCCCCATGTTGTCTAGGTTCACCTCGCATTCAATTTATCATAAGCTTTAATCAGTCTGTTATTTGATTAGATCGAGAAGTTAAATC
Source organism: Lepisosteus platostomus (assembly GCF_059453375.1). Taxonomy (NCBI): domain Eukaryota; kingdom Metazoa; phylum Chordata; class Actinopteri; order Semionotiformes; family Lepisosteidae; genus Lepisosteus; species Lepisosteus platostomus. Next base: position 7,169,422 of record NC_142628.1, on the reverse strand, counting down.
TTGTATCCTCTTCCAAGATATTTAAGAAAAGAAAAAATAACATTTTTGAAATCACATTCTCACCATCTTTTCTTCCAAGCTCTGCCTGATGGGTTACACTGGACACCGATTCTGTCAATCTGTTGCTTTTCCCTGAGCTACCAGTCGCGTAAGGAAAAGCAATAGATCGCAGAAAATCAGTACAGTAAATATCTGAATCCAGGCTTGAGAGCAACACTCGCAGGCAGCACATGAGGAGTTGAAAGACGGGTATATTGTTATGGGGGAAGTTTGCAATTTTTATGTTTTTCATGAAACATTTAAAACCAACGACCTACGTCCATCAGAAACGCAACCTGAAGCATATTATGTCATTATAAACGAGTTATATTATATATAATACTATCAAAATTATTTAAAATTAGAAGTTCAAAGTTCGACTGAGAAAATTCCATAGGTTTGGGGTTTGTATTGTATGCACTGCGGGGCATAGGTGAAAAGTTGGACTTTCCCAGCATTTTAAATTTAACTGTTTTAAAGTCATGCTCTGTGAAACCTCAGATTTTCACACTTTAAAGCATCATTCATTAACGTTTAGGCCAGCGCCCAGCGAAGGCAAATTTGTATTTTTATTTATATGCAACGTACAATTAGACACTATACAGTAGTTCTACATCAAATCACTATGACAAGTCTAATTAATCACATATTTGAGCATTAAATCCAAATTTAGATTACACTGCCCTGAACAATTCACCGCAAGAGATAAAACATACAGTACATGTGGACATATAGATGTATACATATAGTGAAATGAATCATTTAACAACACCTCTAACTCTTGAATACAATTATTTACTTTGAATAGCGAAACCACTTAAAAATAAATGATCTGATTTGGTTCTTTAGAGCCCTTTTAGTTTCATGGAAACTAATCTAACTTTTCGTGGTACAGTATATGACAACAGATATTATTAGATAGTACACAACTGATACAAAACATCTATAAACACAACACTTCTATGTTTCCTGAAGTATAAGCTTGAAACATTTTTAAAACATGGTGTAGGGCTTCAGCTTATCTCACTAATAGTGAGGTTCAGGAAATAGAGAAGCATCTTTGAGGAAACAGCTAAATCATTGTAAAATTGGAAAATAATTTCCACGAACCAATTACCAGTAAGCTTAGTGTAATAATAGTCCGTTCTCAGCAAAACAAAAACAATCTTGAATTTCCTGTGAGAGGAATACTGAGAACATGTTGGAATCTAGTACTACAAGTCGTACCTGTATTTAATGAAGGTGTCTTACGCACTCACAGTGCTTTTGACGTAAGTGTACAAATTCATTTAATGTTTGACGTGTGGTATTGTACTTCTGCATTCTTGCAGGAATACTAAGACAGCTTTTGGTCACAGAGCAAGCTATGAAGTAAGGAGGTAAAGCATCTCTCCTCTTCTCAGGTGAGAATTTTACTGCTACCAAAACCTAAATCTTTGCATAAAGTTTACAGGATCTTTTTGTTTTATTCTCACAAACTATTTCTACTTTAACTTGGTTATTCTCTCATGGTGCTGCATTTTCTCCGTAATGATTCAAGTGTCACAAATTGTCCATTAAACCGATAAATCTGTTTATGTTTGGATTCAGACCACTTCAGAATCAAATGCTAAAGATCGTGTAATGGGTCTGCTGTCCAAAAGAAACTGATTCAACAAAACTGTGTATTTCTACTAACAGACAGCATGGTGGCAATAATAATAATAATAAATTATAATAATAATTGCTTACACTTATATAGCGCTTTTCTGGACACTCCACTCAAAGCACTTTACAGGTAATGGGGATCCCCTCCACCACCACCAATGTGCAGCATCCACCTGGCTGATGAGATGAGAGCAGCTGCCTCACAGACCTTGGGCATTGAGGTCATTTCCAGCCTAGAACACTGCCTTGAGAGTGTTGAAAGATGCTACTGTATATGAGAATAAAATTGATTGATTGATCGATCGCACAGCGCTTGCATGTCCTCCTTCCTGAGTCATTCTCCAGGTGATCGACTTTCCCCTCATCCTTCAAAGACATGCTGGCTAGGTCGTGTATAGGTTACATGGTGTCACTAATTTACCCCTGTGTGCTGTCTTGTGTGTGTGTGTGCACACGCGCACATCCTGCAATAAATAGGCATTCATTCTAGGGTGTAGTCTCACCCTGAACCCCCATGCTGGGATGCCTTAACCCTTACTGGGACTGAGTAACCTTCTGAAGATAGATGATGGATATAGTGAAACTAAAAAGTACTATACAAGTTTGCGAAGTTAGATCTAATACCATCATTTTCTTCTTATTAATGTATAACTTTAAGCATTGAATGCGTGTTGTATTACCGCGGTTTTCTGGGGGACCCAGAGGAAGTACAGTAAACTGCTTCAAGGGCTACGGCGCGCGTTCTGGGTGCTGCAGAGCGCGCGTTCAGGGTTCCCTCGGCACTGTATTAGTAATCAGTATTGCAGGTTGTGACATCTGGGAGGCGACATTGAGTCTAACTTCATGAAAAAACAACATTTTTACCTTCTTTTCCTTTTACCCAAAATGCTCGAGTACGTTTGAGTGACCATGGACCGCGTTTGCTGTCATGTAATAGTACAATAATACGGCGAGGAAAAAAGGGGGGGAAGGATACTTTTGTCGGAATTAAAGGATCTACAATTCGAAACATGGCTGTGAGGGAAGAAGGAGAGGTACTGCACAGTAAAATCAAACACCACGACGGTGTTGGTAATGCAAACAGCACAGAAAGCTTCAGAAACGGCTATGTGAAGAGCTGCGTCACCCCTTTAAAACAAGACCACCAAAGGGGCTTTTTATTTAACGTCTGCAGGTTTTGCAATGCGGATTTAATAGGTTCAAGACGATTTCGGGCTTCGGCTCTTTACTTTGGTGCAATCGCAGTTTTTGCAGCTTCGCTACTGATTTCCAGGAGCCTGCAAAGTGGACCGAGCTCTTCGCTTCTGCGGACTTTGCAGTCATTTTTGCTGGTCTTCTCACAATCCGTCAGTCCCCTCTTTAGCATAGGCTGTGCATTCTTCTTTTTAACGTTTTACCTGCGGAGGAAGAAGAGGGAAAGTTACAGATGTTGGCTGGTATCGCTACCAGCATCATGCTACTTGGGGGATTTCTTGGTCTTGCAGTTTTTGCATTGGGAAGACAATCAGCATCAGATGCAAATGGTGGGCAGATTGCTCTTTGTGCTGGGCTGTGTGGGCATACTGACACTGATCCCCACTTTGAAACTCAGATACAGTGTTCTGATCTTGGTTTTTGCCAGTCTGGTCTGGCTCGTTTCCTTCACTAGCCTCGAATGCCTGCCCAAGCCTCTGAGACCCCTTCTGGCTTGTCTCGCAGGGGTTTCGGGCTCTCTCCTGGCTCTCTGTTTCGATCATTATTACCTACCACGGGAAGCGCCACACAGGATCGCTAACGCTGAGGAGAAAGTACCCGTGATCAGACCTAGGAGAAGGTCCAGTTGTGTGTCTTTGGGAGAAACCTCAACAAGTTATTATGGCAGTTGTAAAATGCCCAGGAGACCTTCATTGCCTTGTATTTCCAGGGAACAGGTAGGTCCCCAAAGGCAGACACACATATACCCAGTCTTTTGAATGCCAGCGTCATGAAACTTTTGTGGCAACACGAATGTATTAACGCACCACACGACTCGGCTCTTCTAGGAAACAAAGTATTGATGTGTGTTCTGCATTGTGCTATCCATTTTAAGGGGGAGGGGGTAGGTACTGTAGCAGTAACCGTTACATGAACTTGTAAGGCAACATGGAAAACTATTTGCAAGTTCACATGTTGCGACAGACATGCATTGCCCCCTCAAAGGCTTTTAGTGAAATCCTAGTTTTAAAACAATTCTGTACAGTTCTGCTGCTGAGCTCTTTAAAACCAGTTGACAGGACAAGTTTGTTTACTACGAGTGTTGCTTCACCTCAAGTTGTGTATAATTGTGCAAAGTAGGCCTAAGGAACTGTGCACTTTTCAATTAAAAGTAAACAAAAAAAACGTACTATATTTGTACAATTGAATGATGGAACTGGAGTGTTTGTCCCCCCCGCGCACACACAACACTCATTTTTCACATTATGATTAAATTAATATTTTCTTAATCGGATGAACATGTAAGAGAACTCGTAGCTTTGAAAATTTCGATTTTGTCGTTTTAAAATTGGTGCAAACATGGAAAAAAGGTTTTAAAGATCAAATCGTTTTAGTTTAAAACCATCTGGCGTGTTTTATGTGAATTTTTCTGAGCAATCCCAGATACTGATGTACTTTTTGTTTCAATGTTCAAATGTGAGGATAATTAATTTACAAGGTCTAGAATAGTAAAATCACACACTTCTTTAGATTTTGTACGGTTTATCTATTATTTTTAAAACTGGAAATATGCTACAGTGAACTACATTGTTCCTGCTGTCTGCAGGCATTTTTCATTGATGAGTAAATTACTGTCAACAGGGAACCTTGAGTACTTTGACGGTTCGCGGTTTGCTTGTTCAATTAAAATGTTCCTAACTATAAAACAGCAAAGTACAGAAGTAAATGACGAGCAATTAAATGTTGCTATTATTAATTTTAAAGTGAATGAAAGTGAAAGTGGCGGGCATTTAATTTCAGTAGCAGTATTTGATTTGATGTGTGAAGAGTCAGTTGAATGTTGGTGAATACTTTTCTATGCTGTTCGGTTTACCTTATAGGATCTACTGTAGGTGTTAGAAAAGCCCTTGAATTGGTGTATAATATTTTTAATCTATTTAGATGCATATGTTTTAAGTATGCAGATTGAATGACAATTCTTGGTACATACTTTATTATTATGATTTATCGTGTTTTACTTTCTCGCTGTCGAACCTAAGTTAGATCTTGATGCTTTGGGGAATAATAAGGCAGTATTTTTTAAAATAAAGTTGGTGTAGTATAGCACAGCGCGTTGTTTTAAATTTGAGTTTTCATAAGTTCATTTTTAGATCCTGCCTAAAGTAAAACACACTTTATAAATGCAAAACTACCTGTTTACCTGCCTTCCTGTGTTTATTTTATTTGAGCTCACCAAAATAAGCGAGTCAGCAATGAAGAAAAAATATCTTTATAAAAAAATTGCTGGAACCTTTTTTGGGTCGCATGGTAAAATACATTTTAACACTGCTTCACGACTCTGTCCTCCAATAAACTTTAAAGTTATAAATAAAATGTGTTTGATTTGACTGAGGCCAAGAGGTTTATATCTGCTAGACTTACAAAACTGACGTGGGAAATGGATTCATTCAGTACAGAGGTGTAGTTTCTTAAGAAATTGTGTCGTTGCTGTCTCTCAAGCATACCATTTAATAAAACTTACTGTATTTTAGAATATAAATTAACTAACTATAGGCGATGTTTGTATATTTGTTTTGATAAAACCTATAACATAGGTGTTATGTCTGGGCAAAATGATTCTTTAGAGTTTTTATTAATTTCCCCCTCCTTAGAGAGAAATTACATACTGTTTTTCTATGTGATAGGATTGTAGGGGGCAGGTGCTTCATATTCATTATATGTGCTGTCATTTAAATATATAGTAAATTATTTCAGCGTTTGTGTAAATAGGGAAGAAATACCATAAACTAGTCATGGACTGATTTACTCTCTGATCATTTATTTTAACATTACACTGAAATGTGGTATTATCTTTAAAAGCTATAGATAAAATACATATGTGAAAAAAAATACTTTTAAAGAACGTTTTTTAAAGCTGATCACATCCTTTTATGCAGTAGTTATTTGTAACAGTTATGCTGTCAATTTACAGTGTGTAGATTAATTTACTGTTCTTTTTATTGGGAAAAAAACCCTCAGATTTAGAACACAAAAGAGCTTATGGTTATTGAAAGTTTAAAATAATTATTTTTGTTATTACTGTATTTTCACATATTTCAAAGAAACATAACATAACTTTTGAACATTCTTGAAAATCCAGTGTTGAATGTGTCTATATATGCTGATAGACTTTTTTTTACAACAAATAATGGAAACATTTCCTCCGTTAATTAGAAGTGTAATCCATGGATAAAGTTCTAGACTAAAATTAGTTTCTGATAATGTGTTTGGTGTGAAACAAATAGAAAAATTCTGCTATATATGTGTCACTCTGATTCGCACAATAGTTTAAAAACACACCTTAGCCATGTTACAAGCAAAAAAGGTACAAATAACACATGCAGAGAAATATCATAAGAAAGGCCATGCCTCATGAGGTCATATTATTTTATAGGAAGTTTCTTTTGACCTTGGTCTGGGTTTTAAAAGAAAATGTATTGTGGCCTACAGTACATTGTTTCCTCAAAAAAAAGGAAAGACTGACTAACATTCAAAGTCTACACTTTTCAAAACAGGTCTTGGATGGTTAAACAGATTTTGCAGTTTCTGTTTTTTTGAACAAAATGGTATGGAATTACTTTGTGTACATTTCTTTTTTCTTGTAACACTTAAGATGCCAGCACGTGACAGTTTTAAGATCTCTTTTAAAAATATTTCTGTAAGACATATTTTTGTAAGATATATTGAAGATTTTGTGTAATAATTGATATAGTTGTAGTAACAGGACTGAGGGATGACCATTTGCATCAGGCGTCACTATAATGCCTCATTTGACTCCCATACTGAAGTGTTGCAATTAGCTCAAAGATTCTTCCTTATTAAAGCTTCATTTTATGTTATGTAGCAGCTGCATTGTTATTGAGAATTCTATTATGAAGAGGTGAGTTCAAATTAAAAACATTGTGGATTTACTAAAGCAGACATGGATTTCTTAAAGAAAGGATTAGCAGAGGGACTGGAGTATTGCTTGCAGAATGTAGGCAAGCTGTGTTTTTTCTGCAGAGGTCTTGGTTCCTCTCAGCTAAACTCCTCACTACCCACTGGTTGTGGCCTCCTTACCCTTTTACCAGCTCCAGATTTATTGTAGGTCATGTATTAAAGTATATAGTATCATACAATTGTGGAATACCTTTCAATTTACGTATTCAGACAGCACACATCACCACTGAACATTTTAGAAATGTCTGTAGTACAAAAAAGAGCTTGTCTTTCTTTTGGTAAGATTATAGCAATTCATCCCACAGGGCAGCATAGCAAAAAGATGGTAATCCTTTACGTTTGCGTGCATTAAACTGTACTGTCCTGTTTTTTAATTGGAATTATAAAGTAATGGGCACCTTGGTGGCACAGTGTGTGGCACTGTTACTTTGCAGCGCCAGGGACATGGGTTCAATTCCGGACGTGGGGTGCTTTCTGTGTGGAGTTTGCATGATCTCCCCCTTTTTACCAGGCACTCCCTCAGTCCAGACATGCTGGTAAGTTAAGTGGGCTCTGGGAAAACTGGCTCAAGTGTGTGTGTCTGTTCTAGTGAGGGCCCTGCAATGGACTGGTGTCCTGTCTGGGTGTATCCTGCCTTGTACCCACTGCTTGCCAGGATAGGCACCGGGTCCCTGTGGCTCTGTATTGGATAAAACGATGAGAAAATGGGTGGATGTATTACAAAGTGATCTTTAATTCAACTACAGTTTGTTTATTTTTGTAGCCATAGTGGGTGCAAATAGGCTTTACATTAACTTTGTATATTTAGAACAGATTATGCTAGCTGTGTGTAATGTTATTTTTCACACTTCCTTGAGCTACACTCAGTGACTCTTCTTTGCAAAAAATGAATTACAGCAAAGTAAGGTTTCAACTCTATATCAACCTGCCTGCCTGTTGTAAAGGGAGATAATTAGTGCAATTTGACATTGCTAAAAATGTCTTCACATGCTTTGGTTATACAGTACAAATGGGTTGTCACGTATTGGAGCTTAAATTGCCAGTTTTGTAACTCATGCAAATTAGTTGTGTTTTGAAAGACTATAGTAGTCTTCCATTTTGATACATCGCAGTCTTTGCTAGTCTCAGTTCCTTGTTTCATTCCACCACTAAATCAAATTTGCGCAAGGTGAACCTCATGTCCGACCTGATCCTTTTTGTTCACCAAGCTGAGAAACGAGTATTTCTGTTATTGATCTCCAGATGTTGTTACAGGTTATCATCTTATCTTGTTGAGAATAGTGATGACAGTGCTGGACTCCCTTATGGGTCCCACGCTAAATTAGCAGTAACTGTGAGGTCAAGATCTCTGGCCTGTGGTATCCCATGTGCAGGACTTACCTTCTGCATTGTTCAGTGTAATGTTTTATTGTAACACTGAGGATCTCTTGTCTATAAAATCAGAACAACACTTCAGTCTTCGCTTACATATTTTAAAGGTTTATGTGTACACAATGTAAAAGCAGCGCACTGTGCAGTTTAGGTGATGATTTCAGTCACGCACAGTTCCCTTCAGAGTAAACATTCCCCTGTGGTTGTAGTTACTCATCCTTGTCATTGCTAACAGTTCAGATTTTACAGAACAAAATTGTACTGATGATATAAAGGTAGCTGTTCGAATGTCAGTAACTCCCACATATTTAAAGTTCTGTTTTATTATCACTGTGCAGTTGCATACTTATAAACACGAGGCGCTCCTGCAATGCTTGTCAGACTAGTAAAATCTTGCTGCAGTTGTAACATTATTTTCTATGAAAACTAACATTCTTTTCTATTTAAACTACCATCTTCTGTTAAAATTAAAAATAAAAAAATTTAACAGCCATAAAATATTCTTTTCTCTGCCTCCATTTGAGTTTCAGGTTAAGTTTTTAAATCTTGCCAGGGAGAAGTCCTTCAAAAACATTTAGAAGGGAAATATGTTCCAACCAAAAAAATAATTTTAAGCAACTATTATCATTACAATTTGTTTATTTTTTTACAAAGACTGTGAATTTCCTTTTAGTTCATATTCATATATTCTCACACGCATTATAATGGGGTTATTGTGCCTTTCTGGTAACACATTTTAGGGTAGATGTCTACTCAGGATTTTTATTTTTTATTTTCAGAAATGAACAACTATTTGCAACTTCATGTACATATAGGATGAATAGGAAAAATACTTTGTAAAGTGTCTTGTTATGTTGGTGCGAACAGGAAGCTTATAACATGCCCTTTGCAAAATAAAAAAATACAATTATAGTTTTGGTCTAATGGAGTACATAGTAAAATCATACTTTACATGTATGTGCTGCAGCCTTTCAAATTGCTCTCATTCCTAATCACATTTTTGATTTGACTTTCTGAAATGGAAATAGATTTCATACTCATATTTAATTGTAGTTCTGAAATATATTTGAATTCCTTCATTCATTTCAATTGATTTTTGGGCAGAAGCACCACAAAGAGAATGAAAAAAAGAGTCTGAAGTATTTTAGCTATGAATGAGAACTTGGAATTTTTTAAGCCGCCCTAGTACTTTCTTGATTAGTGATTGTGACCTTTTTTGTTCAGGTAAGTATTGTTTAGAAAAGCAACACTGAGGTTTCTGATACCAAAACATTTCCTTTTGCGGGCATTTTCTCTCTTCGACTACTGTACTGCCCTTACTATTACAACACATGATTTCTCACCGAGAGTTGTGATCTGAGTGAAGGTTTTTATGAACAAAGAACTCTTCTGTTGATGATAAAACCTGAGATAATGTTAACCCTGGTGTGTCTGCAAAATGTCTAGCCACTACGTATTTTCTTCTATGAATGTATAACCTTTTTTGAAATGAGTGTAGAAGGGTGGGTCAAACTGTTCATAGATAAAGACATGTAAATTCATCAATTCAGTTTGATTCAGGGCTCATTTGGAATCTTACTCTTTGTCAGGTTTACATGAAGTAGATTAATAGAGAATCAATAGGAAGCTCTCTTATGTGCTGGAGGACAACAGGTAGAATGAAGCTAACCTTCAAAATGGATCGCACTAAAACTAAACACTGAGCCATCATTACTTCCTTTCTAAGGAACTAGAAAGGCCAACCAAACATATTGGCAATTGGTGAGTGTGTATGCTGATGGTAACCCAGAAAGCTAGGTACTTATTCTGTCACAGATGGCAAGAGGGCCTGTGGTAAGAACTGATGAAGGCAGTTTGTCACATCAATATATATGAGAAAGCAGAACATTTTGGCATTTACTTTGGAAGTATTTTGATGACTACCCAAGAGCATTTGAGTATATCCCAAGTCTTACTACTCCATATACACCAATGGAAAGAATCAGGTCCTCAGATCCCGCAAAACCTTCAGTGATGACCTAAAGGTATATGACTGTTTCACTGTAGATGATGAGACATGGATTCACCATCTGTGTGAAGTCCTGCTCCTTCATGTTCCACACTGTAATCACTAGCAACCAGGACGTGATGCACTCAAGCTTCAGCGGGCAAAACCTTGGCAACAATTTTGTGAAATTTAAATGAACCCTTCAAAATTCAACTTTTATATGACCTGTTTGTTGGGAAAGGCAAGCCCAGGGGTGTTGGAATGCTGGAGATAAACACAGCTTTTTCACAGGAAGCCAACAATGTACAAGTGTTGTTAAAGCATTCTTAGTAAGTTTCACTTGGTGAACTATGTACCTTATGTATACTTTCTGCCTCTGGTTGGTTACAGTTTTAAAATCTGAAGGTTCTCCTTAGTGAACAGGACTTTGCAAATAAGTAGAATATTTTGTCTGTCCATCAACCTTAAGAGTTCTGTATTTGTACTGGGGATGCCAAGTGTGTGCCAGATAACGCTATTTGGTTTTTAATTTGGTGAATTTTGTAATTTAGTGTTTTTATTAGCTGGTCTAACATTGTTTTATAGCAAAACTAGCAGCGATTTAAGAAGATATTTAAAAATGTTACCCTGATCAAAGAGCAAACTAACAAAGACATATATTACTTATGTTCCATGAAATGGCAATGGATTCTTAGGGTATTGTAGCTGCCTGCAAAAGTCTCTGCTTTCCATAAATGCCTTTTTGCTGCTTGCTTTTGTTCTGAAGTTAGTACCGATGGTGAACGTTTTTGTTTTCTAGACTAGACTTGGTGCAAAGGAGCTCTCTGGAAACCCACACTCATACCTTCAGGATAATGTGAGGAGATAGAAAGGCACACTACATCCTATATTTTGAAAGCAGCTATTAGAATGGGAGCACATGTCTGCGCAAAGTGCAAAGAAAACCAAAAGAAAAAGAATTGGATGACTGCATTCATTATATGACAAATTTGGTTTACTTTTCCACTTAGAAAAATGTTGCAAGGAAGGCCTGATGTTGTGGCCAGTCACGTTCGTCAGGGATGATTATACCTTGCCAGTACTTCAACACAGAGAACAAAAAGAATATTAACAGCCTCAATTTAGCCAAGTGAAATGCATCACAAAAACAATTTCATGCATAAGCATCAATTAGTACAAGACATTCCAATCACATGTTCACATTAAATTGCTCTTTATTATAGATAAATATTTATTTATGCACACAGATCTTGTGAATTGGATATAAAAGCTTAGCAATAGTAAACTGTAATATGATGTTATTATAGAAAAGACACATCTAGATGAATTAACAAAACAAAGCAATAAAATGTGCATGTAAAATATAAACCATCACATAATTACACGGTTATTTTGAATATTAATCATTTCCTTCCACCTTAACCATACAATACCTTCGGCATGATTCTTACATTGATAAATGAAACTACTGGAAATCTAAACCATGTCGCTCTTCACAAGTGGAAAAAAGTAGATATGTTACAGAATTGTACAATTCAGCTTTTCATATGTTACATTTTATATGGGCTGCATTACTATCCTCTTTTGTATTGTTTTAACAAGTGAATTTTAATATGTGCATATGTTTAGGGTCTAACTAGACTGTATTTAAAATTGATTTAAATGTAGTAAATAAGATGGTTTTTAAAGGTTTGATGTTGACTGATCACATGGTTATTACAGTAAATGTGCCTGTGTGTTTAGTGTATCTCCAAAGTCTTCATGGGAATTTTTCTTATTTTAGTGAGTGAGGGATTGACTTTCTTCTGTGTAAGCAGACAGGTTACATGACCGTTATCAGCTTGTAGTATCCATACATGATAGAGTTCTTTCTGGGAGCTCTTATATCATATTATTTATTGATCCCTTTGATAGGAAAAACTGTGGGACCAGCCTCTGTGGCTGTACTATGAAACATGAAGGTGTGTTTTGTGATAGGGTAAGTTTTATCATGGAAAGAAGCATAAGTGATGTTGAAAAAACTGTACAACCAAACCTTTTCAGAACACCTTTCTTGTTTTTTCAGCAGAGCAAATGGATTCTGCTCAAGGATAAAAAATGACCTCTTTTCCAAAAGTCAGAAGAATATTTATCCTTATTATGCAAGAGCTGGAATCTGATCCATGCATCTCACATATTTTTTTTAAAATAAAAGACTGCCTGTGAAGTGTTTTACCAATTGATGTCCTTATAGCTGTAGGGTTGTTGTTTACTTTATTTCACTAAGAAAGCTGAAATTGCTTTCCTGGCACCTCACTTGAATGAAATGAACGAAACAACAACTGATGTATAGTTGTGGGGCTTAGAAAAGAAAGAAACCGAGATGAAACAAAAAAGTCTATTGTATAAGTAAAAACTTTACTTTAAGAAAGAAACAACTGTAAACCAGTTTTGTTGTCATCTGTTGAAAGAAGTGTCCATGATGAATTATTGTTCACTCCCTTACAAATGCAGTCAAGTTGTATTCCTGTGAGATGTCATTGGTTGTTGCTGCTAGACAAAAGCATGATAAGAGTTTTCTTCTTTTTTTAGAAATTATTGTTTTGTTTTCTTCAGGACTCATAATTTCCTCCTCCATTTTGTTATGATGACACAGACCATACTGCACGTTCAGTCTCCTTTGACTCTGAGAAACGGCAAGGTCATTGGCCAATCAGATGTGACTGGAAGGTGATGGTTTCGATTGACAAATGAAAGGACAGCTGTGGCAGAAGGAACACAGCTGCTCTTCAGATATGTACCCAATTCACAAGGGGAGTGTGGACTAAAATAGGCAGGGAGAACAAAAAGGGAACAGAATGTGAAAAAAGGAGCACTAGAAAAAAAAAACAGGCTAGTGCTCTGTCATATTTTAGCCTAGGTAGAAAATTGCTCCCTGAGTAAAAATAGTCATTCTTCACCATTCAGGAGTAGATCTTCTGCTTCCTAATGAAGCTGACGTGATCGAGAAATTAGTTTGCCCTCTTTTTTAGGATTCATACTAGTTTTTAGGCTACCTTCTATGTGGTGTTAAATGTGTACAGTATCTCCCTGTAAATAACCTTTACATAAGAAGGGTCTCCTGTCTCAATTTGTAATTAAATGTAGTCTGTAATTAAAAGATTTGTTGGCATGCAGAACAAAAATGGCACTGTACATACAGTATATGTAACATTTTACTAGACAATTAATTGCAATTGAACTTGAAATTGAAAAAGGAAAGTAAAATATTTTAGAATGTGTCTGAAATATGATATACACAGACTTCAAACATATGTATGCCGTACTCAAAACAACAATATACCTTTCAGCTTTATTGTAAAAGTGAGCCTGGGAATTGCTTTTAGGGAAATGTCTGGCACTGAAATGTCACATAAAACAGGCCTTTTCTTCCTAGTTGCACAATGTATAGATTCTGCACAGAAGGAACTTTACATGATTGTGTGTAGTAATCCAATTTGCTCCAAATTAGAGGTAGTCAGCATTATGCTGATGGTTTGTCAACATACAGGTTATAAGGCAAATGGGCAGAGTGAATCCTAGCAACTAAAGGCAAATATGCTCTCACACGTCAGTGCCACATTGATGTCAGCAACTAGTTCCATTTGCTTGTGAAGTCCTTTTGTTTTAAAGCATATTTACAATGGGCCAGTTCAATGAGCATGCTTCAGTGAATAGGGGCTTGCGTTACACTGTGTTATTACAACTACATCTGGATTTTACCTGGAATCACCCAGATGCAGAATAGTCGAATAATATTCTGGAGTTACAGAATTTACAGTTACAAAAAATGACAGTTATACAAAAATCAGAATAAATTGGAAAAGTATGTATATATGTTATCCCACTCATGTACTAAAACACACAATGATGTATCAAGTTTTTGAGATCACATTTTTTAGTCTCTGCTCAGATAAAATTGCTGCACAATTTGAAAACATTTCAAAAAGGTTTTTTATTGTATTTAATGTTTTACTCTAATTGTAATCAATGTTTTAAATGTTTAAAACAGTCTTAAACATTTTTTTATTCTTTCTTTCTTAATATTGCTGCACAAAATGATGCCAGAGTAGTTTATGTGCTGAAAATGTCTTCGTATTTGCACTTTGAAAATTAGCCATGTGTTACTGATTTTCCATGTGTGATATGGAGTTTGTGGAGTTTACTAAGAAAGAGCATATTGTTTATGCTGAAATACAAATGAACACATTTTGCATCTGTGAGTAATGTAGACCACTGAATTTGAAAGGGGAATTATAATTTACCAGCTAGTAATTTTTTCCGCACATTAGAAATTAAATGCTCTTAAAGTGTAAAGTATACATATCACCAAGAAATCTATCCCCCCCCCCTCACCCGTAGATATAGGAAATGTTATAGAAAATATTAATTTTTATATCAATTGTTATTGTTTGTGTTATCTTTTTGCTGACCTTTCATAAAATAAGTCTGGATACTGCTACTTAATTCAAGTTATCATGGATGTGAACATTTTGTTTTAGAAGCTCATTATAAATACATAAGGAGTGTGTTTGTCTGACTGTGTACAACAGGTCAAAGCTCTTTTTCTGCTGATGTAAGGGCTTTTAGCACAGGTGTTTATCATTTCAACACATTAAAAAGAACGGTGACAACTTTGTACTGTTGCTGAGGTATGTCTGTCTCTGCTTAAATGCATTAGAGTTTGACCTAATTCTCATATTCACAGAATAACACCTCTAATTTGAACACCTGTGAATCTGCTATTCTAATGTCCTTTGTGCATGTTGTCTTAATAAAAAATACGGATTTTTGTATTTTACAATTTATAAAAGAAACATAAGTTGGAAATATGAAAGCCCTGTCCTGAAAGTATCAAATCTATTCCATGATATAGAGTTTTTTCTCTGTTTATATTTGATATTTTGTGGATGAATATTTGTGTTGTCTGCTGTGCACAGTTGCTGTCACCCCAATTCCCAGAAATTCTTCTTCATTGTTTTCACCTCTGGGGACTTGAAAACTAGGAAGAATAAATATGGTTATTTAAAATGTAAATAAATTAATGAATAATTTACTTTTTGTGGCGATGATGCTGATTCTTCCATTGTACTGTTTGATTCCTGAGGGCCCTCAGATACCTTTCCGAGACTTGAGTATTAAGCAAGCACATGATAACTGAAGGAAAACAAAAACAGGTTAAGTGATTTGTTCGGGGTCAAACAATGAGTCAGAGCCTTGGCTGGGGTTTGAGCCAGGAATATGTACATCTGATTCTGAATCCTTCACTTTAACAAGACAGGTACATAGTTACCGTGAGTTTAATCTATGTTTCTTTACTATTGCATGCCTATTAAAATGCAAAGCACATCTGATCATAAAGTTTCTCTACTCTGAAATATATATGCTTTTTTTATACAATAACATTACATAACATCATTAACATTCACAAATATATTTAGAAATTCACATCAGAAATATCCAAGGGTATGAGGTGGTAGATGTTGTTTGATAAAATACAAGTGGATTATCAATATCCAGTATGCCAATTGCTGTTTGTTGGAAATGTTTCATAACCCGATATATTCAATGCTGGATTTTGTATATGATCATGTGTGTAGTACATACATTTTCAACATTATATTTCCATCAACATTAAATTGACCAAATTAAATACAATTTTATGTTCAACTTTTAATGTGTATTGAATTAATATATCTTGTAAATACCTGCAGTTCTGTTTTCAACAGTTTAGTTGTACTCTAAACAATCTGATTTTACTTTCTTTGTGGTGATTTGGTCATAAATATGAGAAAGTCTTTTTCATCTTTTTATGATGAAAACATCTTGTTTGTCCAGTTTGTGATTTCAAGCCTGATTGTTTCTGAAATCATTCTCATTGTTATTTAGCATCATATTTGGAAGCTTTGGGATTTCTAAGCTAGATTAGTGAGTATGACAACGAAGAAAGGGCAATTTACCTAACTGCTACTTATGGAAAGCAATGGGGTGCAGTTTTAGGTCAATACTAGGAAGTTACTATTGTAATATCCATACTGTGCTGATAAGCACCTTGGTCCCTGAAGTACCCAACTTGAGCACCAGTGAAAATTATTTTTTAATAAACAAATGATAGAACACTCCTGCTTTACAGAACCAATCATTGCCTTTTTTTTAGCGAGCACTGAGTTGTATAAAGCCTTTTATAGCTGAAAATAGAATGAGATTTTAAAGCATTGCTTTAAATAAATAAATGACTGAGATCGAACCCTATAATTTAGAGAATGTAACTGCTGCTGAATTAATATTTATAGTTTTTCCAGACCTTTACAACTGCTAACCTTTCCCCTAAGGATATCTGGAATTCACATTTGTCAACTATGTAATTTACTTAATGGGAATTAGCTTGTTTGAAAGTAGATATTTTGGTTGAAAAGAGTTATAGCAAATCCTTCACAGTTTTGACAGGAAAATTTACGTAAAGCATCAAAGAAAGAAATATTTGTGAGATGTGAAATATTTTGATTTTTTAAGTGAATGGAAAAGAATAATCACAGTCCTAAACACCATGAGCAACACTAATCAGCCCATGAACACGGGCACCTGTAACTTGATTTAATTTTATACCTCTGTCTTCCTTTTGCCAAATATAAGTATTCCAGGTTTTTTTAAAATACATTTAAATATTGTCTTCTTATGTAAATGAGGTACCATTTCTCTGCTTGGGAATCATATTGGATATGATAAAATTGAACAATCATATTAGAAAAATATGGCTCCTGCAGGACAGATTAAAATCTAGTTAATTATGGAAGATGCACTTCATGTGTCTGTTTTTTCATCCTCAGATGCATTAACATTAAAACTAGATTTGCAGGGCTTGTCTATGTGGAATTTCCAATGGCCTGAGATGGTCAGACATGTGCAATGGCTTTGCGATGCTAGAGTGATCTTAGAACATTTGTGCTATCTCATAATCTATTAATGTGATAGCATTATTAATTGCATGGCCAAGCTTCCTGGAAAATGTTCACCCTTCTCTGCTCAGTGATTTGCCACAGAATCCCCATTCCCAGCTTATACACAGAAACAAGATAGTACATTCATACTATGTGAGCATTTCCTATGAAGTCTCAATGTATTTCCAGTTTAAGTCTTTCATCAGAGAATTCGGACAAAAAACAGTTGTATTTATTTACTTTTATTTACTCACAAAAAATGGTTGATTGGCCTATGACTTCAGTGAGGATTTTTGACTAATAAAGCCTGTTTTATCCCTTTGAATAATAACTTCGCAAGAGGAAGCAGGAGACAAGGGGAGATTAATGAAGACTTGATAATCAAAAGATACACTTGAGAAAGAGCAGTTTTGCAGACAGGAAATGGCAAAAAAATAGTTTCACCCCAAAATGGAGATGTTATGGGAGAACAATTATAAACTTTTTTTTTTAAATTACAGGCATAAATGTTTTCATAATAGCTTTCTAATGTTTTTCTACTTCTCATTTTCCCATGATGCTCGTAAGAATGTTTTCTCCTAATCTGGGAACGTGCAGTAACAGCCATATGCAAACGCTGATCAACATAGCAGACAGCATTTCAAATCACTGTTCTATAAATCTAAATCCCCACACAGCAGCGGAAAAGATTTTACAGAGCATTCATGTAAAAGGAGGATAAAATGGCAAAATAAATATCATTCCTATCACTTTCAACTTTTTAGTATAAAATAATTAGTTTTCTGCTCTATTTTCTCTGGTTCTAAATGTAATCCGTAGTAGTGAAGAGAGAATACCTCACACATACAGTGCTGTTACTACAAGGTTATAGTATACATACAGCAGTGCATTTTATACGATTATGTTCAGAGAATAATTCCTTGCAGATGGAGGAGAATGCACTTTCTGTCCAGGTGAAAATAAGAAAGACACTATGGTAGTCTGTATCTCAGAATGAAATCCATGAGATTATGAATGGACTAATGTTTTTTTATTTGTAAATTTGGGTTTAGAGCTGAGGCCCCTGCCTAGATACATTCTCATCCTCCAACCTTAGCTTTTGGTTAAGATGATGTCGCTAGGCCTTTGGATGTCTAGTGGAAGCTAAATTTGCCACCTCTCTCTTTGTAAACATGTCTACAAAGACAGAGTTGAATGAAATCCCTTCCGTGGGTATTTCAGCTGTCAATCAGATCATAAACCCAAAGGAGGCCGTTTGGCTGATTAGTTTGATGATTGGTAATTGATTCATCTTGAAGGAGACTTGGAAGGTACTTCAACAACTAACTGGGTGGCTTGTTCTAGAGTCCTAAAATGCCACACTCCATGCTTTACAGTGAAAGTGCTGCAGGGAGCGGCCATACGAAGTTGTAACCTGATCTCATGATCTTTAGAAGCTAAGCAAGGCTGGGCTTGGTTAGTTCTGGGAGACCTTTGAGGAAATCAGGTAACTGCTGCAAGTGGAAGGCTAGTGAGTAACAATTTGACCTTGTGATACTTTGTGACAAACTTTGTGACACTTTGGCTAGTACGTGACACAAAGTTTGAAATGAAAGCCCCATGAATGTAACAGGTTACATTGTGCTGCAGGAGGTGTTCAACTCAGGGCCCTACTACTTGGCTATTAAAGATCCTATGACTGTAAATTCCACTGTAGGTTTGCATAACATGGGTTAACTAAATCCCCCCCCCCCCTTAATTCAGTCTCTACTTGTGTTCCTGTGTACAGTACAAAATACACTGGGATACTTCAGATTGAAAAGCACTAAACTTTAATATTTTGAAGGGATTTGTCTTATTTTTATTCTGTTGCCTAAAATGAAAATATGCATTTTGTGAATAGTCCTGAAGTCTGCCATTTTATAGGATAGACAAACGCTACCATAAAAAACATACTTAATGCAAACCCTTGAGAGACCTCTTGAGTGATGAGCTCAGCCTAAAGCATGTAATTGCCAATTAGGTCATTTAGGAACTCTCTTGTCTGTCAGATTCTTGATTTTTGCACATGACATTTATTTTATATTTCCCCCTCTTTAAAATTGTGTATTTAATTTCTGTGAACCAAAAAGATTTTTAAGTTGCAATACAGCATCAACATTGCTAAATAAATGAAAAACAAGTTGAGATAAAAATTAGAGTTTAATTAAAATTCATTTTTAAAAATAATCTAATGCCACCCATTAATAAATGTTTTTTTAAATATTTCTGAAGTATTGATATATGAGGTTATTTGATATGTTAATGTTATCTTATTAATTCTACCTTTTTTTTATTCAACAGCCTGTGTATGTGGAAATAATGTGGAACCAGTAGTCTTGTGTTTGGCATGTGCCTAAATATATCTGTCTGCCTCATAGAACCTACAATTTGGCCACCCAAATATTTTCAAATCAATAGGAATTGTGACCAGAAATATCAAACATGTAAAAGAAATGACACCTGTGAAAATGAAAGCTGCAAGACATTTAATATCTTCTTCACAAAGAATATAGCACAATGCTTTCCTCGACCACTTTCATTACCTTATCAAGTCTGTATCTTCAAGACATTTCTGTTTCTAGCTGATTAGCTGATTACTTAAGTGATTTCTTTATGCAGCATGTCATTTTCTTCTTTTTTGAGAGTGGGTTTAGGAATGGTGTATTGTGATTACTCATTTCATTGACCTCAAATATTACAGCATCAGCAGAGCTATGCAGCTGTTTTTTTGTGGTTTGTCAGCTATTAGAGAATAAACCTCAAATATTTTGTATTTATTACTGTTTGCTTTTAGTTAGTCCTTATATATATATTGCTTCTTTCTTCATTTAGCAGATACGAAATGTTTTGTCAGAATCTGTCCTCATGTAAAGATACCAATCTCTTGTTTTTCCAAAACATTGACTTGAACACTTAGGGTTAAAATTATTGAAAGTTAACCTTGTCTTTAGGTGCTTTTGGTTCTGTTTAGGGTTTGGGTTATCAACCAGGGATAACTGATAGCCTTAACTAACTAATAAGTATGTGGTTTAAGCACTAAGCTGCAGTAAAAGCCAGTAAGCATAAGAACCTTCAGTTGTCACGTTCCCCTGCTGTAGAGCCATGTGGAATGATATAACATTGACGTCACTTAATGACGTGCGAGTTTTACTTATTGCCCTGTAGAATTTTGTGACTGCCTTCAGCTCTGCTGAAAAAAAGCTCAGACAGGAAAGTGTCTATATCACAGGCTGCGTACCTTTCTCCTTTATGCACCGTTTATACGGAGCGATTTTACGAAGGCACTTGCAGACTGTATTCAAAATAAATTATAATCTTTTAAGAAATTATATCTGTATGTCTATCTAAAACAAAATATTATAATGAGTTTAGGAAAAAAGACAGTTGAAAAAATTGAGTTTTTCATAATATTGAACTACATTGTAGCTTTTTGATTTAAAAAAATGTTTTAAATGATTTATCATATAACATCATGCATATGTCTGGAAAATGTGTCAATTATTTATCCAAATTCAACTAATTACTATTGCCATACAGAGATACATGGTGCATTTTTAGTTTTAATAAATGCTGTGCATGTATGCATTTATTTGTAAATATAGTCATTAGAATATTTTAATATTTTCATATACTGTAAAATGCTATATTTATAGATAAGCATAGATTTTTTCAATATGTCTACGTGTTAACACGGGGGCATTTTTTTACAGCTAAAAGCTTTTTCAATTTGAAAAGGCTGTGCCGTTTGATATCTTTGTATTGTATACGCATTAGCATGCCTTTAATCCAATAAAGTTAAGCTTTATATTTCCTAACCCTTGAAATAAATATATAAAGATGTACAGTCGCTCTGTAGAGCCTTTGTTAAAGAAGAGGAGAATGGTTTCCTCATCTTTATTTCCACTGGTGTTATGACATTTTAGGAGAAGGTGGATATTATTTAGAGAAAATGTTCCTTTTATACTGCAGTTATTTTTCTCTAAGTGCAAAAAGATTTGAGTGCTTTGGGCAATCCTAACAGAATAAGAAATCCATATTTCAGATATTCTCTTTTCACTTATTACAGTTCAGCCTCAGGCTTGAGTGCACCCCTTCAATATGTATTTATCTATTTGAATATTATGTTAACTTCCTGTTATATGTGTGGCAATATGCAGAACTTACTCAATATACAGTACATGTTCTAGTGTCTTGTCAAGACAGTCGAGGCAAAGAATATATTTGAAAGAAAAGCACAATTTCTCCACCTTTGTGTAAAAGATTACTCAGTCACTTTATTTACAGTAATTTAACATTTTGTAATTGTCTGAAATTTCAACTCAGCTAAGAGTTTCAATTTTTTTAATTAAAAGAGTCTGAATAGAACAAAGCATAACAATGGTTGATTTTGTGATCGCAAAAGACTGTTCATTTTTCAGTCTTTGTACTATTTTAATTTACACTCTATTCAGGGAAAGTTGTAATAATGAATGAGGTCTGCAACATAAGTAAACTGTTGCATGGTACGTGTGTGTTTTATCATTACAATTATACAACACACTTGTGTCACACATATACCAGTAATTGTAGTAATTGTAAATCTAGTAATGGAAGTTTAAGCTGTGTTGCATATATGCGTTTTCTTTAATATTATGTAATAAAAAATATTCAAATACCTATGTAAGTAATGAACTAGGAATAGCAAATTTTGAATGTGCACTTGTAATATTTTTTTAATGTATAGTACATTAAGTAAATTTAATAGTAAATTAAAATGAATCCTGCAACATTCAGTGTGGTTTTCAACATCTTGGAATTATGTTAAGATACTAAATGTAGATTGCTAATATTTTCTTGGGAATATAAGAAGGTTTCCTCACGTTTGTATCCTGTTTGGCTCACCTATCCAATTTGGTAGGTGGTAGGTACAGTAGGTAATTGATCCAAGGATTTTTTCCAGCTGTGTCTTGAAAGAAGTCAAGGTTTCAGAATGGCTGGGTAGTTTTTTCTTCTTATAGTTTGAAATAAAAAAATCCACACATTACACACAATACATTTTTTATTAAAACTAACTGGAAAGGTCTCTTGGAATAATCCATGTTGACTTTAAACGATTTCTATGTGATATGTTTTTTTAGTGTCATAACAATTGTATGTCAACAGTAATGTGCGGTAATGTGGACATAACCCTTTGCTTTAATTGATTTTATTACTAATTTAGTACAACACAAATCATTATTCTGTCGGATTAACTTGTTCAGGTTATGTTTATGTCTGATACCGTACTGTATATAGCCAAACTGTAACCTGAATTATTTTACAATGAGATGAACTCTTTTGCCTCAATGCACAATGGACTTCACAAAAAGAGGAACAAGTGTGAATTTGAGGACAGAAGTAGCCCTTGGATATATCTGGACTGAGGGTTTTGTTGGGAGTGTATTAAACGAAGCTCAGTTTTTTTAATTTATGAGGCTTATTTAAGTGTAAACAGGACAGTGTTGACAGAAAACAGAGGTTGATAATCTATTGCCCCGTGAACAAATGGTTTTAATTAAGCAGTTCATGTTCGCAGCAAGATTAAATATGTACTGCCATTAACACCAGGCTGTTTTGAGTAAGGCTGAAAATGTTGTTACAGTATACGACTGACAAAAAGTGTTATTTGCGTGGATTGCAATATTCTTGAACATGGACGGAATTTCGGTGAAATAAAAAAGGCAAAAGCCATAAGTTATAATTGCTTACTTTTTTCCCCCACAAGATGAGGGTTGTTGTCCTTTAGGATTTGTAAACATTTCATTTGGAAAACTTTTGAAAAGGACTGGCTTGTATGCTTCAAATTTCCCCTGCTTTGTTATCTTCAGGGGGAACATATTGTGCTAATGTGAAAGGGAAACAAACAAACAAACACAAGATTCTAAAGTTCTTGCTGTTGACCGTGGAATCCATATGATCACATTTTCTTGCTTAAGGACTTTGTTCGTGTAGTTTTTGTGAAGGCGGTGTGTGGTTGGGGAAAGGGTTAACCTGCGCAGTGTGCTTTGTGTTTGGCTGGCTAGAGACTGAAACAGGATGCAGTGACTGCATTGTCAGACTGCTGGTGTGAGTGCAAACAGATGAGGAAATGCTGGAGCGGGCACTCCAGAACTCTGGCTGTTGCCTAGGAAACTGTTTGCGTCATGATCACCAGCAATTAGCTTGCAGCTCTTTATTTTTGATGATAGCTTTGCAGGGCTAAGCTCAACTGCAGTAGCTGACAGCAAAGAAAAGTGACCTCAAACAGGACCCATACAGTCTCGTAGAGAAGAAATTCAAAGCTGGTCACTGTAGTTGTTTTTGATATTCCAGTTCAATGTATAGATACTCATTTTTTTATTTTATTTTTTTTACTTGATTTTGTGGTATGAATTAAGGCAATGCTCTGTGTGTTAACCATGAAACTAAGCATGACTGATTTTTTTTTACTAATTTTACTTTGCCATTGCACTTTTAATACAGTATGTACAATAGAAATAAGAGAGAAAGCTATAACTATTTAAAAACATCTTAAAGGCAGAATGATTAACACAAGCTGTGACGGAGTAATGCAGCAGCTGAGCAACAGAGTCCGTTATGTTTGCTTTCATGTTTTTTTTTCACCCTGGAATTGTAGAGTATTTACAGATGCAAAATACAGCATTTTGGTCCATTAGTTTATATTTACAAAAAAGCTATTACAAACCTGGACACATTGTAACTTAGAAAGAAAACAGGCAATATTGGCAGGTCTGACTTGTGATTTGATAAATGTGCTCTGAGGCGTACTTGAGTCAAACAAATAGTCAGTCACGTTGGATGTAGCTATGAAGTGAGTGTTTCCCTGACAAATGAGTTTGCTGATAAGTTTATGTCTTTTATCTCTGCTAAACTCTTATATTTGTTTTTGCTTCGGTGCGTCATTGAAGGGGACTATAGGGGTATTGCCTCTCTTGACAGTGCTGGTGTGAATGTTTCATGAGGCTGTAACATTTCAAACTTGTTTGATTTTTTTTGTGCTTGAGAAACTATGAAAACAAATGCAATTGGTTGATATACAGTAGCAAATGCTGTTGATTACAAAGATATCTTAATTAAATGCTTTATTTTCCAATATTGAGAATTTTGTGCTGACATGGCTTTTAGAAATACAGTTTAACTGAAAGTTTAAAATGCTGACAGCACTTTTAGGTCTACTGGCATTAAAAGTATATATTTATAACATGTTTTACACCTGTAAGTAAGGATACTTTTCTTATTGATTTCATTATAGGTACAGTAGGTGTGTCCATAGTAAATGTGGTAAAGAAAGTACAGCTGCTACTTGCTAGCCTTTGAAAAAAAGTCAGGACTCATCTGAGGTTGTTTTCCTCTCTTATCAGTCAACATCTTGGTTTGTTATGGATTGCTCTGAAGGGTGTGCATTTTTTGCTTTTAATTAGCATTTCACAGAGACTGAAACTGCGTAACTGGAGCATGCACACATGGTATTGTGCTAAAAGTTCCTGTCTGATTTCGAGCAATCTTTTTAATGGTTGCTTTGAAAGATGGCACTCCAAAGATAAGATGCTTTTTAATGCTGCAGCAAAACCACATTCACGTCTCTCAGCATACT
Organism: Lepisosteus platostomus; assembly: GCF_059453375.1. Lineage (NCBI taxonomy): Eukaryota > Metazoa > Chordata > Actinopteri > Semionotiformes > Lepisosteidae > Lepisosteus > Lepisosteus platostomus. The sequence goes on along the minus strand of NC_142628.1, from coordinate 7,144,638 downwards.
GCTCCATCATTTTATGGAGTAGATGTGCATTTTTGGAGTCAAATTGCAATGAGAGGATACTTGCTGACATGAAGCTATCAAGCATACGTCCGGCAGCAGCCCCTGAGACCTGCTCTCCTGCTGTCGAATCAGCACATTTCATTCATTTAAGTAGAGCACAGATTTTCTGCATGGCTTATCTCAAAGGTTTATTGCTCCATACAGTTGTGAGTAGTTCAAACATTTAAGAAAGCTACTACCTTTTAAGTCCATGTTGAAACTATTACCTCTTTATGTGCATCAAGTAAAATACTGTCTGTTTAACAAAGTCACCATGGGGCAGTGGAAGGGGCAATCTTTGCATTTTTATGAGGCTGCGTTGTGTTGATGTACTGCCATTGTAGAGACTGTAAATGCTTTTCATATGTAATTGAAGGTAGGAGCAGAAATGTCTGTTTAACTTAGGAAAATGTTACTTTTGCTTCTCAGGAAATGTGAGAAAACATACCGGAACAGTTAGAATTGGGAATCTGTGTTAAATCACTCCCTTGATTTGTGTGAGCTTAATGATTAAGAAAAAAATTGGTATTATTTGAACAAGCATTTATGAATTTTCTTGGAGCCTCAAAATACCAACAGAAATGTAGGGCTTATAATAACATCCAGAAGATATTTTACATATATTTAGTACTGATTTTATAATTTAAGAAAAATGTTACAGTGAAATGATTTGCATGTGTACTTTATGTATTTTCTAAAATTAAAAAGTGGTTTATTATCAATATTTAAGAAATAGCAGAATATACTGTATCCTCAGCAGAGCCCAGCACTTAATATTCACTGATGTCACGCAAGCACTGGCTTAGAAACACTATTTTGTTGCTGGAAAAACATTTTTTAAATGATTAGTTTAATTTGAGGTTGCCAAATTCTGTATTTTATTATTTTTGTTTTGAATCTTGTAATGAAAATTTGAAAAATGCTGTAAAAGCAATGTATGGGTCAGTTTGTTTTTTGCACAATTTTGCACTGACTTAAGAAAAAATAAAAAAAAATGTCTAAACACCTATTTTAATTGTTATTTTTAACTTAGTTTTACTTAATTTGGTTTTAACTTTGATAAAATGGCACAACACAGCAGGGCGGGAATCTTGCAAAAATAGATGAATAGATTATGGATAGTCCCTTTGTCCTTAATAAAATGTGGACAATTTTAAAACTCTGCAAACACGGGAAGTAAATTACCTAATTGAAAATGCACTAAACCAAATCTGATTTCAGACTAATTAACTTTTAATCTCTCAGTAAAATACTATAAAAAAGCGTAGGTTCAAAACATCACTAAAAAAACTAAAAAATTTAATTCAAATCAACAGCTACAATCGGGTTATGAATCTTTATGAACTGACTATAAGGCCAACAAATCAATGCTTAAACTTAAAGTAAATGTCTGAGTCACAGTTTCTTTAATAAACTCACTTTTCTATTGTCAGAGCTTATGTTTAATCTCTGCTTAGAATGTTTTTATAGAATAGTTCCCACTAATATATTTTTCCTCATTTACAAAGAGGATGTTCATCTTTCAATTCTCCAATATTCATATTTAATGCACATCTTACAGAAGGGCCTTAAAATTAGTATTTTGGCATTTAAGTGGATTAATGTAAAGCTGAGCAGGGTTAGTCCTAGTATTGGCTGCAGCTATGAATTACTATTCTGCGTAGACTGTTGTTGTGTAACATAATGTGATTTTAAATGTATTATTCACAAAAAATGCAAATGTATTTTTGTGAGTATTTTTGTTCACATTGTTTTTTTAAAAAGAGACATTTGTTAAAATAAGAATAATAGATTTTGCTACAAAATAGCCCTTCTTTTGCCCATATGTTTATTTCATAGTTTGCACCTTAGACACTTCTGCGTTTAAGAATATTATTCTTTTAGTGTAAACAGTCCATTGCAACTGAGATAAAGCACATAGTAAGTTTTACTGTTAAGATACAGAGAAATTACAGTAATAAGATGTTAGTCATGTAGTTCAATTTCAATTTGTGTTCCACATGTACATTGAAAAACTGTGGTATTGTTTTTCAAGTTCAAACTCCTCAAGTCTAAAGTCGCAGGTCGCAACACACAAAGGATACACTGGTGAAGGTTATTTTTCTGGGGTCATGTCCCTGCTTTGTGCTTGTACTCTATGTATAGTTATACTGTGTGTAGCCGTGAGACTGCAGAACAAACTTAAGAACAGCCTTTGTATATAAAGGAGAGGTGAAAGGTCACAGTTTCAGATTTATATTTGACATTTAAAACACATTGCAGCCCATTGCCTAATATGTTGTCTTATTGCACAATGTGGGTTTACTGTGCAGCTCTTTCCTATGGAGCAAATAACTTTGAAAGTTTTTTAGTCATATTCTCTCCTACAAATCAAAATGAATTAATTTTTAACTGAAATTGATGTACAGTTTTCCTTTATATGTTGTTAATATTTACCTCTCAAAGCATTTGATGTGAATTTGCTAAATGTCAAACAAAATTTAGTTCATATGGAAAACCAAAGAATGCTTTGGATGAACATGGTGAGACAGCTATGTCAAAAACAGCGAAACTGACAGTAAAGCCAAAAATGGAGCCATATTACAACAGGTATAATACAGTATAATAAATGTAAATATTTTTTATGTTTACTGTAATATTTTTACTATTATAATAAATTTATTATGAGGCATAAATTAAAAGACAGTTTAAACTAAAAATTAAAAGACAGTATAAACTAAAAAACTGTGTCTTGGAAGTCTGATCTTTATTAGTTTTTTAATCAGATGGTGATTTATTTAAGCCTGTAGTTTCTTGGTTGAAATCTATTTATTTTTTTGCGAGCAAAGTCCAATTCAAAATTATACCATTTCAAACTATAGTGAAGAATCACATTAATGTTGCAGTTTGAAAGATATTTGCGTGCTGTTATGGGATTTGTTCAAACTTATTTTACATTTTAGTACTGGTTATTTCTAAGTAATTGATATTGCTTTTTAGTTCTTATTTTTTATTTCTGGAAAAAGGCTCAGTCCTTGCTTTTGCTTTTTAGTGTTAGTTTTTTTTTACGAAACTTTTGTTCCTTTGCCTTCCTGTCTTTCTCTCTCAATTGAAGGCAGTGTCTGAACCACCACTTTTACACCAAAAGGCTGTTACTAGGCGACTGCTGACGTCAGTCTCTGCTACAGAAGAAGGTTTGTGTGTTTAGCTGCTGAGGGCAGACCCCACTGAAAAGGGCAAAATTATGAAGCACTATTAGTCATTGCCATGAAAAGCTAAACTTCAGTGTCCAGGCACAGCTTCTCTCTGAATAATCTTGCATGATGCTGGCTCTAGAGACATGCCAGTTTTTATCCCCTCTGTAGCCTTCCGGAGAGTAACTTGTTTTTTTTTTAATTGCTCTCTCATCAGCCTTGCCAACCCCCCCCCAGCTCAGACACACACTCCTCCCCTAATCCTCCCCCTTCAAAATCTATGACGTAAGTGAGATTTTGCAGAGGGGAAAAAAATCAATCACTCTTGTCTCATCTAAAGAACCACTCTGAACATGTGGCTTCTGTATTCTCATAAGCCAGACAATGTATTTAGCTCCAGAGTCTTTACACTTTTTTTTTTAAACATAAGCAGTTCACAGTGCTCTCGTTTCTTTGCTGTTTAAATGTTCAAAGACGGGTCTGTAAAAGATGATCTGTGTTGAAATATATAAATAAATATATTTTAAAATCTGTTGTCTTAGTAGTGTAACCATTATATTTATGTATTAGTCAATAGAAAACTAGTGTGGTTTGCAAAATAGCAGACAAGTCCATACGTTTCTGCTATATTTGCCCCTTTCTATGGAAAATGGGCTGCTTTTATTTTGTGCATTTCTAAACTGTCTCATGGGGTATGGAAACACATTTTCCTTTTAAATAAATCATATATTTTAGTTGTAAAGCTAAAATGTGTCTTTTAACATTTTGATGACAGTGCATTCAAGTTAAAGAAAACAGACCTAACTTGCTCTTATGGAAAACTGTAGTTAAATACAACTTTACTGTACATAATTAATCTGAGGTATTAAACTCTTTACTTTTGAGACTGAAATGTGAAAATATTTTTGTTTTACATTTTGAGTACTGATTAGGTGATATGGGATATTATGCAAATTGAAATACTGCAATCGAAAGGCGTGTTATGCATTTCATGTTCCCAACACTACATACAAATATTTTTGTGATTTCTTGAACTATATAAACTTAAAAAATATTATTCCTTATGAAGGACTAGCTTCCTAATGTTTTGGTAATCACTGTGCATCTTTCACAAAGCAACATTTATCTATATGCAAACAGTTGTGCTGCATTTAAATGTTTACATTTATATACACACAAAGAACACTTATGATTTTGTACGTAAGGGCAGTTTTGAAATGAAACTGATATAATTGCAATTTGCAATTCATGTAGTGCTTTTATTTCCTCTTAAAGATGTCAAAGGCTTTTGTCACAGCCAGTGGTGTTGTGGAGTTATCTATTTAGAAAAAGGACTTTTGGACATTTTTGTCTAATTCAACTTTTATTAAAAACAGATTTAGCTTTCAAAATCAAACATAGCTCTATTAATGTCATAAAGAGATGCATAAACATAAAAGAAACATTTCGATCTTTCCTTCCACCTTACTCTAAATTGCTACATTATATCATCAGATACTGCTTTAAAATTACCATGTGTTTTTTCTTAAAGCTGAAGCAAGAAAAGAAATTGGAGTTGGATTATCAATGAACTGAGGTTTTTATTTTTCATTTGCCCAAAAATATTTTGCGTGTTCTTGACAAACAAGCTTTTTAATGCTGTCTGTTAATTATCCTTTTTTGTTTCAAGTTACTGTTGATACCAGTTACTACACAGAAAAATATGAGATTCCATTTTTTATAATTGGATAAATGGGTACTCCTGGGTATTTTAAATTTTTTATGTTTTTGAAGGTGTGCGTAAATTTATATAGATATGGGAAGTAAAAGTACTATTGATTTTGCTGCTCCTACTCCTTCAATAAAAGAATCTGCAGTTCATAATATCTGTAATGGATCGCACTGCTATGTAGTGGGAGGCTGGGAACCTTGTTTTCTTACATTTCCTAATGATTAGCAAAAGGTATACACATTTCCAGCCATGGATAACACACTGTGCCTGCTTTACATTTTACTGCTTAAGGAGATTTATGACCTTTCTATTCATTTGAGATATGAATCTACAGTACATCTTAAATTTAAATTTGGTCTTGTACTTGTGCTTAAAGAAGCATAAAGCAATAGAACTGTCACTTTTACAAAGGGTGGAGAAATGTACTTGTTTTTGTTTCCTTGTGATTGTGTCCTGATGGACTATGCTGAACTGCATTCTTTAGGCCGGGTGGATTATGAGTTGCCCAACAGTACTTCCTTTGACATGATTAATGGGTGTTCTCCCATCATGCCATTGACGTTGAATATGGTCAGAGAGAGTGCTGTGGCTGAAGAAACACACCTGACATGATCAATCAGGGAGCCTGGCTAGGTTTCAGCAGTTCGATTTAGGAAGCTTGTGGTCAGGGTTGTGTATTTTCAATGCTCTTCAGGGAACACCACGGGCAGCCATCCAAACAGAGCTTACAAAAAAGTCTAATAAAAAACACTGAGGCGGGAATAAATGCACCCATCCACTGACACCTGATAGGGAGGAGGTGGGGGGGGTGAAGAAAAAATAGTTTAGGCTTTAAACTAGAGCTGTTCTACACACATATCTACCGAGTGTACTATTTGAGCAGCATACACACGTTTATATTATGTTATGTAAAGGATACTAATAAGACTTGGCTGACTCACTTTAAATCTTATCGTTGTCATTGCTGGGGAGGTCTGATTGCGTCCCCTTTCCCTTTACTTTGAGTTTCATTAGTGTAATTCTGAGTTTGGAAAATGAGTTAATCCCTGTCACTAAAAACCCCCCTCTTGATTTAACATGGTCTTCTATCGATGTGAGGTTTGTTCCACACAGGACGAGCAGACACGAGAATGTGACTAACTCTTTTACACTTCATCTGTTCTCTGGCTCCGATAAGGGCAGTTGTGCAGAAAGCTGTGCATCATGTATCAGTTTTTTAGGTCATTATTCAGGCTGTTTATTTTAAAATCCCGTTTGTTGCAATTCTGGTTATTGTGGGTCGCCAATTAAAAAAGACACAGCTTAATGAACTGCGTTAAAAAGACCACACAGTGCTGACTTTGAAAGGGTAGCATAGTGTAGTGGGTCTCATACCTGGTGGGATGGCCAAGTTCCCACCACAAACATTGCTCCTGTACCTTGAATGAGTCCTTTTACCCCAGTTTCTCCAGTCCACACAGCTGTATGAATGGGGACCAGCATTGCGGGAAGGAAGATCTCAGCCGTGGGCTGGTGCTCCAGCCAGAGGCAGGAGTCACGTCTTTTGTCCTCTTAGCACTGTGGAAACCAGGATAACTGGCCCAATGAGTCGCCCTAGCTTGGATAGGGAAATTTCCTGACGTTAACATAGCAGTAATTATTTGTCCTGTACTTCTCTCTATGCAGTGTGTTGGTTGGACCTGTACTGCTCTTGGTTTGTTTCAAATTGATTATTATAATCTGTTAATGTCATGTGAGATGTCAAACCCCTTAGATATAGCTGAATTAAAGATCTGCAAAAAGTGATGCAGATATCAGTTTTGCTTTATTTATATTTGCATTGACCTTTAAATGAAGATTTTGTTCTACTTTACAATATTTATTTGCCAGCACATGGGCAGTTGCCAACTCTTTTCCCTTACAGGTCTAGGATACATTAAAGGGTTTCTCCATTTTTGACAAATTAAATGTAATTCTTTAACAGGGCTGACCGATTTATGCTTAAGTGCTGTTTCTTCATTATTTAACAATCACAGTTTTGGGAATGCCATAATTAAATTCCTTGGTTTACATAACCAAAGAGACACAGAAGTTATCCAACCACATTTTTGAGATTTTTTTTCCCTCGGTGCTGGGTAAGTGTATAAAGAGCACAAAATTGTCAGCATGTTTAACTAGAAGTCCAAAATGCAGATAAGCTAGATGGGGTCATTAGTATATGTTTATAAAGTGTGATGGGAAAGATCAAAGGGGAATATTCACAATGCCATTCACATGAATGAGTCATCACCAGAACTTGTGTGTAAAAATTATTTAAGGTACAAATGTGCCTGAAATAAGCAAATGGATATATACAGTAATTTGCCTCAGGAGCCCCTGAGTATTTTTTACTGAGCATTGTTATAAACTAATACATTTCTGTAAATGTATTACAAGTCTACAACTCCTTTCAGAGTTGGTTACCATTTTATTAAGAAACATTAAATTCTGCGTACTCCAATCAGGTAAGCAATTATAAAATAAGCTTAGCAGGAACAGCTGAGAAACCCGATTGAAGCTCTCAAAAGCTGTGTAAACAGCAAAATAAATACAGATACTGTACATGAAGCTATTTGCTATAAATACGTCTTTTAAAAAAAGTGCTATTTTGTTTTTTAGTTTTTCACTAAATTGCTTGGCTTTCAAAGAAACATGAAGCATGTGGTGCTGCCTGTGAAAAAGCAGGGAGCAGGGACTGTCGTGCAGTTTGTAGAAGCGAAGGTGAAAGCACCTCTGGGTGGAGGGGGAAGATGTGTTCTGTGGTCTTTTTATCACATAGTAAATAGGATGGGGTAGGTTGCATTACTGTTACTGAAAGAATGCAAAGGCTTTTGGGGCATTACATAAACACCCAAATTACTTTGGTTGTGGGAAGGAAGAGTAAATAGGTCCTTTGCTTTCTTCTTTATATTTCTCCTTCCTGAATGATGCTAATTACTGTCCCCATGGGTGTGCTCGAATTGGCTACTCCTACCAACAACCCCCCCACCCCCCCAAAAAAAAACCACACACTTTCTCTAGGGAGAAAAGTACTTCTCTCATGGTTTTTTGGTTCTGCTGTTTCTTTGTATTTTGTATTGAGTTCAGGGGTGGACTCATCCATTTCAATTATTTTTTTAGATAGTGTATACATTTGTATTTGCTGTTTAATGGGATTCCTGAATACAGTATGAGTATGAGGAAATGTATGAGTTACTTTTATGATAGTTTATTTTGCATTTACAACATTTGTTTATTAAAATGATGTTACCTGCGGTGGTAATAAGTTACACAACTTCATGCCTATGTCATAACCCAAACCTTTACACAGTACAATATTTTTATTTTTCTGTTGGTTCACCATTGCTTTTGAAAAACAAATAGTATTTATGTATGAACACTGATTCCCTTTTCCTCAACACATTCTTTACTTGCCTTCAGTCTTTCTTTGTAGTTTTAGACATGTATGTTCTGAAAAGCTAATATTGCTGTTCTCTGTATCATCTACTTTTTGTCATAAATGCCCAGAACTACAAGCTGTTTCTGGATGGGTGTGGTGTTTGTGCAAAGGTTTGTTTTTTTAATTAAGGGAATTAATTCAGGAACAGGTATCTGTTTAAATATTGGTGTTCTGATGACCCACATTGTGGTGATTTGGGGTTCAGTTGTTTATAGGAGGTTTAAGGTGAGATAAGAGTTTTGACAGCAGATATGTGAATTTCTGTGATATGTGGATTTTAAGCTGAAGTAATGAATCAAATTAATGTACATCTATCTAGGCTTCATTGGTTGATTAGATATATCTTTAATTTCTATGTCAAATGCCACATGTGTTTGCATATTGTTTGGCAGTACTGAACAGAAAATAGCAGTCCACCATCTTGCTCATCAAGTAAACTAAGCACTGAAATTAACAATACAGATATCAAAATCCTAGCCACTAGGTTTCTTTCATTATTTTACAAAAAAGTATTATTTGTATTGTTTTAAATAGGCAAATTACTGCATTTGAGTTATTTTGTAATATATATGTAATATACCATACATCTGTCTGTATAAAAACGTTCTTATAGCTGTTTTAACAATAAAATGACAGGTTCTACCCAAAACATACATCAATGAATAATGTTTTTTTAGGGGACAAATAAACATGTCTAGAAAAGTACAGTACACCCAATAATTTGTTCATTTTTGCACCAATGAGCAGTGCTTATTGAGGCCTATCGATGTGCCTGTACTCCAGGTGAATCCATTGTATAGTAATAGGTATGTGTGTCATTGTCAGAATCATTAGCAAGAGTACATTTATGATGTAATTGTAGCTGCAGTCCTTTGTTTCATGATCCCTGAAAGCTCTTACAGTGTTAAATGCAAAGCTTTATGGTCATAATTAGATACTTCATGCCATGTGCAAATTATGTATATGGCTCACAGTCATCTGGCCACCTGAAAGGGACTCAGAAGATAACTCAAATGTTTGCAGGCTATGGTCAGCACTCTCTAATTTATCTTATTAATTTTGCAAGAAAAAAACAGATAACTGAGGCTTCCCATATAAGGGTAAAGGTGTGATGATTGTCAAGGCAGTTTGGTCTGGCCCTAGGACTTACTGACAATAATGTTTGCTGATGTACTGAAGTTAAGCATGATTATCTGAAACGCAGGCTGATTTTGCTCTATAGACTAAGGATTTCAGGCATGTCTTTGTTTTTCCAGTTAATAGCCAGGTCCCTTTAAAACAATTTCTCGCCCTTTGTTAATTCAGGCACAGCCTGTGTGAAGCAATTTTCCTCTCATGACCAGGAGCTACTGTAATTAACAACAGTGAAGTAATCCGTATTTCTTGAGATAGTCTTTTTCTCCTATTGACTGTGCTTTAGGGAAATGCAATTAAGACAACACACAAAAAGGGTGAATGCTTTCATGTTTGGTGTATTTAATTCAATTTTTCTGTGAATATTCAAAACCAGCACAATTTTCTATATGATGATATAAGATTTTGATAAATGTGCTAATGGAAAATTGGAAAATTGTTTTGTAGAGATATAATGTAGTGAATTGTGACCATTTCCAGTCTGGGGCTTTCTTTTACTTCATTCTTTTGAGGGTGTCTGTGATCAGCTTTATTTTATGTCAGATCTTTATATCATCAAATGGAATGCTTTCATGTCCCTCACGGTGAGAGATTTATCTCTCCAAGACATTGGGCCCGGTGGTCAGTTTTTGGAAGTTTCATAGTTATGGTGGATGAAAATGTTATTGGGAGGTTTGTAAATTAAAAAGCAAATTTGCTTTATTTAGGTTTTGTCTGGCTGTAAAATTATACGTGACACCACTCCCAGGTGTAGAAGTCCAGATGTAAGTTATTTTTAAAACGGTTAATTCGTGATCTGCAGCAGTTATTTAGTCTATGACAAATTTTGTTTTTCATTTAGCTGTTCAGATGTGCCTTCAGGTTTATATATTCTTCTGCAGCTGCCAACTGTGCAAAGCATAAAACAAAACAAAACAAAACAAAACAATTTCATGGGTAAGAGTGCAGAATAATTATCGTAATAGATAAAAGTATGATTCATATTACTTTATAAATATTTTTGTAACTTTGTGCTTTCACCTTGTAGTAGTATACTAGATAATCACAATTATGAATTTTAGTGATTGAATGCTTTAAGCCAAAAGCCAAACGTGGTGTTTGAGAACTTACAACAAGTGACAGTTTAAATAATTGTGTTAGAAAATGTCATGCCTGGGGCAAGTGTTTGGGCATTTGTTTGTAAATGATTTACTTGTCAACAAGCTATTTTTCAAAGCTTTCCTGATGAATGACAGTTGTGCTCTCACTCTGAAGCTGTTCACATACTTGTAATTGGCTGGGGTGCCTGGGCTTCACAGGGCTGGTCTGTTTATGTGAGGAGACAGCTCTGATTCCTTGATAACACCAGATGTTCCCTTACAAGGCTGAGAATTTCCAGGACCTCAAAGGCTCTCCATATCAGGTATACACTTCCTGTAGTGTGCTGTTTAAGGCACATGGCATTCCTGGGAGCTTTCCTGGGCTCCTATGCATCGCCAAATTGAAACTGTGATTAAAATAGAAATCTCATGGGCAGCATTTATTACAAAGTTGCCTCACACTCAACAGTGAATATGTACATCCTAAGCAGATAGTACAGTATATGGCCCAAATAATGTTCCATATGGTGCTGGCTGTGATAGTTTTTAACTATCAAATTAATAATCAATTTTAAGTGGGGAAAAAAAACACTTTTTGATTCATGCTTTTGTAGTGCAAAAGGCATAAACTGAAGATTAAACGTGTGAAAACTGTATTGCAATGTTATCTTATTTTTTCTGATGTCATGATAGAAAAGCCTCATTGCCTTCTGTGACATTGAAACTATTTTCTCTTTTTTTACCATTTCCCAGTATTCCACAGTGCTTCATTCCTTCTCATGGGCTGTTTGCATCTCCTTTAAGAGGACTAGGTCAGTGCAGGTCATCACAGGCTCCTAACTGTGAATCCTAGAATAAACACAACAACAGCCATCTCGATCTCTTGATCACAAAGCATTGTGTAACAGTCTTGCAAGCCTGCTTTGTTAACATCTGGTGAATTTCTGGTGTTACTGGCTCTAAGTCTGCATGGCTGGTTTATTTTTTCATGTGGTATAAAAATCACCCAAATTGCAGATTTTGTCAGACTCTTCCTAGTTCCTAGCTCCTTTGTGTACCCATTGTATAAACCAGCGTCACTTTCTTTGTTGATGGGCTACTGAAAATGTCAAAAGGTACAGTTTTAATTAAAGAAAATAACAATTACAAACTAAACGCATTCACTCCGGGGCCGCACAGTAGTGCAGTGGTTAGTATTGCTGTCGTGCACTGCAGGGCCTCTGGTTTCAATTCTGGACCTGCAGTGCTATTTGAGGTGCCATTTCCTCCAATGGTCCAAAAAAATACAGGTAGGTTAATTACCTTTTGGGAAAATTGGCCCTGGTCTGAGTGTGTGCGTGTTTGTATCTGTTTTTGTCTGGGATCCACTGGCGTCCAGTCCGGGGTGTATCCTGCCTTGTGCCTGTCACTTGCTAGGATAGGCACTGACTCCCCCGACCCTGCTTTTTCAATAAAGCAGTTAGAAAGTGGATGGAAGGGTGCATTCACTCCTTCTTGGTAATTAGACTTGGGAAATGTAGGGATGCTTTAACTTTTGGAATGAATAATTCTGAGGTTTGTTTACCCTGTGGGGTTGGATTTGGATGCTCTTTACTTGCTCCCACCATCGGTTTCCTAAACATCCGAGAAACTGGTCTTTTTCCAACTCGGATTTTTTTAAAGCCCTTAAAGACTTGGAACCTAGTCTTTCACAGAGTCCTATTTTCTCTTTCGGGTTCATCTCTGTTTTAATATTACAAGAAAACAAGTTTAATTATGATGAACAGCTCCATGGATTTGTGTATACTGGCACTAGAACAAGAATGAAAGGTAGATTTATTGGATCGTATTGAAAAATGTAAGAATTGGGAAGAAATAAGTCTGTATTGCTGCCTTAAATTTAGCCCTTCTAAAGAGGAACTGGAATTTTTTCCTGCTCATAAATTATCTCTGCATAGATATCAGTTCTTGGAACTATACAGCCAAGTTAGAGAGCTATAATCATATATTTCGTTAATTGTCAAGGTTTTGTATTTAAGGTGTAGAACTCTAAGGTTGCCCTAACAAAAACTTTACTTGTAGTTTGAACTATGTTTAAACACCCAAACAAACAATAAACAATTCTTCCTTTACTCATTCATCAGCTTAGTAGTAGTATTCTCTTTTAGTGTACATACAAAATGCCCTTTTAAATAAAGATAGCACATTTGTTCTCAATTCATGGATTTCTTTTTGTTGGTGATTAGATGTACAGCTGGTAAAAACACACATAAAACTTTACGATTAAGAAAGACTGGCTGCCTGCAGCTACTTACACTGTGATTTACGGTGAGTTGTTTGGTATAAACACTGGAATGAAACCCTGTATTCAGGATTATATCATTTTCACGGACTACATTTTTTAAAATATTTTTTTCTAGTGTGCAATGGGTTTTCTTTGCCAGTCAAAACTAGTGTAGTAAGATACTGTAATCTAGCTATGGCACCGAATGTAATAAACTTTAACCAGCTAAGGTAGATTCATATCAGACCATACCACATAATGAACAAACTCTTCCTTTCTTTTTGTCACTGATTAAGTGTCAGTTGTTTCATTATGATAAAAAAGTTATTCATAAATCTATTGCACAGAACTGATAGAATTGTTGTACAAGCCTAATTTCAGTTGCAGGTCTCAATGTGTGCCTTTTTATTCTGTTTTATTTGTTCAAAATGCTTTTTTTTTGTAGATAAAAAAAATTAATGCCTGTAATGAAATCAGAAAATGTTCAAGTCAAATATTGCAACATTATTTTTCTAAACCTTGCCACCTTACTGTAAATCCAGACTGGAGCCAGTGTAGTTCAGTGTATTTAAAAATCTTTCATCTTAAAATGTAATGTGGGTACTTAGCTAAGTAAAGGTGCAGGATTCTCTTGGGTGTGGGTTACAGGTAACTAGTTTTATAATACAGACATATGATTCTTTGAACTAAATCAGCCCAATAAGAGTTTATAAACTGTGTGTGGTGCAGCCTTTTTTACGGATGGGACATTCTTTTACTTCCAAAAGTAATCCAAACACAAAGAAAAGGGAAAATACCACTACTAACCTTTATTGCCTTAATTTCCTACAGTTCCTTGGTTCTTTTCTATATGCACTGACTGGCACCAAAAATGATCACAAAAGCATTTCTGAAAAAAGTAAGTTTTTAAGGCACATTTAAAAGCACTTGTGTTCATAGACCAACATTGTTTAGGTATTGGATACATTATTAGAATGTTACGTGAATAATAATATGAACTTCTGTAATGTAAAAATAATTGCTGTGTTTTTGTGCAGGAGCCTCCCTTTATAGATATCTTTTTCTCAACAAATGATGGATGGTGCAATACACAGATCTCCTTTTTTAGCTTTCATGCAAGCTTTAAGACATGGAATTAGGGGGACTGAGAGTCGCAGAATAGAAATGGGGCGTTTGAGTTTGAAATGTGCCATTGTGGGATAAAGTTCATTTCTGACGTAATTGGGTTGACCTTCCTCAGCTTGTGGCATCTTTGTTTTTCCTGCAAACACGTGTTTGTCATTATGCTAGCTTTTTTCTGTCTGGCATCTTGCCAGGAAAAGAAACTTTAAGAAGAAAAGGCTAGAGTGACAGTTGTGAAGATATTTGTGAAAAAAATTATGTGCACAACAGTCGTATTACAACATCATGTGTAACATCCGTCATTTCACAGTTACCTTTTGGACAGCTGCATGTTACCAGTGGAAACAATTTCTTTCCCCCAATTTCCCTGAAATTTGCTGAGAGTCTTCCATGTTTCAACCTCTGCCTTTGTTGCCGTGTCCACTTTTAAATAATAGCACACACTGCATTTATTAATAAAGAAATAGGTTTACATGGTTTAATTTCTGAATAATAATTTAGGGACTGGTGCAAACATCTTCCCTGGGAATGTAATAATTACTAGAAATTATAACACCATATCAGTTGGAAAAAAAAGGGTAATTTATAGTTTTATAGTTTCTATATTTTTCATGTTTAAAATGAAATAAAATGTATTCTTTTTTTATGTGAGTGTTCCCGTAATTGTCTTCCAACATCCTAAACAAATCCTTCTGATTTTCTTTTTCATATTCTCAGCCTCTTTTTCATATGCGTGAGCTCAATTTTAAACAATTTATGGACCATCTGCTCTGTAGACAGAGAGTATTAACTGATAGGCATCGGTTTGAGTTTCTCGTGGTTCTTCATCCCTGGCATTTACTGTGGGCGAAACAGGTCAAAGTGCAAGCGACTCTCGAGAAAATATGAAGGCAGGCGAAGGTTGGACGAGATGTGAAAACAGATTACATGGATTTTCTTGATTGATGTCAATAAGAGCTGTGGAAGAGTCTTACTCCGAAGCAGCACATGTTGCTTTCTCTGGTCATGTGTACCGAATGTTCTCTGAAGAGAAGTGCAGGAATATCCCTTTACAAGAAAAGTGTGACCTTTTCATTGAAACTATGGGCTTCCTGTGGGGCCTGTTGAACACCATAAACAATAAGTTGTGTACATCCATGAAACCTTTAATATTATAATTTGGTAGGTTTATGTTGCCTTCGGAAAAGGGGAAAGTAGTTTTTTAGTTTTCAAAATGTAACAAATCTGGTCCAACATTTCTCTCCCAGGAGAGTATAGCACAATTTGAATTATTTAAAACATGTTGACTAATAACTATAGTTTTATCCTTTCAAGGTACTGCAGGTGCTGCTGATAACTAACAGTTTTTGTGTAATTTTCCCATCTGTAAGGAGTGTTGTAGCTTTATTCAAAACCTCTGTGGTAAATATTTATTTACTATATGTACCTTGCAGAGACAGGGCAGCTGCTGCTGCTGCTCTGTAGCAGAAGAACACAGCGGTAAAATAGCAATTCTGTTCTGCAGATTTGAATTCAATTTCACCATAACAGCACAACACTTTCAGGATGGATTTACTGCATGACTGGATCATGTTACAGTTACGAGGCGCCAAAAACATTACTCTGCGTCTTCAGTCGTGAGGAAATCGCTTGAAAAAGGAAGCCTCTCCCCGCGTCAGAGGTCTTGTAGCTGGCTTGGTGCTTCTGTGTGTGCCCTCAGTTTGGGTTCTTTATAAAAATAATACTAAAAAGAGCTGTATTCTTCGCCCTGGTCAAGGCCTCAGGCTTCAGAGATGCTTGTATAATTGAGAACTCTTTGTGACTTATTAATTACCCTCCAGGGTATGCAGCTGTATGCGGGCCAGGTTGGCTGTCATCCCGGTTTGCGTCATTAGCAGCTGTTTTGGTTTGAGGCAGGTGGCCTGAAGGAGATGAGCCATAAATTTGAATACTGCTGCACTCCTTACAGCAAGCTTTTAGACCTTCATTTTCACAGCACTCTGCATTCCTTGAGCCTGCCCTACTGCGCACGCACACAGATCCCTTTTCTGGCTTACTGTCTTGTTCAGTTGTTGGACTCTCCATGTTCTGTAAACATTGCCAATGTATGGATACTAAGTGTTGTCCTGTAGGAAATTGGGAATCTCTGTGTTTATTGTGAAGGGTTCTGTCTTAACATATACTATCATTTTTTTGTCTACATTGAACATTTATTGTGATTTTTCTGACATTTGTTGCTGTTTTTTTGCTAGTACTTCAATACTGAAGTGCTGTATTTTTCTTGTAAGTTTAGCATTTCAAAATTTTGAAACCTGCACCTGAAGAAATTTCCACAGATGAAACATTCTTACATTCTTTTTTTTTCTTCTTACTTTTTACACTGCAATTTTCAATATGGAATTAATGTTTACAGTACATTGTTCAGAGTAATGTATAGAAAGGTGCAGAGTTTTGTAGAATCTGTTTCTATGCATTTCTTGTGCTACACTGTAGTTTGCTACAGTTCGACAGTTTGCTTCGTGAGTGACCCTGTGTGTTTGGCAGTATCTGGGTGACCTGAGGGCAGCACTGGTTGTAATTGTACCTGTCTGTGTACTCCCGGTGCTCAGCAGGAACTCTAAGCCCTAGTCAGCAAACACTTGGCTACATCCCGATTTTTCCATCTGCTTTTTGGGACTCACCCACATGACTCTTTTTGGGGAGCTATTGATGAGATGCCTCACGCCGCCAAGTGCGACAGCACCAGGCAGCAGTGCCAGACTGCGATTCAACAACATAGACAAATTCCATTTATACATTTTTTTAAGGAAAATTAATACAGTGTTAGCAAAGGTAGGAACTAAGATCTATGAATGATTAATTGGATATTTCTTAATGAACGTTTTATCTTTTCATGTGTAATTCATGCAGAATTCAGTATTAATGGAACTTTTAGCATCTATAAAGCATCATTTTCTAAACTAATGTGTTGCTCACTCTCCTTCTATAAGGGAAACCCCAATATCGCATTCAAAATCTATTACACCTGTGGAGGTACTGAGGATACAGTATTTTTGTACATGATCTAGTGCTAGTATGTGTTGTTCTGTTTGGCTGCTTGAGTGTGTGCAAAGATGCTGCACTTTCTTTGGTTTTTCAAGTTGAGGGTTTTGTGGTTTTAAATTTCGATGTGCACTATAGATTTCGGGTGACAGGGAGATTAAATTACTCTGTATAAAAATAAAGATCACTACTCTTACTTATTGCAAGTCCCATCTATATTTGTTATTAAATAGGTGAATAATTATATTAAATAGGTCAAGTGATGTGTTAATGATCCCCTAAAATGATGAGTTCATTGTTTTACAGACTGATATGCTAACTTACAGTACGTATCACAATGATTAATTTAAGAATACACAGTTGTCTATGAACTATGATAGTTTGCTGCTTCTGATATCTTTTCAGGCATATTCTGTACTAGTCACTTAGTCCTTTGAATAATTTAGTATGATTGTTGTTGAAATTGTGAATCTCAAAACGTGAATCCACTAATGCTTATAAGCAGTTATTTTTCTCATTGACTGAGAATCTGCGAGTATATGGCTGTGGTTATTTCCTTAAAGACCTGTGATGCCTGATAGAAGGGAGGTTGACAGTTATACTAATCCCTTCATCTAAAATCTTTTGCCCTTTCTTTTGTAAATAAAATCATAAATATTTTAGAATCTCTTCTTTTACCAACTACATTAAGTTCTCAGTTAGCAGATTGCCTTCTTGTCTTCATTTCAAAACATTGTCATCTATCACAGAGAAGGAAGAGATTTAGTTCAATTCTGCAGTGTATTTTTTTTCCAAGTGATAAAACAATAGTTTTTCTGGACAAGAGTCAAAGGTAAAGAATTTCTGATATTAAAATTTAACTATGATAGGAGAAGGCAAAGCAACTGTTTCTTATTATGCAAAGTTGTTCTTTTTATGTATGTGCCCAATGGCAGCAGGAAGGGAACTTAAACAAAAGAGCCAAGATAATATTTGGTATTTAAAAATACAGTGACCACAGTAACACCTGAACAGAAATCTGAGGAGCAGGTGTGAAAAGACACACAAGCTTACCAACACATGCCCCCTGTTCATTTCCAAGAATTTTTCCACATGCTTGATAATTTTCATAGTCGTGCTGCAGGGTTATTGGCTGTTATAGGGAATGACTTTTTTAGCTGGCTCCTTGCTGTTCAGCAAAAGAGCAGGTTCTATAAGCTAAGACTTGTGAGAAGTTGTGTGCATAGTTAAATCAGGGAAACAGCATGAGTACAGCAAGATTTGTAAATGTGCTATGTGTTCATCGACATTTCATCTTGGAGAACGAAAGAGTTGTTAACGTATGATGGTGATAAAAACGACAAAGTGATTTTAATATTCTATTGTCATAATGATTGATTATTCTGTATGCACTTGTTTATACTCTTATATATTTGCTTATACTCTCCTTTACATGTCTTTGAGAAGTGAAGCATTGATATACCCTGTGATTTAAAGACTTTCAGGAGCCTAGCAGACGGTACCAGGTGCTGTCATTTGATATACAGTATGCTGAGGCCTAGTATAAGTCATATCTCACAAATAATAAAAACTCCATGTAAGTTGTGTTTTTTTTTGTTATTGGAATTGCTACAAAATGTCTGTGAATCACAGTGCTCAGGGTAAATGTATTTTTTAAAATATCTTATATGCTGGTTTTATTTATATTTTATTTAATTCTGGATACAGGACAGTGAACTTCTTTATTTCAATCTCCCTCTGTGGTTTCCACATTAACTGCTGGTATCTCTAAATAAATATCTGATTTACTGCAGGAAAACAGTATCGGAAGTTATGCTTAACATTTCAATTACTTTGTGATTCTATGAAAACATTGTTTCTACGTTTAGTCGCTGAAGCTGCAACACACACTTAAACCAAGGCCTGTAATTCATTAATTCAAAAATAGAAAAAAAAATACATCTGCACAGTTTCCGTTTAAAATAAATACGTCAATTAATCTGTTAGACATTTCTGCACTTGAACACGGAAACTCGGTGATGGCCAGAATGACTTTACTCATTAGGTTGTTTTTTTGGGAATTGGTCCTTTGAAACATAAGGAAACTCTTAATTGTGAGTTAAGAAAAGTGCTCTTGCTGTTTAGCACAAATACTGAAGAACATATCCCATCTTATGCAGAAAGATTGGCACACTCCAGATGTGATACTAGTCCTAATCCTCAGGGCTCACTGACTGCTATCGTACCGTCCATTTCAAGAGCCACATTATCTGCAGAATGAGGGGATTTAGAGCGTGCCTTAATTCTGACGTCAATATCAGCAGTGCAGACCTCGGTTTTACAGTAGTGACTGCTGGGGAGAAATTCTATTGGCTTAATTTGAAAAACAGAAACTTCCTTTGCTCACTCCTATGAATCTTGCTGATCACCCTCTTTCAGTTTTCAAAATGTAATTTATATTCTGGTGTGTTTCATACAACGCTATCATTCTTGTCCAATATATTAATGCAGTTCATATGGCCATTTGTTAGTAGTGAATACATATTTTTGTGATTCTTAATAACTAGGGTCAGATATGCGGTTTTTGTCATAAATGACAGGAGACATGGCAGCTGCATATCTAATATGGTGCAGGTGTTTTAAGGACTTTTTAGTGCACTCCCTATCCTCAACATTTAGCATGCTTGAATGAAGCATAATTTAAAATTGAGCATGGCAAACTATTGTTAAATAAATGTGCTTTTTATTAAATGAAACTCACAGTTTTAAATGTTTTCTTTGATACACAACTTGCAAAGAAAAAAAAAACTCATGCAAATAAACTGTGCTTGTCCAGTATATCGAAACACACAGTTGGTTACCTCCCTATCCTGAGACTTACGATAAACCTATTTGCATATCAGTGATGGTTTTGGAGGTCTAGCTAATATACGAAGTGCTGAGTGACCATACAAGACTGTAGGGCTGTCAGTTTGGCTGGTAGCTCTGCTCCAAGATCATAACTATCACTTGTCTTGAAGGAATAAAGACTGGTGATTCCCTGGTTTATGTCTTTACAAGAACATTTTTGTTTGATCAACTTTGTGTTTGCTTCGCGGAACACAAGTACCCTGTCTTATTCACCAAGCCTTGTTGAATATGATGGGAAGCTCTCAGAATGGAATCAGTTTGCATTGCCCAGAGCAGTCCATGGTGTTGATTTATTGTTTTAGCGGGGTTGTGTAAATAGTGCCACCTTTTTCAAACACCTGTGCTGTAAATATTTTATTGCTGCTGCTGGGTTTTGGTTTACAAAACTGATAAGTTTGCTGTGTTATGTAAGGTATGTAAGACAACATAAATTATAGGCTGTCATTGTGAGCGTTGTTAAACCACATGACCCAGGGACCAAGTTTTTGAATATGCTTGTTTGCAGTCACAAATATTCCCAATCCTAGAAATAAAACAAACAGGCAGAAATGGAAGGTCTCCAATAGCATATTGATATTTCTACAGCACATCGTTACACTGCTGGACAATTACTCATTGTGATTTAGTATCTTTGTTAGCTGATTCATCCAAGATATTACTTCACCATCAAATTCTCTTGTTGATCAACCAGGCATTACATGAGCTGTCTCCTCTGCACATTCAAGAGCTGCTATCCCAGAATATCCCAGTTCGCGAGCTTCATTCTGCTGGTTCCTCAGTATTCGAAGGACGTCTTCCCATTGTTAATTAGGGGATCTAGCTCCTGATCTTTGGAATACTCTTTCTGACCGTATTAAAAATGTAGCTTGTTTGAAATCTAACTTGTTTTCAGTGGTCTGCAATTCATATTTCTTTCCCTTAGTGTCACATTCATACATATTTTTATTGTCCTTTTTGTTTACTATATTTTTTAGCTGTAGACTTCATATTAAGTGTCTTGAGAATGATTGAAAGGCACTCTATAATACAATTTATTGATTGACACTCAGTGTGTGAACTGTTTACCACAGCAATGAATCAGGTCAGGTCAAGACCATTCTGTATATGCTAAATGAAGGGTTGATATGTGGACATGTAGTATATCCTTAAGAAAATTAATGCTTTGTCAAAAAGAAAGCAAAAATATGCAGTACACTCCAAAAATGGATATAACCAGTTGTAATGAATTATGAATCAGGTAACTACTGTCTTGACAAGCGAGTTGTGTCCTTAAGCATTGCTGTAGAGTGTGTGTACAGGACTTGCAGCTTCATGACATAATGATTTTTTTGTTTTACAATTACATACTGTATCATATCTGCACAACAGCATTATTATTTATTATAATATTTAAGATATAAGTATGTGAAAATAAACATAGTAAGCAGTTACTTTAGCTGCCTGTACAAAGTAAAAAGAAGTATTGTAGCTAGCTGTACATTTCCAGCTGCAGATGCATTGTACAGTATTATAGACCTACCGGACGAGGTCAGACAAATACTTTCAGTATGCTCAGTTCATCACCATTAAAATGCCGTAAGATGAGCTTCATGCCCTTCCTCTGAACCTGGACTTTTAAATATGTTACTTTTCTGTTTTTTCTGGGGTTTTTTTTCTTTATAAGCGAGACTGACCTTATAGCGAAGAAGAGAAGGGTAGCATAGCAAGCTAAAAGCAGCCTAATGTAATGTATGTGTTAGTCAGTGAGATTCAAAGATCTCACTGAAATCTAGGAAATACAATAGGTGACTTAATTTATATAACAGATTACATCGTCTACAACATCTTAATTCATTAAGGTCGATTTTAACAGATGGTCTCATAATCATACAGAAGAAATGTCAAGACAGATTTTGAATTTTGACATTTTTCTAGGGAGCCTTCTCTAATCTTTAACCTTCCTTGTGATCTTAAGACCTAGGTTAGATTTGAGCTATAAGTCTTACTCAGTGTCACCAAGTTACAGATGTTGTATACTCCACAAGTGATGACTTCCTACATTTTTTTCCGGCATCAAGTTGTTATGGTGTTTGTATCATTGTTTGCTTAATTCTATGCTGGGTTGTCATGGAAATACTTATTTACTGAACTAATGTCTAGCAGTGTCAAACATATGCTGATGACAAACCAAGATCATTTCCATTTGATCAATGAAAACATCTTCTGATCTAAAAAAGGCACAATAATGGGTGTAGAAAATGTACTTTTTTCTTTCTCCATCTGGAATAAACAACAAAAGGGAAAAAAAAACAAATAAATATTTAAACAGCTTGCAAAACTGTATGCCCATTTAAGTAATTTGGGAAAACCTTAAATGCTTTTGCTGATATTTTTTTTTATCTACAGTCGCTTTAAATTATATTTAGAAGAATCCAATATTTTTATTGGAAACATCTAAAGAAAGGTAATATAAATCCAGGAGAAAAAAGATACTTAGGCTTTCCTTAAAATATATTCTAAGTGAAAATAAAACTGAGCACTTCCCAGAAACACTCATTGTTATAGGTTCATTGTAGGCACAAAAACAGAAAAACAGAAATAGAATTAATTATAATTCATAACACAAAACAGGGGAAGTTGTATGATCAAATCATAAAAATGGTTTATGAGGAATTTAAGATCTCGGTGGTCCAGTGGTGTTCATATTTCATACTAATGTAGTAAATACATCAGGTTATTTATTGCAATGAAATGTTTTATTATAAAAATATTTCCTAGCTTTCCAGAAAAAATCAAAACCAAATTTCTGTTCATTCATGGTGCAGGCTTAACGAGGGAATTTTGTCTAGGAATGAAACAACTTGTACACGAGAATGTCAGTACACAGGCAGCTGTTAGAAGAGGCGTCCTTTTTGGATATGAAGACGACAGTGTGACAGGATTAACAAATTCTCTTTGTTGGAAGAAAAAAAAGCATCAAGAATTGTGGCTCACCCTGCAAATTCTTTTTAACTCTGTACACCCTTAGCCACAAGAAGGAGATGAGTGTCTGTAAGTCATATCGCAGCTGGACTAGATGAAGCAGAGCAGGACAGTTTCTCCAGAATGTCTTTGCAGTGTTTAGATCGATCTAATTACCACCGAGAGGTTAAATGTAATATAACTCATACCTGATGTATACGGTTTGATCCTGGTCATTTCACTTTTAAAACTCTCTCTTAACGGTTTTATGTGTTGATAGAATTTGATCCCATCACAGGAACTACTGTAAGGTGTTTTTTTAAAAGAAAAAGTGGTCAGACTAAATAGAAAACCAAGTATGTCTCCCTAAGAGTCATTTCCAGTGAAGTATATCAGCCTTTTTCTAAACACAGCAACAATGATTCATTCAAGATTTACATGAGAAAAAGGGTAAGATTACCGGGGGGGGAATTTTAATAGTGGGGCAATTTAAAATACAGAATAATTATAAAGTGACAAGAGGTGCTATTTGAAACTCTTGTATTTCATTTGTCCTCATTTGGATCTTGAGAAAAGCCAAGCCAGCACAGAGAAATAAAATAGAGCTGTTATCAGTGGTCCCTTTAGCTATTGTGTGCCACCTTGTGGCACAACCACTGAAGTCTTTAAGATAAGGGGTCTTGTTGCATAAGACTGTGTGTACAGAATTTTATAAACCAAGTACATTTTTGTAAATGCCTTCTAAGTGTTTATATTGAGCTCATGCATGCAGGAAAATTGATTATTTTGTATCATATATCCTGCTTAATGCTCTTTATGCCCTGTCTTGTTGTTTTCTTAAAATTTCTTGTAGGTATCAAATCCTGATCTTGAAATTCTTCAATGAAAACACAATTTAATTGACTGTATTGTAATATGTTTTCTATTGCTGAAGTCCTCAAACAGCTTGTGGGTGTAACCTATATTAAGGCTCAATATCTGTTTGAAAATGTCACATGTGTGAAACAGATTGATTCTTATTTGTTCTCCTCTCCAAGTCATGATGGTGGCCTATTCAGCCATGCTTGATAAAACTGTGGAAGAAAAGTATACGTATAAAATAGTAGATGTCAAAAAGTCTAAGCAGTTTTGTCAAGCACAATGCCAACACTGTTTGAGTGGCCTCATGTTTTGTGAGTTTTCTGTCTGCACAGATAACATGAAAATAAAACCCAATTGACGTAATTAGGCCTGATAAGATCTGAAAGGCCGTTGGTGACGTTTTACTGCGGTTTTAGTGGTTTTCTGTTTTTTTTGCATGAGGCATAAGTTTGGTTTTAATCTCAATTCACCGAAAGACTGTAACCCAGAAGTAAATGTTAAGATAAAGAGAACTTCGCTATTGTCTTGCATACCACAATTTACGATTTCCGTACTAGGATTTTGGTATATAATTGACACCAAAAATTAATATGTACCTCAAAAACCTTATAACATTATAAATTCTGGAGGTAATGAAGCTGAATGCAGTTATGCTGCTTTTTTGTTGGCTTGTTTTAGTTGTGCTGTATTCACTGCACTTGGGACGGTACGAATCCATGTATCCAGTGCAGCTTCCTCCCTTAAGGACAGAGTTTATACAGAACAGAGCGGCCTTGTTTAGACATTCTTGTGACCTACCATTTAATTTAATAGATACAGTGTTTCAATATTTAGGACTTTTTTTGCGAATCAGCAGCAATGAATTAATGTTAATTAAATCTACATCGCCTTTAAAAATGTAGCTAATTTGACAGATTTATTAATAAGCAGTTTTTTATAATCCCCTCTTCATCCAGATTTTTTCTTTTTTATTATCTAACGGAAAAAATAGGGAGACCTTTGGACTACAAACAAATAAAAACTGGCCATGACTCTACTTGGCAAATGGTGCTGTAGGTACCTGGTCATCTGAGTTCTTTGATGTCTCTGTGTGGAAAGGTTGGACTCAGTAGATGAAGGCATGCTGTCAGCGTGGGAGAAACTCTTGTAAACTCATGATATGCTGTGTTTAGTCTCGTGATAGATAAGAGATCTTTGCTACTTCGTAGTATGTTACTCACTTGACACCTGCCTCAGCTAGAGCATATCGAAGTGAAAGATGAGTGCGAATGAACATCTGTGAATTGTGCGTTACTAAGAGGGAGTACACCTTTTACCACTGTGTTTCTAAAATAACACCACAGAAGTTCAAAGTCCTCAGTGTGTTCATCCATAGCGTTACAAGAAGGGTATGGAGGAAAGGCTTAGTTCTTAGGGGTAAAAAAAGAACTCATTTTACAGGCTGCACACAGTGCATTCAGCAAGTGCTGTGTACTGTAGGTTTTCAGATAACACATACTGTAGAACTTATCAGAAAAACAATTCTGAAAAAAACAAGTTTTGTTTTTCAAGCAGGCAGTTTTTCTTATTTCACTTTATTTGTAGGTGAATGTCTGTATAGACATAAAATGTTTAATAGATCTGAAAATTGTGTGGTTTTACTAATCTAAATAACAAATGTAAAGTTCACCTATACACCTATAACTGGTGAAAACAAAATGGAAAAAAACATCTAAGAAAAGTACAACTATAGTGTCCATAGGCTTTATTTTATGTTTACTTTTCCCTAGCCAGTATTATTTTACAACATGGCCCATATTTGCATACTACTTCAGTATAGCACAGTGTCTTCCCTTCAGCTATTTATATATACTTGAAGTGGTGATCAGCTTCCTCAATCTCTGAACAAAGCTCTGTAATTGTCTGGGGGATGAGATGACATCATGTTTAAAACTGCAGGTCACACTTTGTTCGTGCCCAGTATGGCTATGACTGTGTCATGCAGTGTGTTATTATTGCTCCTTTTCACCAGTGAAGTGAACTGAACTGTGTTTTTCTCTTTTACAGATGATTCTTTGGGACTGGGACCTGAAGCAATGGTACAAACCCCAGTATCAGGTAAGATCTGTAGGCTGCAAGGTCTGGGTTTATTTCACTGTAAACGTTTTCTTTAGTTTCCCTATACTCCTTTTTACAGATCATTACCAAATAATATTCAGTAGGATATTTGGAAACTCTATGAAATTGTAAAAAACGTTTTTCATTAGCACAAATTACTTTATTATTCATCATTTTTTATTTAATACAGTTCTTTTAAATTTGCAAATGGCATCACATGAATAGCTTTTAGGGTGGTCTGTACATGCAGTAGTGTCAGAATTTTATTTTATTGTGCAGCCTTTCAAGAGCAAAGTCTTGAATTCATCTAGGCTTGTAAGAGGTGCCTTAAGTTACTGTGACTTGTGGTAGTTTGCATCAATCTCCCCAGTCATGTTGAAATTCATAACCTTGAGTCACAGATGATCCTTAGACAATCTAATAGGACCAAATGACCTATTATCTTTTGAAACTAATTCTTATACTCCTAAAACATGCCATATACTGTAGTACTGTACTCTTACCTTTCTTTAATAACAAAACTTTGAACACTAGTAATGCAACACAGCATTAGGTAAAATTAACCATTTATGAATTGTTGTTGAGCTTGTGTTATACTCTACTTTAGTGTATGCATTAGAAACTTTGAAAGATCAATAAGACACATTGATCTGATTTCTTAGATGGTGTTTTGTACTACAGTATATCTTTATTATCAGTGCCTTTTTAAAAGCACTAGGTGGCACCGTTTCGCCACATTAACACAAATCTAAACTGGCCATGCTCACTGATATTGCAGACGTTTCTCCCTTAATGTGAGTCTACTTTTAATCATAGTTCTGTAAAAAGTTCTGTCTTTAAAAAAATAGTAGCCTGTTATTTCATTTTATGCCTCTTCCATTTAGAATTTTGTATTTCCAGCTGTAAATCAGATAACCCTGTTAACCACTATGGTAACCTCTAACCTTTAGGAACATTTTACCAGAGCTAAATGCCAGATTAGGGTGGCAGTGGTCAGCATAGCTGCCTTGCAGTGCTGGGGCCTGGGGTTCAATTCCAGACTTGGGGAATATCTGCATGGAGTGTGTATGAACTCCCCTTGTTTGTGTGGGTTTCCTCCGGCTGCTTTGGTTTCTCCCAGAGTCCAGAAACATGCTTATAGGTTAATTGGCTTCTGGGAAAACTGGCCCTCATGTGTGTGTGTTTACAGTATGTCTGCCCTGTGATGGACTGATGTCCCGTCCAGGGTGTACCCTGCTTTGCACCTCTTGCTTGCCAGAATAGGCTCCGACTTCCCTGAATCCCTGAACTGGAGGAAGCGATCATAAAATGGATGGATGGAAAAATAGCAGTTTATACAGTGTGAGTCCTATAGTGGGGTAAATACATTTACACCCTGTGAGTCCTACAGTATTGTAAATAAATGAAACTGAATGGAGGAACATCGCATTTCTCAGTGAAAGCCCTGCAAGCTCACAACCTCTTCATGGCTCATAGACATCAATTTGGTTCAAAATACCACTGCATTTCAAGTCCTATAACCTGAATGGCAGCCAAGCATGTGCTGTTGTATTGCAAGTCATAGCTATGCACCATATCTGTACGGAGGTAGTGGTTGATTTAAAACATTTTCTTATTTGCTTTTTATATACTGCACATTTTTTAATTTAAAGAAATGTTTTATCTCCTTAAAGATGTTTCAGATGAAAAGCCTTTGAAATCTATTAAATATTCCTGTTTGGAGGAGCTACAGGTACCTAGTGCCTCAAGCAGTTAAGGTGCTGTGCGAAATGAAAGATGGCTGGAGTTTAGGGGTGGCCTTGGCATAGTCCTCACCCCCTTCATGTTCATATATGAGCAGAGCTGGATTAAACAATCAGTTTTTACTGATATCAGTGGACTAATAAAACCCTAGTGTAAAACATACAGTATAATGTGAATTTTGTAATAATATGAACTTTTAAAGGAATGTGTTACAATGCCTTTGTTGAAAGTGATAATGGTAGAGAAATTATGGCCTAAACAAATGTCCATTAGAGGGTGGAAAAGAGGGACAAACTAGCTTTGCATCTGTGAGCCTTTGAAAGAGATGTAACTTGGTTAAACATTTTAAAGTGCTCATGGATCTCAAGGTTAGGAGACAACCAAGGGTAGGCAGAACACACTAAGTAGGAGTCTCTAATGAGAAGCATAAACTAGGTACTGGGACACAATGATTGATATTACGTCTATCATGCATGTCTTACAATAGCAATAAATATGGAAGCATTAGAACTCTTAATTTAAATATATCTAAACTTTTTTGCACAAAATTAAAATGTATCTTTACATTACATTTTTAATCCATTTTGATTTTTAAAAAGTTCAGTGTTGAAAAACATTTTTTTTATCATAATGCTGCCAAACTTCATTCCGGTTTCATCTGCTTCATTTAGGGCTATAAAACATGTCACCCATTAAGTACACTGTGGTAACAACACAGGCAAAGAAAACAGGATGTTCTGTAAAGCATGTGCAGCTGTCCGCAACTGAGGTCACTTCTAGGGCCATATCTAATAAACAGGCCTCTGTTTTCCCCTTTGTCTTCGGTGCGTTCAGAGTTAGACATAAAAGAATCTCACAGGTGGTAAGGTTAATCAGTGGGGCACTCAAGTGTGTGTGTGTGTTTGTGGAAAAGCAGCATTACTTTACAACACAGTCAAGAGCTTGTCAAGCATGACGGTTTCACATCTGCCACAACCTGAGAAATCTTCATGCAGTACAGTGGAGGAGGTACTGTAACTAGAAGCAAAGTGTGCTTCATTTATGTGACCATACATTTACAGTACATAGTTACCCCTTTTATAAAGGAGTTAATATGAGACCAAATTGTACAGTATATGAGATGGAATTTGAAGACGTATTGTACTCAATTCGCATTCTGTGCTGTTTTTTCCTTTCTTATTCGCCTTACTTTTGACATTTTACAAAGTTGGAGCTTTTATTTCTATTAAAGACACAGCTCCTAAATATTATCTAATATGTTTTGTCTTCATTTGTCAGAAGTGAAAGGAAGCAGATGTAATATTTGTGTGTTTATTCAGTTTTTATCATCCACAATCATGGGATAAAGGCACAGTGTTGCACAGGTGACAATAACAAGAAGAAGAAATATCAGGCGATACCTGCAGGTAGTGGAAGTTCTTTGTAAGTGTCTACTAGTGGTATAGGTAGACTGTTCCAGTTATCTGATGGAAAATAGGTTTATAGCCATAGTACAATGTGTATTGCCACCTCGGGGAGACATTTTGATTATTTTTTATTTTGAATCACAAAGCTATTTTCAGTTGGCTCAGCCTCTATTGTGCGTTACAGACACACTGTACATACTGTATGCTCGGGTCCGAGTGTAGCTGTTTTTCTGTGTCAGGGTGCTGCAAGTGGGAACGGCGTGGACCTTTCCGTCATCAACGAAGCTCGTAACATGGTTTCCGACTTGCTGGCGGACTCCTCCCTGTCTCCTCAAGTCATCGCCTCCCTGCGCAGCATCAGCAGCCTGATGGGAACCTTCTCGGGGTCGTGCCGGCCTCGGGTTAACCCTTTCACTCCTTTTCCTGGGTTCTACCCCTGCACCGAGATGGAGGACCCTACAGAGAAAGGAGAGAGAAAGCCCCATAAGGTCAGTCGCAGTGCTTGAAACATTTGTTTTCTGATTTACAAACGGATCTGTGGGATTTGTTGAGCTCCAGCCCCGGTCCTGGAGAGCCCCAGACCAGCAGGTTTTGTAGGGCCACTATTAAATCAGCAGTTTCTAAAGACATGGAGCAATGCCATGATGATCATTTCAACAAGTCATTTGTTAAATTGCATAGCTTAGATGTTGATCAGGGCTACTTTTCAGCCATAAAGAACCAGAGTTCTCTTAACTGAACACATTTCTTGTTTAATTCATTTGTAGCTTGCTGGTGTTGCCAATCTGTAAAACAGTTGACCTATAAGACTAACCGGATTGGGGTCCTCTAAGTCTCTAAATAAAGTATTGTCTAAAATGGCATCCTCTCTATTGTTTGCCAAAGCACTGTGTATTGAGAATACATGATGTAGACTTTAAGCCAGAATTGGAATTTTCATGGTGCTGGAAAAATATTCAGATGTACTGAGGAAAAAGTTCCTAAATGTCTTGTTACAGTTCAGCAGGTTTTAACAGTAAATTGCATGCAGAATAACTGCTTTAATCTGTTATATACAGATTTGAGAATGGCTGAGAACGACACAAGCAGTGCTAATGGGAATATGTTTGGACAGTTTATTACATATTTAGGAGCCTGCCCGCTGAAGAGCTTGCAAGTTTACTCTAATTTCTTTGCAGAAAAAAATGAATCCATTGAGATTTCTTAAAATGTAATTTCAGTTTTGCTTACAGACCTCTGGGGAAGAATCTGGGGTTCTAATTCAGAATACTGATTGATTGTGTGTGTTAGTGTATTGATGACTAATGCTGTGAACTTTTTCAATTTTTGTACATGACAAATTGATTTTTGGTATGCGTTGGTTCTTTCACCCAGGGAATGAACAGCAGGAATAGCCTACCCACCCAACAGCTACGACGAAGCTCAACATCATCTTCTACACTTCCGTCTCTGGAGGCGTCTGCTCGTTGGGAGCGCACTAATGGAAAACGACCTCATCAGGAATTTAGCGCTATGAGGTAAGCCATGCTTACATCATCATGACGCTTTTTTAAAATCAATTTAAGAATAAACACATTTTATCTATAGACAGACACCCCAAATTTTTAATGTATTGTTAGTATTTTTCTTGAAATGATGGTATACATTTTGATCTGTGGAAACAAAAACAGTATTTTGCCTTTTTGCAGCCCAACAGTGCAATTCCTCATTTCCACAGTAGATGGCAGGCTCTGAACGCAACCCACAGCTCTGCTTCACAGGGGAAGATCTGGAAATACTGTTGTAGCTGCAAAATGTTCAGATGACTCACTTGGCCTTCTCCAGAATTAGTGTTCCAAGTATCTGCAGAGGAATATTTAGGCATCACTTGTGCATTTACAGATTTTTATTGTTATTATATTTTATGAACACTGTTTATGTTCTGAGTTCAATCCGAAACCTTGCCATAACCCTTTCTGTTATCAACAGCAGAATCTTTAGAGTGGCATCAAAAATGCCCATTCATTCTACAAAGACAACTTTTAAAGAAAAGCCCCCAAAACAGTAAAATATTGTACAAGTGCATCTTTTAATAGTTGCAGTTGTTTTCCAATAAATTAAATATTTAAAACAGATATTGTAATTTCAGTAGAAGAACTATTTTCTTTAAAAGCTGTGATCACTGAGGACTAAGTCTAAAGTATTTATCTAACGTAGAACGTACATATTTGTAGAATGTGTAATTTTATATCTTTATCAGGCTCTGACTATTGTAATTGCTTACTGCGGTAGTTTTATATGGATCAAAATAAGACTTTAAATGCAGTTTACATTATCAATCTTTAAAACTCTAGGCTGAAAGCAATTAGAATGCAAACTGTCCTTAATTATGGTCCACATAGATGTATGTCTGTTGGAGCCAGCTTTATGATGTTAATTTATTGATACATGATGCAGTCTCTTGTGTTGTTACATTTTTGTCATAATTAACTAGACAGCTGCAGTGCAATGTTGAGTTATGATCTAAGTCTTCAAACCTGCTGGTACTTGGTGGTTTGACTTATAAATTGAATGAATCAACCACAGCATACTGTTTTTAATGTCAAGAGTACCTTTCTTGTTTCTGAATGTCCAACAAGGCCCAAGCAAAAGTAAAAGTAGTAAAATAGCTTTTGCATGACTTAATCAGATAACTGAGAACATGCACCACTTCAAAGCTGTGGACTGTACACACATTGCACTAAACACACACAACTGATTCTGTACAGCATAATAATGGAAACCATCTGCCCACATAAAATACTTGTCTAGTGGGTGCATCTTGTAGTGAAGTATTTTCTCACCCTTTGTATTTGTCAACAATCTTGGCCGGAGGCTTTTGAGAGTGAGCGTCTAGAAAACTATTCTTTATTTTTAAAGCCCAGGGCCCCAGCCAAACGGACCTTCCAATGCAAACCTCTTGACAATCCCGAAGCAAAGGTCTTCGTCTGTGACACTGACGCATCACATAACAAGACGAGCAGGTAGGTGCTGGACAAAGCCCTTGTCTGACACACTGTATTGTGATCCAGGTGATGGACCTTTACCTTTAGTTTCTCCTAACTGTGCTTTTATAAACATGCTGTTCTGTTGAACACTGTAATATATATATGATTATAACATAAATATTCTTATGCACTATAGTAGAAAAGCAGCCCCGTTTGTGTATGCTTCACAAAAGGTATACAGTATTAGCATCATCTCCTATCTGTTGCTCAAATATTTAAGAGTAATATATATGAATTTAATTTTTTACCTTTCTTTATCACAGGAGCACATTATTTTAGTCTTTCTTTGAATCTGCTGTAGTACTGTAGTTGTTAAATAGATTAATAGATTCATTGTTGAGAATGTAAATCACTATCTTCAGTAATTTGGTGTTAATTAATGTGATAGAGGGACGTTAGTGAGGGGGTGTTTGAGCATCCTATACACATAGATAGGCTGACATTAGCTTGGAAGAGTCACGCCAGATACTTTCTACATGTTTTGTCCCTCTGTCACATTCATTAGGATCTAACAGAAGTACTGAACTAGTGGTTAATTTTCTCTAACAATTAATCTATTCATCTATGTAACAGAAGACCTAGGTACGAGACTCAATTATGCAGGCATGCTGAAGTGTGTGAGATTAGGAGCTAATCTTCCTCCTGAACTTCTGTTAGAAACTCCAGAAAGTGAAGCAGTTTGAGTTTGAGCAAGCAGTTTTTTTTAAAAAAAGAAAAAGTTGCTCTGTGCAACTTCAAGTAGCTTTTCAAGTGATGGATGCTTTACATCTCTGTTGCTGTGTGAGATATACCAGTTGACACACCACTTAAAATGTCAGGCATAATCATCTTTATTGAGGAGTCAGTTGAGATTTGAGAAGCAACTTTAATGTTGGATATTATTTGAGAAACAAATGAGGGCTATAATTCTTTTTATTTGCTGCGTAAGAGCTATGATACAAATTGTAAATCTAGTGTGCTGCTCTCCATGACAGTGCATTGATGAATCAGTCTCTCATCGTATTGTGTCGCCGATGTTGAGAACAAGGCATTTTTGCTGTGATTGAATATCACTGCCTGTTGTTTGAATAATATAGGAAAAAAAAACATCTACAGTTAAATGTGACACAAGCTTTTCAGAAATAAATTTCACAGCAGGATTGAAAGGAATAATAAATAATCTTAGTGCTAAGGTTCGGCGTTGCAAAAAAAAGTGTGGACAGTAAATATACAACAAAAGCATATACATTTTCTAGTAAAATAGACACAAAAACAGTGACAAAAGAATGATAACAACCATACATCATACTGAATTGTTGGATATAGTTTTATCCCTTGGCGGCCTGTTTCTGAAACAAGGTTATTCACCATTTTAAGTAGGACAAGTACAGTTTTTTAAGTCACACTGAACTGTCAGTAGTTCCTTGCATTTGGACAACACTTTCCATGTAGAAGGGTGGCGACGTGACAGAGGCAAAAGAAGCCTCACTTTATTCACCACTGAAGTGCAGTGCCCATTTCCACTTCAGGGGCATTACAGCAGGTTAGCCATAGATAATGAGCACTTACTTTGCGGTTTAAAGTGTAGGAGGAGTTTTATCCAGGTCGGGATGAAGAAGTCTGACTTTAAAATCTGTCCAGGAGACCAGGGTTAGCTGCCCCGCTTTTCTGAATAATGTCCACACGTTGTCTGCAGTTCATCATCTTCCATAACTTGGAATTTCTGGGTCAGAGGGAAGCTACCACCTCCTATTTGTAATTCACCACGTTTTCATGCACGCGTCTGATTTTTCTTAAAGCTCTTCCAGGAAAATGCTGACTTTGTCCAATCTTTCTTGGTGAGATCCACAGATCGCCAGATTTCTAGGTTGTGTACCTGCTAACAAGAAAACCTTTGCTAAACTTTCAGGACATCTGTTCATCCTGACAAGTCATGGTTAAATTGTTCTAGTGAATTTCCATTTACTTTCACTCAATCTATTGCGTTTTACATTAAAAGATGACAGTGTATATGCTTAAAATTGGAAGGGCAATAATCCTAGTTTTTCTGTTTTGAGGCACGTCCCCCAGTCTGAGTCCAGTGAACTCTCCAAGCCACAGCCCAACCGGTGGCAGTGGGTCTCTGGTGACACGTTCCCCAGTTGAGTTCCCAGACACTGCTGATTTCCTCACCAAACCCAGCGTCAACCTGCACAAACCTCTAGGGTACGCACTCAGCTCTCCAGACTTCCAGCAACAGTTCAGGACTTCAAGCATTCCTCTCTGCACAAGGTAACCACCCTCCTGTAGATCTGGAGTTAGTTAGAATTCCAGTGCAACAGACATGCACCATAAGACTGGATTAAATGCAAGACTTCATTTTTTGTGCAGTTCTTGAATTGGTGTTGAAGGTTTGTGATTGATTTTGCCCCTTTGATGCATGGAGATGTATGGCTCTGATTCAAGCTGAATAGTGACTATTAAATTTGTTTTATGATATTTAGAGTGCCTTGCTCTGAGACCATTGAAGGGCTCTGCGCCTGTAGCTAAAAGGTTGTGTATTCTAATCCTAGACGTGTCACTGCTGTTGTATCCTTGAGAAATGTACAGATTACTACAATAATGTGACTAAGTGTATAAACGGGTAAAAAGGGAAGTCATTTTGGATAAATGTATCAGCCAACATTAATTAATAAGATTTATTTCAAACTACTTCTGTTTTCTTTTCCTTATCAGTTGTGGACGTCAGATGCTGAAAACAGTTCCCAGTGCAGAGTCAGGGGAGGCTAATTTACTGTCTGCCACTGAGACGCAGCGCAAGAGATCAGGTAGGATTTCAGTGCCCATTAATACTGTGATTGTGGAGCAGTCATTTTACTGATAAGGTGAAGTTTAATCATGACCCGAAGTTAAAGATGACATGCATAAGTACTCGAATGGCCATAATGCGTCTTGGAATTTGATCAGGAAATGTTATCCAATTAACAGTAGAACAGAATTCAAATATATATGTATATCTAAGAGCTTTTTGTCTTTTATTATTCCCTGAGACCATAATGTAACAAAATTATTCCATGCTGGTCAGTATTATAAAAACATACTCTAATGTTAAATTGGCAATGTTAAAACTCTTTCTGATCTGCTTAAAAATACTGTAAACTCATTATGCATTCCAGAATGTGTTTAAACAGCTTCCATCTTTAACCACTGCATGATAAGTTAGTTATCCCCATTATTTGCAGATTATGCAAATGTACAAAAGCAGTAACATCTTGTACACGTCAGGTGTAATTTTAGAATTACACATAACGCATAGATGATTCTTTGTGGGATGAAAATTCAAGTTTTACCTGGGTGAGACATAATTCACATTCTGAAGCAGGCATTTTCTTGTCTGCTCTTTTTTGGCTTAGGTTTTTCAGCAAACCAAAGTTTCTGTTGTGGCTCAGAATCTCAGAATGAATCTCGGGGTCTCATTCTTCTATTCTGGGTGCTGTTGATGATACATTTTTGTTTAGTAAAAACCAAATAATGCAGTAGGAGACAGTTGTTATTTTTTCAAAATACGTTTTTGACTAAACACAGTTCTCCAGTTTTGATCTTGAAGCGTCCTCTGTTGATTCTGTTGATAAAAGTCTGTAGATCTTTATTCTAAATTTAGATAATAAATAGAGTCTGTGACTCTAACAAATCTGTCTAGAACTTCAAAAAACGAATCTTCAGAACATCACAGATTGAGACAGAAGTGCTTGGTTTTCAGAGAACGGGTCATGAATGAAATGATGACGCATTTAAATGCCTGTTTTTTTTCCCAAAGGTGAAGGAACAGAAAGTCCATGTGACAGCTCTCAGATAAAGGAAGCATACGAAAAAGCAGAAACACAATGTGAAAAGTACCCAGACATCAGAGAGTCCGATAACGAGAGCCAAACGGATACAGAACAACAACAGTGTCAGACACACACGAGTCAGGAGACTGAGGTAGGACGGTAATGGATTATACATATTATCTTTTTGTTGTTGTTCCTCTACTGTAAAGTAAAATGCTTTCATCAAAATCACTTCAGATGGAGGAGATGGCATAAGCACCCTTTTTTATTTTAATTTCTCTACTTTCTACATAAGAATGACCTAGGGCTCTGATTTCCGCACTAGATATAATTGGAAATGCGTGTAGCTGAAAATGACAACCCTTGATTTTCATGAGTTCAGGGTAAAAAGGAGAGTGATGTCACAACAAAGGGATGTCAAACTCATTTGCTGTGGTGGGCTGAGTTGATTTAAGTGTACTTCAAGGGGGACATACATGCCATAAATGATCAAAATACAAGGTACTGTATTACAACTAACACAGAATTAGTTGTAGTGTTTTACAGTATGTTTTTGGTGTAAATATCTCCATTTAAAATGTAGTTAGCTGTCAATACCTTCACACAATTATTTAAAATATCATATTTGTGATTATTGTATAGTAGAGTATAGAAAAATATGTTTTCTTAAAAAGAATATCATTCAGTAACTTCTGAAAATACTCAATTGTGTACACCCGTTTCTTCACCCATTTTGTTGCTTGTTTCCCACTGTAAAAAGTCTATTGCACTACAAAAAAAGGTGCTTCCCTTGTGATCGTGCTTACTTAGTAATTTTTCTCATCAAATAGCCTCCTTACCAGTGCTTCAGGAATAACTTTCATCTAAGTTCTATTATGCCCTACAAGTCTGGCAGATATAAGACCACAGGAATATAGCAAAATGTGTGAACCTTTTCATTTTTTTTAATATTATACATTGTGCAACTACAGACATGGCCATCTTCATCACTGCAGACATGAATTACTGGAGTTAGAAAAATGCTAAGATGGCCAATACTTTCTTTTTTTTTACCAGAGCAACCAAGACTTCATATTGGACCCACTGCTACAGGATCATGAAGTTCTTATGGAGAGAATCAACAACTGGAACTTTCCTATCTTCGATCTGGTTGACAAAACAGGAGGAAAATCGGGAAGAATACTGAGTTTTGTAAGTTCAATTACAACTATTTTATCTGTTGCAGTTTAAACACTGTATTTTTGTCACAAAACATAGATAAAACCTTGCTTAGACCATGTCAATCACTATACAGTATGTCCGTTTTTCCTATATTAACCATATTATCCTTGACTTAGTTTAGTAGAAGCAATGTAGAAAATTGGATGGGGATTTCATCCTACTATTTGTTTTAAAGATGGTGGCATTTCTTGCTCTTCCAGGTTAGTTACACCTTATTCCAAGACACTGGTTTATTTGAAATTTTCAAAATACCAGTCCGGGAATTCATGTCGTACTTCTGTGCACTGGAGAATGGCTACCGGGACATTCCCTGTGAGTATTTTATAACATTTCTTCTAATTTTACACTTTATTTGACACTTTATCAAATAGCGATTGCCTCAGTTTTTCTTTCTTAATTAATGTTAATTTTATTGTTGCCGTGTCCTGAATGAATATACATTTAGCTTATAATATTGTGAAGTAAATTCTACTTTACTAATGATGGATAAATAATTTTGGATTATTTAGATTGAGTGCTAATGAGTGTCTGCAGTTTTGGAGAGTGTTCAAGTTCTATTTCTCGCTCAGATCACAATCGTATTCACGCCACGGATGTCCTTCATGCTGTCTGGTATCT
Source organism: Lepisosteus platostomus (assembly GCF_059453375.1). Classification (NCBI taxonomy): domain Eukaryota; kingdom Metazoa; phylum Chordata; class Actinopteri; order Semionotiformes; family Lepisosteidae; genus Lepisosteus; species Lepisosteus platostomus. The sequence goes on along the minus strand of NC_142628.1, from coordinate 7,107,050 downwards.
GACCACAAGGCCGATCCCTGGATTCCAACAAATCCACAATGATCACATCACTGGGAGTGACACAGGTAGCAGCCATTTGACTTCTACTTGAGCAGCTGTCAGTACTTTTCAAGCTGATATCAAATCTTTTTTCCACATTAAGTACTTGAAGATTTATATTATATAGACTGTGACTGGCAAGATGCTAATTCTGAGCTCATTCTGGTCTCTGGTTGTTTGATTTGTAAATAGGCTATGCTAAATATGTTTTAGTTTTTAAATTAATGGAACATGTGGTATCTGTGTTGATGCTGCCTTCAATAAGTCATGAATTCTGTTTATTTTTTTCTCATGTTGCATTCTGAAGATATTATTGTTGTATTCATTTTGTTGAACACATTTTTTGTGCAGTCCACACCCTCAATGGCTTGTTTAGAATAAGACCAGAAAATTCTTAAGTCTCATTTTGGTTAATGATATTTGACGTAGCCTTGATCCATAGAAAATTAATTAAAAACCTCTGCTGACTGATTTACCTCTTCTGCCAAAAGAGCAGCTGCCATTAGATAAGAAGGCCTCCATTGTGATTGAAATCTGTTGTTGCTGCTGAACTCAGCATGTTTCAAGCTTATTTTAACTCTGCGGATGGCTATTTTAATTTTTTAAATGGAGCATAGCCTGAGTCATTCTTTGACTAATTCAACCTGCAGAGTGCATACTGAAATGATAAGTAGTTTAAAGGTGTAGTGCCCCAGGCTGTTTTGAGGAAGCAAGAATACAGTCTACTGTAGTATAGATTTGGAAGCCTATGATGAAAGTAGTCATCCCTATACAGCAGGCATGGAATATTAATTGTGAAACTGTTTTGTTTATTAAACAATGAAAGTGTGAATATAGACTGGGGTGGATATAAGTACAGGCACATGGTTTCTGCCACACTAATTTACAGTAAGTCAATTACAGTACTAAATACAATAAATATTGTTTGTTTGGTGATTCATACTGTTAGTGTATGTTTAGAAACTGCACAACATGCACAAAATCGTGTCTTGTATTAGTGCATTCCTGAAAAATCTTACTCCACTATTGAAGGGAATTCAACAACTATTGGATGAGTCTCTCACTGATATCACTGGAAGCTTGCAGGCACCTAGCAAAGTTGTAGGAGTCGCTGAGGGGCAGGCCCCCAGTTAACCTCAACCCTACGGCAGCAGAGCTGTGCCAGTTATGCACAGCCTCACAGGGAATCTACAGTAGGTCACAGGTGGTGAGTGACTTGACCCAGGCTCAGGGTAAAGCTCTGAATCAAGCTCCTTTACTGTTTGGGCCATTTACAAGCCTCTGAAGACTAATATCATGTGCCCAAGACCTACTGTAACAGGTTCTACCAGTAACTCAAATGCAGTTGTAGTTAATCGGTAAAGGCTAAATGAAGCATGTCTTCCTACCAGAAAAAGAGACAAGAATGTGCTTGTTTCCTGACATTTAAAATGTCTATTCTTTGTATACGACCTACAGTATAGAGGGTATCTGCAAAATTAAAACCTCTAAAGATTAATTAATTAGATAAAGGATTCCTTTTCTTTAGATTCTTCAAGCTACTGTACAGTATAGTTCTCTCCTGAAGGAGACTTATCGAACAAGTCTGTTTTTGTCTTCTCCTTCTTATCATCATGCTTGTTTTAGCTAGTTTATGATTATTGATGAGGTTGATGTTCAGGTCATTTAGCCTACTTGTATACACTACGATCCAGATTTGGTGGAAAGAAGTTAACACAGAGACACTGAAATCACAGGTGTTTTAGAGAACACATGTAAAAGTTTTACCATTAATTGTTGTTGTAACTTTTTGTTTTGCAATGTTTTATTATACTGTACAGAATATAAAGTATATTATCAACATTATTTATGTGATGTTATAGAAATAACATGGACCTTAAGTATGGCTATAATAATACGCCTGTTGTTTTAAAAGCAATGTTTGACAGTTTTGGTTGCAGAGACACTTTCATGTGCTATGGGGAATTGGGAATCTTATTCCATATCTGCATGGCTGCAACAGAAAACCTGTAAATGTAATATTAACCTTTGTAAGAGATCAATTGTGGCATGCGGCTGACTTGAATGCTTTCATTTTTTCCCCTCCGCTTTTTATTATTAGTAATGTAGTTTACATCCTGAGGTTATTTCTCTAAGAAACAATACTATGTACTGTAAAATGCAACAAAAGCAGGATTATATATTTTAATTCTTGACATGTATAGCTGAGTAGTTATGCTTCTTGAGGTGACTCAACAGTTATTCGTCCTCGCAAGATATTAAGATATTCCAATAATTAATTGAGTGATTGTGTATGCAACTGTATATGCATGGGTATACGCATATCTCTGCGTGAGGTAAACATCACCTGTCCTTTGAACGTTCCTTTTTACATCGACAATTGTTCTCCATTTCTCCTCAATTGGCATTTAATTTTGATTTGATTGCTAATTAGATAAACGTTTTGCTTTCTCAAGATTCGGACAGTGGGATCTCACCAGGCAGGGTGGCCTATGCCTCCTCAAAAAGCTGTGTGATAACAGATGACAGCTATGGGTGTTTATCTTGGAACATCCCGGCCCTTGAGCTCATGGCGCTATATGTAGCAGCTGCGATGCATGATTACGATCACCCTGGTCGGACAAATGCTTTCCTTGTAGCCACTAATGCACCCCAGGTAAGCTGAAGTGCTGTAAAACATATTAGATACACTGTACTGTGATGTTAAGTGTGATTAGTTTTTCTCTTTTTGTGAACAAGTAAAATACAAATTCACTTCAAATAAAATAGATAAAAGTAATATATTTTAGAGGTACATGTAATGTATTTTAGTTTTGTGTACTTAAAGGCTGTACTGTAGATTCTTTTCTGGCATGTGATCAGATTTCCAGTGCTCCATTACGTCTTTGGTAATATTATTAAATAACCGATCAATAGCATAGATCTAAATTAGCAAAATGCCCCAGAAATATGTTGGTACGGGACTCTAATTTTTCTAAAAACTAGATAGCATGCCTTTCTGGCTTATTTTCAAATGGATTTATATCTTTATCTTCATCAGTCTCTTTTATGCTGTTCTTTTAATATTTGGAAAAAAAAATTAAAAACTACCAAGTCAGAGTTGACATCAGTGCTGGCTGCAGCTCAGAGTGTTATTCTTGGTTTGGCTGGATCATTTTTGCTGAGAAAGAAACCCAGGTCCTGCTTGATGATGTGAGGTGAAAGCATAACATTGTTTCTGTTCCCCCCATTAGGCTGTGCTGTACAATGACAGATCAGTCCTGGAAAACCATCACGCAGCGTCTGCCTGGAGTCTCTACTTGTCCCAGCCAGAGTTCAACTTTCTGGTTCACCTGGACCATGTGGAGTTCAAGCGCTTTCGTTTCCTTGTGATTGAAGCTATCTTAGCCACAGACCTCAAGAAGCATTTTGATTTTCTGGCAGAGTTCAATACTAAGGTGGGGTGGTAGTTCTTCCTTAGAAGAGCAAACCATTTAAAATATAGATTTAAGAGAACCATTCATGGCCACTTGGAAGTTATTCATTTGAAATTGTTCGATTTACAGTTCTGCTAGAAAAAAAGCTAGTTATTTGTATCACAATGAATAGTAAAATACTTTTTTTTCTGCCCGATATAGGTCAATGATGTTAACAGTCCAGGCATAGACTGGACTAATGAAAATGACCGCCTGTTGGTCTGTCAAGTGTGCATTAAGCTGGCAGATATCAATGGTCCTGCTAAAGGTCGAGAATTACACTTGAAATGGACAGAAGGCATTGTCAATGAATTTTATGAGCAGGTATGCAGCCTCAATGTGATTTATATTTCTAGCTCATTATACTCAAGATGTGTCATACAAATAAATATGTATATTAAATAGATAAAGTACATATATATTGTATATATGTATAATGTACATACCTTGTGTTTCACAGTCTGCTCAGTATTGTTGGAAAGGAGATTGAAAGGCATCTGAAAGGCTTTTTATGCTCTTGGGTTGTTTAAGAAAAACTCCAGATGTTTCGTGGCTGCAGTGGTCCATGATCAACGCTGCAAATCTTGCTCTGGCCATTTCATCAACTAAACAGAGCTTTCTTTTTGGAACCGTTTCCAGGGAGATGAAGAGGCGAGCCTCGGCTTACCCATCAGCCCCTTCATGGACCGCTCATCGCCTCAGCTGGCAAAACTGCAGGAGTCTTTCATCACTCACATCGTGGGGCCCCTCTGCAACTCCTATGATGCTGCAGGACTCCTACCCGGTCATTGGATTGATGAAGAATCTTCTGAAGATGTCGAAGATGGGGAAGAAAGTGAAACGGAAGATGATGACCTCGAGGAGGACATAGAACCAAGTAAGAACGATATGCAGATCTTGCTTTAACAGTAGTGCTGACGAGCCAACCCCATTTTCACCATTTGAACTTGCTTAGCAATTCAGGCATGCTTTGAATCAGGTAAAATAGTGGGTAAATCAAATTCTAAGAGGTGAAGAGGTCTGTCCAGTATGTGCTCTAACAAGTTAAGTCTTTAGTATTGGGAACTTTAACCGGAATCTCCATTGTGCTCAAAACAGAGTTAATTCCATTATAATCATAATCCTTTGAATCAGTCTACAGCGAAGAAAAGAGGTGAAACTCCCATGTCAAAGAACCTGTTGTGTGCATCCCACTTATTTATAGAAGTAAACAAATGTGCCAGCTTCATAGAACAATGAGGTGTTCTAAAATGTTATTTATAACGTCAGTACCTGAATGCTCTATGTTTCTGTACCAATAAAACAACGTAATACAAAAGGGAGATGAAGCATGAAATACTTGTTGAAATGTTTAAATTCCACAATAATGATACAGTAGGTACTATAAATTAAAACTAATTCTGTCACAGAAATAACTGATCTGAACATTAGATTTGAAGTTAAGGCACAAGAAAGTGACTGGAAATATGCCTGTGTTGTTTGTTTCAATTATACTCTTTCAGAAAGATATGCAGAATGTAAGGGAACAGGTGAAGGTTTATTTCATGCCGAAAAGTAAAGAGACACGTTTTGGCTGTCGAGAAGAAGGCACACCTGAAAAGGGCTCCACATTCTAAACGCCTCTTTTCAGCATGGAATAAATCTTTACCTGTTCCTTTGCAGCCTACGAATGCTGACTCAGCGACCTACTTGAACTTATGCAGAATGTAGTCAAACATTGCTCTAGCTGGCAGAACAGTTCACGCATTCCTGAACTGTTATCCCCTTTAGAGCAGTAGGGTCAGTGACTTATTAATGAACGTTCCCCCGTTTATTGCTCTGGTGCAGAAAGGAGAAAGACCAGGAGACGGCTGTTCTGCAACATCATGCACCACTTGACTGAAAATCACAAGGTGTGGAAAAAAACTATCGAGGAGGAAGAGAAGAGCAAAGTGGAACTGAGCAAACAGCAGATAGAGAACTCATCTTTACCTCAGACATCTGACGAGATTCAGGTGATAGAGGAGGAGGCAGAGGAGGAGGAGAGGCAGTAGGCCACAGTGGAGGAGAAGTGGCCCCTCCTGCCCCGCAGGATATGACACACACTGAATTGTCACTGTGCCGACACCAGACACTGATGCGTTTCACGTCACATTGAAAAGGCCTTAATACTGTGAGCGGATTCTCACTGAACCAGTGGGAGACCCACTCCTTTGCACTTTCGCCCCATGGAAATAAAGAGAAAACTTACTTCAGAAAATAAAACAAGCATATGTAACATGAAGTAAGGGTAGGAATGCCTTCAACAAAATAACGTTATCTAGCTGTGATGCTGCCTTGTTGAACACTGAACACTTACTTTCCATGAGGTACTTAAAATATAATTTAAAACAATGAAGCCCTTCAAACTATTGACACCAGTTACCAAAGTGAACAGTTCAAGTATGGAAATGTAGGTGATTCCGAGACTCATTCAGACTCACCATCATTTAAAAAAAAACAACAGAAAATGTGCCTGTCTGAACCTAGCACTGAGCGCTGCAGTGCGGACTGAATATGAAGAAAAAAAACTGTAACTGCACAGTTTTACCCTGAACACTGAGGACTGGGAAAAGTGGACAGTATCATTAGAACGTGTTCAAGTTCTGACGTTTTGACTGAAAACAAAAAAAAAATCACCTGCATCATTTTTGATGCCCTTTATTGCTGTGTATAAACTGCCTTGTTTGGGTTTTATTTTCTGTTATTGTTTTTTGTCCAGGAATGCACAGCGGCCAATCAACTTAATCAACTTGGGAATGTCTATTGTTGTTTACCACATAGCATACGGCATACAGAACAGGAAAACTGTTCCAACGAAGGGATGTTTTTCCTTTTTTATTTTAATATATATATATTTTTTCACTGTTACTCAGGATTCACACTTAGATTAATAGTTATTTTGCAAGAGTTCAGCTCATGAAGTCATAATGATTTCTAATACTCTTGTAAGTAAAAACTATGTGTAATAATAACCGTTTTTATTCTTTGTACGGAAACTTTGCACCAAACTTGTTTTACCTGTTCAAATTCACCTTCATTAAATTATTGAATAAATTCAGAGGTGGATTTAACTCATGTTGATGCCCCCTCCCCATCACCAAAAAAAAGATTTAAGAGTTTTGTATTTATTTTTGGAGAGAACCCCTTAAACTCAAACACAGGGATATTACTGTAAGTGTTTTTATGATACAGTAAGTTGCAGAATGGCAAAAATAAAATCGTACATTGAATAAACAAGGTTGTTCATGTATTAGAATAGGACCAGAGGTTTTCAGTTGCCTTTCTGTATTCATTATTTTAACAAACACTGTTATAAACCCACTCAATTGTTTATCCTTCTACAAACAACAGTATTTTCATGAGATGATAATTCTTTGCAAGACGTACACCAAGGCCGATAATTATATGAGTTAGCTTTCCACACTTTTCCCCAGAAAAAGTTATATATGTGTGTGTTGTTACGTTTTCATTTTAAAACATAATTTGAGTTTAGGAATATAAATACTTTTATTTTTCTGTAAGATGGGAACTCTAGACATTCCACAAAAACAGTATATTTATTGAGACTTACATTTGTGAAGGAGTTTGTATTGTGAGACATGCACAGCTCTTTCACAATAGTTGAATTTTAATCCAGTCATAAAAGTTCTCATGCAAGTGGTGCAAATTAAGCTATTACATGAAAATGTGCACCTTTTACAAAAAAAAACACAATTTTAGCAGTGTTTTATTCTCTGCACAGAAAATATCTGCATAGTTTTTTTTAAGTAGTCAACTGTATCCAAACTCGTCTGTTTTATACATGTGGCTGAAAAATATTGTACATAGAGAACCTGTAATTATCATCCAGTTTCCAGAGTTTTTATCTAATACTATTTACAGATGTGAAATCTGTGAGAAGAGCCATGGGAACTGTTGTTTTTGTCTGGCTAAAGTGTCGTCATGTTTCTAATCATAACCACTTGTCTCTACGTCTTCAAACACAACTGGTGCCAAACTCTGTTCCCCATCGTGTCCCATGCCGCCTTAAAGTGTCTCCATGCTGCATCTTGCAGTAATAAATGACTATGAAGATAATAGATAAACACTGACAAAAAAAAATCAGAAACATGAATTAAGTGCAATCAGAAAATGAATTAACATAAAACAATCTATTTGCTTATTCAGCATAGCAGGTTGCAGTTTCTGAAAGCTCCCCTGTGCCCTGTTTCTCAATTCTTCTGCTCATTATATTGTAAGCCTAATTGTTTATTGACTTATCACTGTGCACCATCATATACCACAGTCTTCTCGGATGTTCTTGTCATAAATACATTTATGAATGGTTGTCACCTTGTAGCACCGTTATGTATGTATGTAACCATTCGATCCCATTGAAGTGGGGAAAACCATTTTTAGAGTTTTATTGTTATTTAAAGATGTTATAAAACACAACCCCTACAATACTTTCTCAGAGGACAGTTCTTTGTGATCCACAGCTAAACGTTTTTTTTTTCCCTTGTTGACTTACTGTACAAGCGTGTGGATGCGTGTATACCAATGGCTGTGTGACCGGTAGGTTAAACTCTCCTGCTTTTACTAAATTTAATCAATCTGTATCCCACAACACCCTGACAAACAGGTGATAGCTAAATAATGGGATCACCCAAAATACTCATCTAAAGAGTCCAGAGTGCCTAATTGTAGAGCATCAGAAACTAACAAGTACACTGATGGAAGCACTGGGAGTCATTTACAAGTGGATGACAAATCCAATATAACTATTGCTCCAGTCCCAGGGTACAGTGTGAACTTCAGTGTGAGTAACAACTTGTCCATAAGACGTGTACAGAATAAGTCTTTCAAAGTCCCCGCTTGTGTAGAAAGTCTCGTCATTTCCATAACCTGTAACAAATGGGCCATTGTAACATTTTACAAACCAAGAAGACTGTTCATGTCACCACTGCGAGACCTGCGACTGCACTGATATTTTAATTGACGTGGTTTTTTTTTTTTTTGCTCTTCATTTTACAGCCAGGTTCGTGTGGAGAGTAAATGTATCCATTGCCTGGGTGTTGTGGTTTTTGTATTTATGTTCACACAAAGATTTCATTGAGAAGAGCCAGAAATATAAAAACATAATAACACTCTACTGATTTTCCATTCATGCAATAATTGAAAATACACTGATCCCTGTACCTGCTGTATTATTTCATCTGACAATTGTGTTTATTTTCATTTTGACACCAGGAAAGTCGGCAAAGATACACTCACAGGTATTCTTTATTTTGATGTTGTCTAGTCTAATGACAATTCCCACCCTCAAAGATTAAATTCATGATGTTGTTATGGTTCCCATGACTTGGATTCAAAATACCAAAAGCTGTAAGTTTCTGAATTATCAAATGATTTAGAAACTAAAAACATTTTCAGGATCTTTTGAAAGTTCCATTTTGCAGGCTGAACTTTGAAATTAGATGTGAAAATGAATGAAGACCGGTCTACTTTGCAAGACCCCTTATAGCAATAATTTCCACACTTTTTTGAAGTTGTTCAAAATGACAGAAAAAATGTTTGTTATAGTTTTGACTAAACTTTCATCTTCACCTACTGTATGTGTAAGATTTTTCATGAAAATTTAATTTCAGAAGGATAAATATTATACTGTTTTTGTTTCTTCTTTCTTGCTATGTGTAAACTGAGGTCCTTACTTGTGTGTAAATGGCCTTATAAAAAATAACCAGCACAAATGTAGCAGAAGCATATTTTTTAGCAATGTTAATTATAGGTTCATTTATACAGTACATAATGTGAAGAACAATATGTCTTACAGGCAGTCTAGATTATTAGAGAAGTAAATTCAAGTCATTCTTAATTTATTAGTGGTTCTGCATAGGACTGTGTTCAGTTCTCAAAGTTACGACTTTGATATGCGATAAAAGTATGGCATTTAATTGTACTGTTTACTTTATATAGGTTAACGTTGGTGTGGCTCACTTGTTTAGTCACAGAAGTTTTTTTTTAACTTCTTACCCATCGCAACATCCCCCCATCATTAAGATCAGTTTTCAAAATGAGTTAAAAAATGAGTTAGCACCATCCTAAGTACTGGTTCCTCAACTATTTTTATAAAGTACAGCTCTCCCTCCATGTACCACCAAGCTTTGGCCAGTAATTAAACTAGCAAAAGTAAGTGTTACAAAGGTGGCAGGGTAAAGGGAAAGTTGTTATTCAAGGATTTAAACTGTCGGAAGAAGGCGAAACGTAAGGGTGGCATTTTAAAATGTGTGTGTGTGTATATACTGTATATATGTACAGTACTGTCCCAACACAGAAACTGTGCGTAACAATTTTGGCAAGATTCTAAACATACCATGCAGTTCATTTTTGTGATTCATACATTGAATGCATTGCCCCCAAACATAATGTTACTAATAGGGCATGTTCAGAACATGTACCAGGGCACATGGAAAAGGGTAGTATGTCTCCTTTATCAAGCTCAGACAGGTTTGTGTTGAGAGGAAATGTATCCATTGCCTGGGTGCTGTGGTTTACAAGTGGATGACCGTTCCGGCAAAAACTGCCTAATATCAGAGATATCCATCCATAAACATCCATCCAGCTCAGCTATGGCACTTCTGACTTGGTGGTTTGAATTTACACTCCCCCTTGTTATAAGGATTAAATACAGAACCTATACAATTGGATGAAGGTGTGTAGTCAGTTTTAGGAATGTTTCATTCATATGTAGACTGATTTTGTTGTATGTCGTACACATCACAAATACGTCACATTGGCATTGCATACACAGTTTCTTTTTGGGGACAGTACAAACAATGTGTTACACCTTTGGTTTCTTTATTTTATGAGTCTTGAAACATGAGGAAAAGTGAATTGTGAACAGTGGTACCTTAGGGGAATCAAAGAAGGTCAGTAATTCTTCCACCTGATCTGCTCTGCCATTTAGGATTTTGTAGTTCACTGCAGTGGTTAACATCTGCAGAAAAAAATAAAAATACAGATAAGCACAGTAACACAGTGGAGTAATTCTATGATACTATAATTGAAATCCAACACAGAAAATGCAGCATTATTACAACAATAACAAATTAAGTACATCAGCATTACAATGCGGGTTGGAAAAATGATGGTACAATTTAATGGACATCAAATGCAACGATTACGGAGGAAGTTGGGCAATTCCAAGACTGCTGGGAAGATCAGAGGTGCTGTCTGAAAAGGATGGTCCCAAGGGCAGACCAGAGGACGTGCAGACTGTGTTATTTGCTGCAGGGTAAGTTATACTGTATAAGCAATGTTCTTTGCTGTTCCAGTAGGATGCCTTGTAGACCGTTGTGTACCGATCGTGTTTACATAGGATGCGAAGGCAAGTCTTGAATTATACGAAACTCCAACCCCACATAACAGTGAAGCTGTGGCTAATGTGAGCTGCAGGGCAGAGGGGACAGAAGCAACTGAATAATAGAACTATCTACTTTCTAGTATAGTCAAGACAAATTTAGGCAAAAGTTAATGGTATTTAATCGATCCTCATGCTATTGTGTGTATTGTTACACTCACCAGACCAGTGGCACCAGAACCAGGCTAGTTACTGCAACCAGTAACTAGTGTTATAACCTGGTGCCACCCCCCAGGGAACGGGGGACAATACAAAGATGTTGCAGACCCAAGAGCTAGGGCGCGCAGGAGCTTGGCCTGCCCAGGATGTCGGACTCCACATGTGTGGTCGAGATTCTCAGCAGCCAGGCTCCCAGAGAAAAGGCTGTATGGGGTAGAATACAGTCCGCCGGAATCCCCCGGGACGCAGGCAGGCAGGCTGGGACTAGAATATGGGAGCAGTGCAGGGAAAGCAGGTGCAAGACAGGGAGGGCCATCAGGGTCCGGAGGGCTGAGGAGTCCAGCACAGGGGCCGGGCCGGACACCCACTTTGGGGAGCTCGTCCAGAGGGCAAGGCTGAACGGGGGGTCTCCTGCCGCGACCAGGCCAGCGCACGTCATCATGTCGGACTTCTAAGGCGCACCAGAGACTGGATTGAGGGTGTCATCTGCTGAGTCCTTGTCCGAAGTGGGGTCCCACCCTCTCTTCTGCACTCAACAAGCTGAAGCAGCCCTGGACAGCACAGCCACAGCAGTGTACACGTTATACTATACATTTAGAACCTCAGAAAAAGTACCTGCGGATATACCCCTCACCTAACTGGACATAATCTGATGAACATACTTGCTTACTGTAAACCTATTTCTAAACATATAAACATATAAGCCAATAATTAAATTAAAATGTGAATGCCTCGTGAGATAAATGAAATAAGGCTTTCAGTAAGGAATGTCTGGCACATATTGTATTGTGCTCCTGAATGATACTAATCTGTTTCAAAGAGTATCATGCCTTTATGCTACCATCTTTAATAGCTTAAGTACACCAACACTATATTAGTAACTGAATACAGAGGGCTTTGTAATAAGTGGAAAATGCAGTGTACTAAAGTGTCTTTTAAGACCTCCTGGAAATGGGTGTAGAAAAGCAATCGACACTGTATGATGGTTTCAATCAGATAACTTCCAAACTCATCTTCTGTATTTTCTTAGGTTACGCAGCCAATTTCAAGAACAACATTTCATGGCTTCAAGGACAAGTTTTCATTGCCATGCTCTTTGTGTTTGATGACACTTAGTAAATTAAACATATTTGTTATCATTGTACTGTAACAAGCTACATAGAAACCATTCTGGTTAACATTTTTATGATGAACGCCAACCTCTCAAACTACAATCTGTAGCCCGAAGTCCGCATGTGACCAGATGACGTGTGTACGTTTGGCTGGTCTGTTACAGTCTGGCTTGCAGAACCCCTCCAGACTATGATAACCTGCTTAGACCCCCCCAAACAAACAGTTCATCATAGAGGTATTAGTCAGCAGATCTTCAGTTCCTCTTCTTCTACTGTGGAAGAACTCTACAGTCCTCTATTCCTTCCATTGAAAGAGCCAGAACAGACATACATTCCTGTAAAACTCCTCTTAGTTCTCGATTCTCTTCCTTTTTAATTCCCTGAAACCCCTGCAAACTCCACTGGGACCACCCATCCACAGACAGTCTTTCCTTTAACTGGAAGAAAAGCCCCTGTCCCTTTCCTACTCCAGAACTCCCAGCACATTCACAGTCTGCCCTTCACTGGAAGATACTCCTTCCAGGTCTCATCTGAGACCTACTGGTGCTCCCTATCCACCTGATCCACTGGCGCCCAGGTTCTAACTAAAAACAACACTTATCTACAACTCTGCAGGAATACATATCAAGAAAAATAAATCCTACATTCACTCTTGAACTACTGTATCTTTCTTTTCTTTCTTTTCAATATTTACTGTTTTCACTTAATAAAAAAGTTTTTAAGTATTTGAAAATGAATTTGCATTTTCTATTTTTTGTAGAACATTTTAATTGATTTCTCTATTTTGTTTCAAAACATCATCTGGAAATACTTTGCTCTTAAGTGTTTAAAAGACCAGAGCACATTTGGTAACTCTGAGATAGCATATATGGACAAAATATACACGTCTGTTAGTGATCCTTGCAAGAACTTTAATAAGGAAAATAAAGAAGCAGTTCCACAACCTCAGTATCTTACAATGTCTACAGCGAAAGACAGACAGTACCTCCACCATAGTTGTAAACAGGCACTTTTAACATCCGAGTTTAAAAACAGAATACAGTGATAAGAACAGAATATTGCAATACACATTAAAATAAAGATACTGCAACTGCTATTTCCACAGTTGTATCTCTGAAAAGGCATGGTTTTTCAACAAAATCTCTCAATCTAATTTTTGATTGTATTCCTCGTGTGTTACTCTTAACTTCACAGTTTTAGCAAATCATATCAAATGTTTTACTACAAACTTTTAAGTTATTTTTTTTCTGGCCAGACCAGTTAACATTTATTGTAACATAAAATGATTTAAAAAATCTAATAGAAAAGCAACATTAATAAAATGTCCATATCAGACTAAACATTCAGTAAATGGGCAACAGTGAAATGCATATTACTCACTGTATAGCAAGGACACACTCTAATGCAGGGAGATCATTAGTCCCATTGTGTCCCTGACATGGTGTAGTAATTTACATTAAAGTTAACATTTAACTGGATAACAAGTTCTCTAGAAAGAGTCATTATAAAAGAGTACCAAGAATTTATCACCTTGCAGAAGAAAAAAATGTGCAAGGTTTTATGGATGGATTTTGAAGGTCTTCATCTTTACCTTTTTTAATTAGCAATATTTCCACTTAAAACCCATTTTCTTATTCTTTGCAAGTTAGCTGCAAACTAACTTTTTTTGGACAGCTCTGACGGAGTGCTCAGTTGAAAATATTTGACTATGTTTGCACCATTACAAAATGGAATTAAAAACTGCCTTCTTCAGTTTGAGGTTTGTTGGTGTGAAAGCACTTTAACTGCACTGGGTTTCAGTGATCCATTTCCCTGAGTTTACTCATAATTACTCATACTGTACAATTCTGTGCGCTACTGCCTCCTGATGGCACAGATGAGATAGGGATGAGGCTGTAGAGTCATTCCTAGTTTGGGTGTAAGAGTTGGTTCTGACCCTTGAGGAAATTGAAGAGTAAACCTTTGAAGCAATGTTGTGAAGAACAAGAACATCTCCATTCTCGCCAGATGCTCCCCAAGACAGTGTCTTCTTCCTAGCAATTAAATACACAAAACCATGACTGAAAGAAGCCACTCAACACTGGAAAACAGACAGAATTATTATAGAATGGGAATGTATCAAAGCAGCTGATGGCCTAAGATCTAGTTAGAAAGATCTTGTCATTTACACTCTAGCAAAACAAGGTAGGTTGTGCTTTTGCATATGTTTTTTGTTCAGAGAAAATCAACATAGTACATTCATAGGCTTGTACAAATTACAATAAAGTAAAAAGCTACAGAATAATAATATTATTTTTAGTAGTAGTATAATAAGACACTGTACAGTAGTTGTGAAGAACGATGGGTCTCTATTAACCACTGACAGGTTTTCTGTTAAGTAATATGGAGCGTAAACTTGCCTAATGAAAACGGTGCAAAGGCCTCTCTCTTAATGAAGTTCCCATGACAGTCTAGGAACCTCTCTGGAGAGAACTGCTCGGGTTTGCGCCAGTATTTTTCATCAAAATGAACAGAGTACAGATTTGTTATCACTGTGGTCCCCCGTGGTATTGAATATCCCCTCACAACCGTGTCTTCAGAAGTCGCCCGAAAAATCCCAAGAGGCGCTATGTTGCAGAAGCGCAAGACCTCATGCAGCACAGCTTCGGTAAATGGCATTTTAGGCTTGTTATCTAAAGAAGGTAGCTTGCTCTTTCCAACAACACTGTCTATCTCTTTCTGCACCTTACCTAGGAAAGCACAAGACAATCAGGTTAGCTGCAGCACTTAGCCCACTGTAATCTGTATATCATTTCAGTCATGAATAATGTATGTAATACCCATCTCCATTTACTTTCTGAACTGTTGTTAGAGAGTAATGATCATGTTCATTCAGAGAGAAAGAATTAAGCTTTGTGGCAACTCGCGCTGTCACATGATTTCTTACTGTCACATCCCAGTGAATCACATTACTGTATTTTCAGTCTTGTGATGCAGGGTGTTATACAGTTGTGCTTACCTTGCATGCTTGGGTAGAGAGCCATATACAGCATGGCCCAACGTAATGCGTTAGTTGTTGTTTCTGTCCCAGCAATAATGAGCTCACCTACAGAAAATATTAGATTTTCTTTGGAGTACGAAGCTGCGGGATCACTAGCATTTTGCTCCATCTCATCGAAATAGGCATCAATGTAGTGTCGCGGGGACTGATGCACTCTGTTCCGAGAGAAGCGGTCAATGATCTTCAGCAGGAAATCATATACCTCGGCTGCGTTTCTGAAAAGCTTCTGGTGTTTTCCGAAAGGAAGAATCTTAATCCATGGGAAGGCGTTGTAGAGAAACGCCCACCCGCTGGCAGCCAGCTCGATGTTCTCGCTAAATATTTCGATCATGTGCTGGAAGTCCGTGTCATTGTATGTGAAGCGTTCTCCAAAGATGATGAGGTTGGTTATGTTGGACACGGCGTTCGTGACCAGGTGTTTGGGATTGAAAGGCTTTCCTTTGTAGTCATCGATAGCATCCACAAAAAACATACACTCTTCCGAGATTCTGTTTTCAAATGACTTTTGGCCATAGCCAAAGTATCTGAAGCTGTTGACAGCGAGTTTGCGATGGTCAATCCAAGCCCGGCCATACTTGCAATTAAGAAGCCCTAAATAAAACAAAGAGGAAGGAGAAACAAGTAATAATAATAATTACAAGTAATAGTAATAATTTCAAAATTACATAAAATTAGTTTGCTTAACGTTAATTCTAACTTTTGTTGCTTCTGTAACAGATGAATTAATTAAATGAAACAGAAAAGTAATTTGTCTAAGTCAACAAAACTTAATGCACATACAACATATACTGTGTTCTTAACACTGGCCTGATGACATACAGTAAGGACTGCACACTGAGTTAATAATTATTAGATGTATTGATTTATTTTTGTATGCTTAATTTAAAAGTTAGGAGTTCACTTTTAAACAGTGCTGCCTTATCCCCAGTTTCTGATTTTTAATGTTGAATCTGTTTTGAGAGAGATCAATTCTGAGCTTTGTACTACACTGGATGAGGTTAGAAATAGGACAACACATTTAAATATATATATTTAAAAGAAAGCTAAGTTTTTAAGTTGCACACAAGAGTTCAATCATTCATAAATCATTTTCTTCATGAAGTTTCAAATACATTTCCTTCTTCAGCTGTTTTAAAAAAAAGGAAATAGTTCTGCAATGCACAAGGTTACACAATAATAAAAAGTATTTTTTTTCAGATCCTTAAATTATTTACCAAATAATTTAAAGCTTTGTATAACTGAGAAAAAAAATGTAAATTGCAAATGTCAATATTTTTGTGCACTGCAGTTCAACCTACTCCTCAAAAATCATTTGTCTAATGACATTTTGGACCAAAGTCTTCAACTGTTTAGAAAGACTAAAAGAAAAAAAAAAGGAGCAGTCTTTGGACTAGCTTCAAAATGCATGTCTGAAATCACATCAAAAGATGACTGTACAGTGCAATAGACTTGTTGTTCAAAAGTTCTCTGCAGGATGTGGTGATGTCAGAATAGGAATGTTCACTCCAAGAGGTTCCAGAGTCTGCAGAGAACCTCGTCTTTAGATCAGTTCTCATTCCGTTTGTTTACAGGAAGCATTTATTTCATAACATTGAGGTCAACATGTACTATATAAGTACATTTTGACTGGAGCAAGATGATATGAAAAACAAAATAATGACAAAAGCACAATCAAGTTATAACTGCACTGCACTCAAGAGACCCCATCAGGGTATTATTTGTTAAATGCCTTCTTTGCATAAAAGATAATTCGTTATTTTAATATTAATTTCAATTTAACATTGTGCCTCAACAAATATGTCTTTACTGGTGTCTTTAGCCTAAACATGACTTTGGACTATTAAGGATGTGTTCTGTTGCTAAGGTGGCACACAACATTTAAACATATCTTGGCTCGATGCCTCTTACTTTATTTTGGGGTATCTTCCTCTTTTGCAACAAGCGGACCTTCCAGTTAAAACAAAGGGCAAAACTACAATAAGAGCATAGTCAAGACATGGCTACATTGCATTGAAGAGTCCCTAGACGAGTTAGGGCAAAACCGGTCTGTAACTGCTGAATGTTTTGTCTGCTTGTTTATGAGTCAAGACAATAGACTTGTCTTTTGTGATTTCAATGAACTGTATCTGCACATACTGTATACAGCGCTTGTACAGAAATGTGGAGGGCTCAAATAACAATAATAATAGTCATGTGAAACTTGCACCATCGAAGGATTAATTCAGATATACAAATGAGACACTAAGAACACATTACCATGGACAATGACAGGACAAACTGGAGGGTGCTGCACTGACTCACAATGTCATCATTACTTGTGTCTGTGATAGCTGGAAAAACTGGAAGGACACCGCACACAGATGCTGAAACTGATCTGTACCCACTATCATGTACCATGGAAAAATTATTCCCCATAGTCCTACCTGTGTGCAAACCAAATTTCATTTCTTCACTTCTTCCCACTTCTCATGATACAGTGTCTGAATAGACCATTCAAGTTTACAAGCTGGGATTGACTCATGAATTACTTTCAAGCTGTGTTTTTAGTGCTCACAGTCAACAGAGGGATCATAACAAATAACAATGAAGAATTTGCACATACCTCCCATTTTGGTCATCTTTTTAAATAAAGGCAGAGAAGGTCTATCTGCAAAAATTTCACTCTGGTGTGAAAGACACTCTTTAATGGCATCGTAACCATTAAGCACAACTGCTGATATGCCACCCAGGTCAAGACTAAAAATCTTTAAAAAAATAAATAGTACATAGATGAATAATCACAACTGACCATTACACAAAGCGCTTTGGATTCATGCAAATTGATACTATCATCATAATATGTCGGTTTCTGTATTGTTGCGATACATATTGACTTTCCACCTTATAACACTGTCATAAAGTTAGAAAAACAGAGATCTTATTGATATACAGTATTTTGTTTTACAGAATTTATGTCCTTCATTTTGAATAGCTGTATGCAATACAAATTGTGTATATGTATGCAAAGAAACAGTGACAACATTATCAAATGTCTATTTTCATTGCCAGTGGTGTGCGATATTATTCCTTTAAAGTTTAGAATACTTTCTTTACCACGATGATAAAAGTTCTGAGAAGAGCAAACTCAGCAGTTCTGGCTTCAAAATGCTTCCAGGCATTTTGCAATGCCAAAATTGCATTTTTTTCTAGTACGAGTAGGCTGATGAAATTTAAGAACATAATTTAGATGATCTTAGCGTTAACCTTTGACACACTTGAAAGACAAAAGATGCTTTGTTGCCATGTTGAATCTCTAAAACACCGTGTCCCTGCAATGCTATGAATAATATGATTCTACAGACTAGTTTACAACATCATGTACTCAGGGGACATTAGGACGGCGATTCGCAAACCGGGCACGGCACTCAGTGATTAAGAGTATTAATAACACAGTACTTTATTTCTTCGGTAAGTGAAGTTGTCTACAGTATATCTGTTTCTTTCTCGTGTCTTGATGAAATAAATCACGATCTGGAATAAATGTATGGCTGCCGTCTGTAAAGTTCTACCTGTCCGTAGGTTTCACTCTGTTTCTTCATGTAGACGTGCGGCTCCGAAGCGAGAGACAGGATATTCCCAATTAGAGGCAAAGGTGTAGGTCCCAGAGGGAAACCTCTGGGTCTCCTCTGCTTAGCAAGCTGACGGATCAGCAGGAAAAACAGAAAGGTAACTACCAAACTGCCGAAAGCAACGAAAGCCTGCCTGGATGACAGTGACAGGAGAGCAGTCACCCCTGCCGTTACCATTTTCAATCTGTATGAACTAAAGCCGTTTCACAAATTAATCTTCACTCTCCTTATAGCAAATATTGCTATACACTGCATCACGTTCTCCGGCACACATGTTGTAACAGTGCCCGCCTCTAGTTCGCCAAGATTGGTTAGGCGAAGTAAGGTTTCCTTACTACTGATGAACTTTGATTAGAATGTGGAATTGTCAGTCAGTGGAACATAACTTTAGGAAAACGGAGCTGCTTTAACTGTAAACGGTCGGAAGAATAAAATGTACTGTAGACAGTCTGAAATGTTCTTGTTTTGCAATGAAATGGTGAGCTCAATTCGAATAGTTCTCGCGTGTTGCAAAAGTAGTATTTGTTCCTGTAAATAACACATTATAAGGTCCTGCAGTTTTTGATCTCCTTGCCCAGTAATATTTATATAATACGCTAAGACCCCCCCCCCCAAAAAAAAACATCTGTTACAGAAACAACAGTGGGAAGTAGTACACAGGGGCTCTGGAGTCACAGCCAGAGAGTTATGGGTTCAAATCCAGGGTAGGAGGCTACTACTGTACCCTTTAGCAAGGTCCTCCAATCAATGTTCTGTTGTAAAAGAAGGACATCTCCAGGTCATCACTGTACATCAGAATTGTTGTTTCCTTATTTAAAATTAATTTTAAGTAAAGGATTGTATTAAAAACAAATAAGTGAAGCTACCTTCAGAAGTAGAGAAACACCTACACCCACAAGATTGAAACAAGCAGTAAAACCTGTGTGATGGGTTATCGAAATCCTAGACAACTTTTCACAATGGCTATACTTTGACTAACTATATTTAAAGTATATAGTTTTCCTTTGTGTAATATTGTGACTAATTATATTTACAGTATATAGTTTTCCAGTGTATAACATTGTAGGTCTTACAAACTCCTGTACTTCAGACCTAACACTGCACTATAACATATTAAGGCATACCTGGACTAGTCTGGACTTTACCTACTACCAAACAAGAGTAAAGAATTAAAATCTGCTATTTAAGAATTATTACTCACTGAATATGTCCTAAACAATTGCATGGATTTCATTTATCATTGTGATACTAGGTATGATAAGTGGGGTACACTTGTAAGTTGCTTGCCTTTAACAAAAAATTGTCTTTTTTGTGATATGCTCCTGGCAGAACTAAAGATTGGAGTTGTTTGCCTGTGTCTTTTACTGTGTCCTGAGTACTATTATAGGGTCTCTGTTTAATGTCAGGCAGACAGATTAATTGCACTAAACATTGACCACCAGTGTTGCTTTTTTCCATGTCAAGTGTCTTTAACCAGTCATACTGTATTGTGTACTAAACATTTAATTTCTAGTTTGATTTTTAAATCTTCATTAGCTGAAATACATAAATCACCGCAGTGGCTGGCGACAGGTCACATGTTTTAATTGCCTTCAACTTAACCTTCTAAAAGACCTGCCAAATTTGAACAGCATTAATAAACTCCTACACAGCCCTTGAAATTATGCCAAAAGATGGAGTTTAGTAGAAAAAAAACGTGCTTTCTTTATTCTCGTTTCACCTCACTTCCCTTTCTCTCAAATCCTGACCTATTGTGTTTGATTGATTCACTATTCTCCTGGGTGGAAATGGTGGAAATGTTAACGAAACCCCTTGTTGAATGTAAGCACTACCATGTTCCCTTTGGCATGCAAACAGATTTTGTTAAATTTCCTGTTCACTGACTTTCTTTGAAATTGTTCCTCATTAGCACAGATGACTATTTACTGTGCTGCATATCCTTAAAACTAAACCAGCTGGCATTTAGCTTTCATATCCAATACAATAGTTTTCCATGGGTTTCTTTTAATGCACTGCTCAATATAGCATTAGACTTTATTACAGAATGTATTTTATGAAAAAGAAGGTGTCAGGATCCTAGATCATTTTCATGAAGCAATATTAAAATCAATATTCATCAGAAGAATCATGCCAAAGTATAAGCCACATTACAATAGGGAATAGTGAAAGTACCACAGAAGAGGTTTACAGACAGTACAACTGAGCAATCAACACATTTTAAATACCATTGAGCTAAGACCCCACAGATAATGGACTCAAAGCACTTTCATGCATTAATGTGAAGCTTCTGAATTGACACAAAACTAAAAATGTCCCAGAAAACAAAAAGACAAGAAGCCTTACTAAATGAAGAAATTGCACTGTAAGGGGTAAGCAAAATTCAATCACAATCCTAACCTGATGCACGTTTGCAAGCAAAACACAATAGATTATAACCGATTTTCTTAAAATTGTGAGTGATTCACTATGACTTCATTGTCCATTGTTTATTTACTATAAATCATAAGCAGTACAACTTACTTACTGCAGCTACACTTATCCTGTTGCCTTAATAATGATACAGCTATATGCCTGCTTCTGCTACAAATTCAATTTCCTGAGATACTGATAGAGCTAATAGTAATAAATGCGTCTCTTAACCCATAGCAGTACTTTTTTTTTAAATCCAATGCTTTCAGGAGAGCCTTCATTTCATTTTAGTAAGTGTTCAGGTGTGATGAAAAGTTTTGTTTTCATACAGAAGGATAATCTAATAAATGCACTTGAGACATGTCTCTACTGCTTCATATTAAATCTGTCAAATTTAAAAATGAAAACGAGTCATTCTTAACATATAAACATGACAGTCAAATGAACAATGAACATGAATCATGAAAATCTTTTCTTTTATACTATCATCTTCTACCATTTATACATCTGGTAGCCATGGAGATGTGCTTATTTTAAATAATAAAATATTAAATAGCAATATTAAGTAAATAAGTAAAATATTTTTATTCTTGTATACATATGTTAAAATAACACCTTTTAATTCTTTAAGTGGCAAGCCATGTAATTTTTTTTAAATAGCCAAATTATTTTTTGTAGACCTTTCTCTCCCAATATGGCATGACCAGCTGCCAGTCAGTATTGTTTGCTGCAGTGAAGACAATTTACAGACCTGAGAAGTGAATTCTTAAGCCATCTGCCTCTCTTCACATTGCAAAGCAAGTTGTCTATTTTGTGACATGCAGTTCTGCAATTTGTGGGTGTATTTTCTATGTGTGCATGTGTTTGTCATACGCTTTGATCTTAATTCTCTGTTATGTTGAGTCTTTTAACCTGAGAAGATTAGGGACAAGACACCTTTGGTGCATCACCTTTTATATTATATTTGGCAATCTGTCATTAAGTGCATTTAGCTCTTGAAAATGTAATAAAAATCACTTGGAATTGTATGCCATTTTATATTATTATTTTTTTTACAATAATTTGTTGCAGTTTTCATCCACATTTTTATGTCAGAGATGCAATTAGTGAGAGCAGAGACAGCCACATAGAAGTCAGGCTTGGCATGGATTTCTATGAGTATCATCAGCATAGAAATGATCATTTAGACCAGGTGATCTTAATAGCTGACCAAGTGGGAACAGGTAAATTCTGAAAAGTAGGGGTCCAGGATTGATCCCTGAGGAACGCCAGACTTAACAAGTCCAATTTCAGAGTTAAAGCCACCAAGAGAGAGAAAGTGACAGTGGTCAGTGAGGTAAGACTTTAAAAAACCATTTAAGAGCAGTGTCAGTAACAGCAAACACATTCTCCAGACAAGAAAGTGAGATATCAATGTTAACAGTGTCAAAAGCAGAACTGAGGTCAAGAATAATTAGGATAGAAACCAGAAGAAGATCATTAGTGACTTAACCAGAGCAGTTTCTGTGCAGTGAAGTTGTTGGAAACCAGATTCAAGGGGTTCAGAGAGGTTTTCTGCGAAGCGATGGTTATTTAACTGAATTGTAACAGCGTGTTCCAAGAAAGTTTAAGTTGGAAATACGGCAACAATTGTTTAGGATGTCCAGAGCCATATTTATTTTTGTGGCACAGGGTTAACAGCAGCAGGTTTGAAGATCACAGGTACTGTACCACACCAGTGCTCAAGAATTCATTTATTATGGTGAGGAACAATGGGTCAGAGAGTAGTGAACCAGGATTGAAATAAAGCAGTGGGAATGGGATCTAAAAGGTAGGTGGTGGATTTCATATGCGAAAGTCAGTTAACTGAGGCATGCAGAGTCAAGCAGAGAGAAACTAGAGAGAAGAGAACCAGTAAAGCTGGACAAGCAGGGAGGAGTCATGGAGAGAATGTGATGCCAGATGTTGTCAATCTTGGAGCTAAAAAACTCTAAGAATGTCTTACAAAAGTTAGGATGAGGCAGGTAACGTGGTGGGGCAGTTTGGCTTTAGCAGTCTGTTGATGGTGGAGAATAGGTGTCTAGGGTTAGTTATGTTATGTTAGTTTTCAATGATCTACTGTATGAGGCAATCAGAATGAATCAGTTTTAAGTAGTTCTAACAAGGAGCCATTTTATACAGTAGTTTCAAAGAAAAAATACATACAAAGTAATCCAAGACATACCGTTTCCCCCAAATGTAAGCATACCCCTGATGAAATAGGAACAATAAACATTAAATAAAGATTTGCTGACTGGATAATGTTTCTGGTATTAATTAAAAAATATATTATATAATAATCCTAATAGCTTTGAACAGAGCATAGTCATGTTCGTCTATGTGACTTAAATAATTCAAGTTAAAAAAATACATTTAGAATCACATTTATTCACACTCCTCTAGTATTGTGTAAGTCCACCTCTGGTGGGGATTACACTATAAGGTTCTAGCATATACTGTACAGTAAATAAGGAAATATTCCTCAATATAAATTTGCTCCAAGTCTTTTAGCCCTTTTGGTTTCCATTAGTGAACTGCCATCTTGTGTTAGAATCACAAATAAATCAATTGGACTGGAGATTGAGATTGATCCAGTCAAAACATCTACATTCTGCAGATGCAAAAAACCCAGAACAAAAAACAATAAACATCCAAAACATTTCACAGTAAGCTCTCCTTTTTAACGCCAACCATAAACCTGCTGAGCACGTCCAGAAAGCTCAATTTACATTTCCTCTGACTATAATACAATGTTTCAATCCTTCAAATGTTGTCTGGTGAGTTTGAGTTGTCTCATTTTTGGTTCATCATGAGAAGAGGTTTCTTTCTTACCACCCAGCTATGAACTCCACATCCATGCAGGGGATTTGGAGAGGCTGTTGCTTTTGGATTTATAGTCACCTCCAAACCACTTGTTTCACAGCTCATGGTAGGAAGATTGTGTCCTCATCCTGGCAGTGTGGTTACTATATAAGTAGTCTTAAACGTATTAGTAATGGAAACTATAGTGGAAACTGGTAGATTACACGTTTTATCAATCTTTTTATCGTTTTTTCATTTATTACGTCCATTTATAACCTGGGAGAAAGAGGAAACCTTTGGAGGTGGAGGCCTCTCTACAGTTCAGGAGTCTGCCTCTGCTCTTCCAAATTATATACAACAGTAACATTAGAAGAGGATACTTTGAGGCGTAAATAAATGTGAACCAATAGGTTTCTGGAATTCAATTTTGTATCACAAATATGAATTTGTTGTCTGTACTGATACTCTGGTTAAATTTTTAGTTACTATTATAATGCCATTATAACAATTTAAGTGAGGTATTATCCAATCTGGAACCTATTCTGCTATATGAAATTTTTGTTCCTATTTAACCAAGAGTACAAATAAATCTGGGAGCAACTGAAAATGCTGCTGAGGACCTGAAGCACATTCATCTCAGAAAAAAGACTGATGTGGAACATCTAAAACATAACGTCCCAGCACATACACAGATAATACTTTGTCAACACAATTGTTTGTATCTAAAGTTAAGCTGCACTTATTAGGAACCCATATATAAAGTCTAATTACCTCTTGTGCCAGAGAGCCGGATCTGTATAGTATTTTTTTTCCATTTTTAAGGTCTGACTGTAGTTCTGGCATATGTAAATATTAATCCCATCACAACTCAAGTCTGCAGGTGCACAAATGTTAAACATTTTAAACTGATGAAAGAAACACAATAGAAAGAGCACATGTACACACAGATTGATTTGTGATTGGTAAACATTCCACTTTGGGACTCGGACTGATTCGATTTTGAGAGTGATTGATCAGAGAGTTTGCTACAAAGGCTTAAGAGCTGCATGCAGCTTGTTTTTTAAAGGAAATTGTAATTAAGACCATGCAGAGGTCTTGGGCCATGAGCACTTAAGAGTGAAAGATAAGGTTAATTGCAGCATGCCATCCTCTACAGATGTTACTGTCATATACTGCTGGTTATGCTATATTGTTTAAAACCACATTTAAAAGGTAGAGTAGATAGATTTCCCTTCCATATCTATCAGTTACTGTAGTGAGATCAATCACAGCTATATGTTTGATCAATCACAGCTATCTATTGTATATAACTAAATTCGCACTACAATAATGTTTAAATATTTTTGTTTTCGAATCTGAATCAGTTATCTGAATTTATAAAGTTGGCAAAATACACATAGAGATTTAGTCCTGTTTAAGACCACAGGGAATTAGCATTAGATTCCCTACTTCAGAATTGCATTGAGCAGTTCACTGCTGTACAGCTTACCCACATTGTAAGATTTATTATTGGATTTTACCAAGAGCTATGAAAAACAAATTGAATGGATGAACAGTTACATATTGCATGTTTTTTTTTTAGTTTCAAGACTGTATTTACAGTTCTATATGTACCTATAAGGGATATATACTGTACATTTATATTGCATCATCCATCAAAATAAGCTTACTATGCTTATTTTACATTGGAAAAATGACTTCTGATACAGTAGTTCAATAAAAATGTAAATAATGTATAGTGCTGTTTAATTGACCATTCTGGATGAATCAGGTAAGACTTTAAAGCTTCATTGTTGAATATCTGTGTTGCAAAATCAGGGGTTAAGTGAATATTGTAGGAAATAAGTTTGGAATAAGACTCATAGTGGCTAATTCTAATACAGAATAATAAGCAGAGGTTTAGTCCCTATTTGAGCCTCTGACTCTGATGTAGCCTGTTTTTTCTGAAGCTAGATTTACTGGAAAACCGCTTCCGCTGCCATTTGGAACAGAAAACGTGCTGCAAAATTTGTTTCATTGAATTACATTGCAGATTCAGAAAGAACACGTTGTCTTTGCACACAGAGTTAGCATACAAAGATATCACAGAGCATGCTTACAAAAATAAAAAGAAAACAAGCACTTATGTTTTTTAAAAGAGATTATGTAAATGTCAAAGAATCAAATACTGATTATTTGACAAGATGAAAAGATATTCCTCAATAAAAATAAATAAAAAACCTAGATACACAGCTTAAGCCCTTATTTATGAATGAGGGAAGTAAAATACTTATTTCATTCATAAGACTCTGACATCACTTCAGATCGAGAAAACATCTTTAAGAATAAGGCAATAATGTCCATTTGGGAGGATAGAAGGATACAAAAATAAGAATAGCTGGAAAAGGTTACAGTATTGACTTTAAAAATGTCTTCATTAAATGTATCTTCTTCTTTAATGCCAGATGCAATAGATTTCATTGAGAAATAGTCATATCCATTTCTCCCTCTCCATGAATATATATAATAATTTTGCCTCCTTTATCCTTATTTAAAGGACATATTGTCTATTAAAAATGATACATAAATTGATTTTTTATTTTGATTTAGTTAAAAGAAAAAATGTGCACTATTCAATTTTTATACATATAACATATATTAAAAATGAATGTATGCAATTGTCATATAAAGGCACAAGAAACAAAAACATTTGCATATGTTTATGTAGTGTCAATATTCAACAAACAAGGTTGTTAACCGATTTATATTTATTGAAAATTGTAAATGTATGTTTAGATGATGTCTGATCAACATGTTTCATTGAGAAGAGTTTAGACATTCAAAGGAATTTCCTAATGATAAGACCGTTATTATGTTTTCAGTTTATCCTTAATAACCTCTTTGTACAACTGGTCACTTACTGAAATCCTAAAACAGCTTGCAGGAAAATTAACAGGGAAAATCTACTTCATTTTTTGCATCTCAGTGAGCTGCTATGTGCTCTCATTCAGGAATTGTATATAGGCTGAAAACATAACTCTAAAAACAGGTTGTTACTAGTTTCCCTAAAGAATGGGTTCTGGACATACTGCACAATAGAATTACATCTTAAATAAAAATAAAGGAATTAGTTTTTATATACCTCCAGTTTACATCACGCTCCAGCAGAGCCTGGATGCCTGCCTGTGTCTAATTCATGTGATTTACTAGTTCTGTCGTCTGCTTAGTTCAATAGCACTAAAAGGCTCATCCACACTAATGGGGTTCTTGTGTGACGCAGAGGAAGCCTTTCTGCTGGAATGCTTTATGATACACTCCCCAATAATGAAAAATAAAAGGAATTAGATGATACCACTCAAAAACAGCTTTATAATTGGCTTAAAACTATTCACATTGTCTGCTGTATAGATATGGATTAGAACTACTAAGGATTAATGCAATTCAAGTAGATAACTGTGAAGAATTATAAGATACATGTTTTCTCAAAACGTTAAGTAAATAATAATTCTAGAAATATACTTACACACCACCATTGAAAACTCCAACAAGCACAGAACTAGCTCCGAGTTACACTCAAAGTAGATTATTTCACGTAAAAAAATAATATACTGTTAATAATAGACAAAATATGTTACCACTAATACCATGCTGTAGTTTAAACCTACATAAAAGAGCTTAATTTCTATCCACTTGACAAAGTGTGATTTTAACTATTTCAGATACTAAACAGTAAAAACATCCTCAGTTGTGGTCCCATATTCAAAAATACACTGAAATACAATTTGTGCACACTGCTGCTTCAAACAAGTCAGTGAGCAGCCTGCTTGTATCGATGAGTATGGATATATGAATGTGCGTCTGCAGTATGCTATGCTCCACAGCAGATGGCTCTGCTAGCAAGTGCTACATCTAGTGCTTATTGATTTGACATTTGAAAAATAGCATGCAATGTTACTTTTTTGGAAACCTATAAAATATTTATTGCATTGGATGATTTCCATGGTCGTTTATTTGATTTGCTCCTGTTTAATTAATGATCTCAAGGTAAATTTAGATATCAAATGGTTCAAATGACTGGCAGATTTTGTGAATGGAGCACTTAGTGACTAAAGAATGACGTAATCTGAGTGCCATATCCCTTGTTAGTGTGGCAGATCCAAGAGATGGGCGTCGATTGGCTGGCCTTTGCAGCCGAAGGCTGTGGTTGGCTGATGGATGATAATTAAACACCTACACAGTGGATACACAAACCTTTGTCATACATATATAGGGATGTACACCTTAACTGCATGCAGCAGAATCAAGAGTTGGTCTACCACTTGAAAGACATCAACCTTACCAGTTTTCTCAGAGGAAGATCTGATAATCAAGACAAGGTAAGCATTTTGTCTTAGCTTTTCTTTATATTGTGATGTACAAAATATAATACACACCATTTTTGGTTCTATGACTTGATGTTATGATAGACAAAATGCTATATGACAAGCCACTTTCATTGCAGCAAATATTCACGTTGTGTGCTATACATTTCAACTGATAAAACAGAATTAAGTTTCAGATTTGAAGAGTTTAAATTTGTAGGGCTACAGTCAGTTATTGTGTATCTGTGGAAGAAAATATATTTGTGTGCATTTGGAAGAAATATTTTTCAATACAGCACATGTCCTGAGAAAACAGCCTGTAGTTCATTAGAGTAATGCACATAATCCCAGTGGGAGGCTTAAAAGAATCAATAATCTTGATGATACTGCTAATGCAATATTCCACTCTTCCTAGCATCAAAACCTGCAAGAAACATTTGGTCTTGAAAGCTGTTAAATTTCTCTTTCTCTCAGTTATGGAGAAAAAAACAAGTTAGAAACAATGCTGTACTCTATAGGTACTCTCTGCTTGTCTTTCACTCGTAAAGCACAATTAAAATACTTTAATGCTTCAGCTTTGAATTATAAAAAGAATACAGAAATGATTTACCATAGAGTAACAGATTGTTTAACATCAAAAAGTGCCAGCCTTTCTTTAAATGGTAAGCACATACTAGCTTTATCCTAATATAGAAATGATAGATGACTTGATAAACAGTCAACACTCTAGAAGACATTTTTACAGATAAAACTATTTAACCAAGTTTGGTTGCCTTGCTTGTACACTTTCCTAGAACTGAATAAAGCAATTGTGAGAAGTTAATTTCTCATTTCTCAGTATTTCAGGAATACCTGTAAAGCTAATTAGCAAACATCTTTATCTGTATTTATTAAAGATCCTGTTAATGACCCATTAAATTCCAAGTGTTTTTTTGGGAATATATATACAGTAACTGTATCTCCACTATAGGGAACAATGGTTATGTTGAAGATCTCTGCTTTCCTTGTCACCTATGCCTTGGTTATATGTCAGATGTACAGCTCACAAGCAGCTCCAGCCAGGTGAGAATCAATGTACTGAAATATACACATTCAAGAACAGCATAAGCATTATTGAACTTAGAAAGTAAGTAGCCTAGATCTGGAAAATGTTAAGGGAATTGCTTGTCTGCTTTTAAATGTTGAACCTGAACATAAATGATGGGATTCACAGTTTGGCAGTATGTTTGACAATTTCTAGATAAAAAAAGAATTTTCAGATTGTCTTATGGATACACCTACTTAGGCTTGTACCCTATTCAAGATCATGGACATAGACAGCAACTATCGACCAGAGAAAACTTGAGAAAAAATGATCTCCCTAGTCATGATTTAATATACAGTACATAATGTAAATTACTGTAGAAGACTTAAATAATGTAAAAAAAATGAAAATTGATTTAAGTGAAAAAGAAAGCCTAATTATGGCAAGTGCATTTTCACAGAACACATTTACAAAATTAAAAAAAATGTAAGTAATTTATTCAGTAAGGTTAATAACATAAAACACAATAAGTCACTGCACACTCATAGTGCTTGCTACAATATTGATTTTCCCATAAATTCTTACTTGGCTACCTCTCAACTTTTTTAAATGGAATACTTTTAGCAGATTGTTGTGTTGTTGGCTGAGATCCCTTTTAACAGGAGCCAGTTCCTTTTAGCACTAACAATGTTCTATCCAAAATTGCTATTTCTAATCTTACGGTGGTAATGTTGAGCCATTCTAATCAGCATCATTAACTTTTTGCCAGCAGACCTGGTTTAGAGTCAATGACAGACCGTGTCACACTCAGCGACTATGAAGCTCGGAGGTTACTCAATGCTTTAGTAAAAGAATTTGTGCAAATGACAGCAGAAGAACTGGAGCAACAAGTGAATGACGGAAATAGGTATGAAATTTTGTATAGCTCTTTGCTAACTTTGTTAACTTATTCATACTAAAGTACATAATGAGCATAAATTCTGTTAAGATCATATTTGCAGTTTCAAACCAATATATTTGCCTTTTTGTTTTTGTGCAAAATAGCCAGAACATTAACTTGACTAAGACATTTTCAACGGTCAAATGCTATTTGTTTAACTTTTATTCTTTTCATGCTGTTAAGAAAAAAAACTGCACAGCTTCCTAAAGCAGTTTGTGCTTCAGATTTGTGATTAAAATGTTCAGGATGTAGAGGTATGTGTTCATAATTTAGATGTTCGATAATGCACAAGGAAGGAATAAAAATAATGGCATTTAATTCTCTGTCATATTCTTTTTTTGTCTGCATGGAATAATTTTATTTTACAAACAATTTTAGAGAGCTTGTTTGCCTGCTGAGAGCCTCAAGTATAGAATGCCTAAGGGAATGGATGCATGATCTCATTTATTCCAAGAAGAATGGTGTGCATGATAAAAAAACATGTCAATGTTCTTGAAGCCAAAACAAAATTAAAGGGACAAAGGCATGATTATTGTAATTTTCCCTACCCTTTAGACATGCATTTTGTAGAATAGAAACCAGAGTGATGGTAACAAGGAGACGGTGCATGATACTGTATTTGCCTGTGATGAGAGAAGGTGTCTAGCTTTAATGGAGAAACTGAGCATGCATGTGCATGCACTTCTTTTTTATTATGAGCTTGTCTCTGCATGTTGTCTTTTTCTACAGCCTGGATAGACCTATTTCCAAGCGCTGCTCCAATCTGAGTACTTGTGTCCTGGGCAAACTGTCGCAGGAATTGCACAAATTGCAAACTTTCCCTCGCACTGACGTCGGAGCAAGCACGCCTGGCAAGAAAAGAAGCGTTGCGAGCGGGCTGGAAAATGAACGCTATGCAAACTATGGAGAAACATTTGACAGCATCTAAGAATCTTACTTTCCTTTTTCCCGCTCCCTTCCTTTTTTTTAAAAATCTTGATGCATGTGGATCGACCCTGCTTGATTGATTTAAAGCCCTGATTGCATACCTTGTTAGTTTCTTTTTGACCCCCTGTTGATTTGGCAGAGAATCATACTAGAAAGATACATAATTCAATTAAACACCAAACAGTATTTAAAAAAAAAACAAACACACCGAAGATTAGTTTAAAACAACTGTTTCCTTCAGGTCGTATTTTTTCTGATAACGTAATATTGCTTGACTTCTCTGGTAATAACATTAGTCATAACAACGAGAATCTTAAGAATAATAAATGCTTCTTTCATGCGTGACTATGTTTCTTGTTTAATAAACTTATTTTTCTACCAGGAAAAATTCTTTCTCCTTTATTTAAGTGTAAATAATATTAATATGTATGCAAAATGAGTTTACAGTTGGCCAATTAAAAACAGGGAGTAATTCAAAGTCAAACTATGATCTTATAGTGGTATTTAACTGAAGTAGCAAACAGTGCACCTCACAGTAAGCTAACAAATTACAGAATAGGGTCCTCTAGATCCTCAAGATGGCTTTCAGGTAAGATTTATGTATTATATAAATAATTTGTTTTGAAATGAATCCGGTAAATTAAAAAAATGAACAAATTTAAACAAATCAATATAAACTTATATGTTAGTTGTAGTACATGTGCTGACTCTTATATTTGATTCAACATACTTTATACAAGGAATGTTTTTAAAAGTTGGCTTGGTATTGGATTTCACCATTTTGAAACTGTGCTCGCCTATGATTTCCTCTCAGAAAGCAAATAGCTGATCCTTGTTTTCCCTTTCTTAAAGCAGCGTTACAGCACAGAAACGAGCCTGCAATACAGCCACATGTGTCACTCACCGCTTGGCAGATTTCCTGAGCAGATCAGGAGGCATGGGCAACAGCAACTTTGTGCCAACCAACGTGGGATCCAAAGCATTTGGGAGGCGAAGGAGAAACATTCAAATGTGAAATCCGAATGCTCTTCAGGGATATGGTAAATGGATGGCACTATGGAGTGCTAGTCTCCCTTGCTTGCACTCTCTTTATCACTGTTAGTGTTTCGCCCTTGCTCGGTTTTCTCCCTTTTCCTCTCTCCTACTCCTCTGCATGATGCCTGTTTCATTCTGTCACTCACTCTTGCTCTCCCGGTGCTTACTCTTGATCTGTGTGCACCATAGCCTCTGCTCGTAATTCACTTTACTTGGTGAATCCATTATCCGTCTCAATTGCTCAGCCACAAGAACCATTTGCAGCGCACATACTGTATCACCTTGTATTCATAAGCCATTTTTTCTTGAAACCCATAGGTTTTCTCCCATTTGAAAACTGCATAAATGTGATACAGAGCCACGATTTTTCATTCAGGACCTCACAGAAATACCTTTAGTTGCTGTGCTGAAACAGAAAAAAAAGATACTAAAATCACAACCTCATTAATGCAAATGCGAGATCATGCAGAAAGAGAAATACAACAGGAATACAAGTTTTGTAGATAACTCAAATTAAAAAAAAATATTTCAAACTATAATGTCTAATAACCCTGAATCAAATATGTTAATGTTCGAGATGTACAGATTGTTCATGTGCAGCCTGCTGCTTGTTAATTTCATTACATTTTGTGTTTTTCTTTTACAGATCCACACTCTCAACAAAGCAGCATTACATATCTTTTGGAAAAACGAAAACCCTGTCTTCAACTCTCATACTTAATCGAGGAATGGCCTAGAGACCATAGGATTGACTTCTCATCCTCCTGATGTTCTGAATATTTATATTTGCTTTTGGCAAAGAGATAAAAAAAAATGAGCACTTCAGTTCTGTATATTACACGTAAATCCTGAATTCAAAACTATATTCATTTTTATATGCAACTCTATTTCAAATAAAAACAAAATAGCACTGGTTATTTATTTAGTTTTTGGCCTAGACTGCATTTGTACAATGTGATCCACGCTACTCAAACCTGTCTCAGCAGTGCTCTAAAGAACCTCGGGGACTACATTAAACTCCGCCTTCTCTTGGCTTCCCTGTAAATGGCTGTGTCTTGTGCCTTGATGTAAAACACTTTACATAACATGATTGTACATTATGTTAAAAAAATCAACTCAATATTGTAACAATTGTGAATTTCAGCAAGATTAAAATGTATTTTAGATACATTTGGGTCGGGATACTTGTTTTATTGCAAAGACTTAAAGTGATTGAGGTTACTCACATCCAAACAAGATCGCATCCCTATTAGTCTTCTA
Source organism: Lepisosteus platostomus (assembly GCF_059453375.1). Taxonomy (NCBI): domain Eukaryota; kingdom Metazoa; phylum Chordata; class Actinopteri; order Semionotiformes; family Lepisosteidae; genus Lepisosteus; species Lepisosteus platostomus. The sequence continues at coordinate 7,073,462 of NC_142628.1, read as the reverse complement.
ACCAGAATTCTTTAAGCTAAATTGATAGTGCCTGATGGAAACAGATCTCTTAACCCAACTTCTTCACTTAGGATGATTATTATACAACCAGTCCAGAATAATAGATATTTGTACACTGGGCTTTTGCCAGTGCACGCACTGGAAAATCTAAAATGCCTCCAGTAGAATTGGAGCTATAATTAGATATGAAAGCTATCTAAAATAATTTCCTTTTTAGGGCTGGCAGTCTGATCTTAGACTCTTTTTAATTGTAAAACTGGATAAAGGTTTTAAATGTCCACGATGCACCTTTCTAAATCCATATTTTGCTTGATCCAATTCATTGGATTAAATACTTTAAGGATATGAAACATGTATTCTACAGATCTATAATATCTGTAGAAAAGACTATTTACATACAACAAAATATGAATCATAATAATTAGCTCATATTTTGAAACGGCTTCAGCAAAACCCTTAGAAAAGTTGGCACAGAACTCCATTTCTACTGCTGATCTATTAGCTTATGATTAATAATGCTCTCTGTGGCTGGCTTCTGAATTTGAGAGAAACATAATGTAAATGTGATTCTCAAGAAAAGTGAAAATAATAAAGAAAAAGAAAATGTTATGATATTCTTTACGGATACTACATCTTGTACATGTAAATTGGGAAAGGTGCTATATGAATATAAGATATTATCCTGTAATTCCAAATGACTACAATACAGTACACAGATGAAGAAAACTAAGAAAGCACAATGTATTCTATTACCTATAAAATGCAGGAACCTGGAGCTCAACCTGAAGAAGAACTGACTGTTGCAGCTTTCTTAAACAGTTTTAACTTGAACTTATTAGTTTATTGAAAATATCCGTAAAACCCAATTGATCTTTCACTCATACAATTGCAGAAAATAAAAAGTGTGAAGACAACAACGACAAAACATTCCTCTCATAATATCTGATACCACATTACACATTTCCTTTAAATACAGTCTGAAGAAGAAGTGTTAAACTTAGGTTGTTACCTTATTCTGTTCACCGCTTACAAATGCGCAAACACATTCATGCAGATTTCTGTAAAAACCACCAAAGTTCTGGTTAGAAACCTTCAATGTGGATCCAGAAGACCATCACGAAAGACGACATTCAAAGATATTTCCCATGTACAGGTCCTTGGCCTCTCCAGATTTTTTTGCCCTGCTTCCACCGACCTTTCCAGAAAACATGAATGCCTCTTTTATGTCATTTGCAGGATAGTTAAAAAAATAGATACAAAGACTTTGAGTCCCACTTGCCTTACAGGGTGTTATCACACATCAGAAGACTGAAATCACTGAGGATTATTCTAGAGAGGGGTGTAATCTTTATGTATTATAGGTTTTCTTGGTTATTATATCTTTTGTCCTGTCGGAATGATACTTTCGAATAATATTTTCACATGTGTTGTAATAAGATCCTAATGATAATTAATGTTAATAGAGGGATTGAAACCAGAATTTAAAACCTACAACATGATAATCATAATGAAGGTAAAATGCTACAATCATCAATGTAGCATTTTGTAAAAGGTAGTGTTACATGTATGTCTTGAAAATAATACATTCAAAGTATATTAAAACCAGGTGGAAGAGGTATCACTGCATAATTTTATGAGGGCAAATTGGTCAGATACTAATTTATAATTAATCAGTTTTTAATTGAGTATATTATAAACTTTTTTTCTTGCAGGCCTGATTACATCATGTACCTATGATTGATTTAAAGATGTGAACTATATTTAGACCCCAGAACTGATCAAATCTGAACTTTCATGTAAAGTGTGAATGTTACATTAAACGGCTTCTTCATTAGAAATAGTGCAGTTCAGGGGATTGCGCTGGGAAATTGAAATTACTGTAAACAAAAATCTTTGATAGTTGATAGCCAAGGGAAAAAAACAAGTTTGGACAATGTATGAATGTAGCACTGGGTCGAGGTGTGCAACACAGTCTCTCCCCAAATGTCAGGTATATCCACATAAGTATGATAACAAGCTAATCATTCAGGTGTGTTCTGAGGAAGTAGCCACTGTCAACCTAGTTTGCGTTTAGTCATTGCAGTGTGTTCTGCTTTATTTAACCAGGAAAGGAATGCTCGTACATCAATAATGATAGTTGCATCCACAAACAACAACAGCTAACATTGGACCGCCTGACCAGGAGGATGGAACATCTTTTTATCACCACCCCCCAGGTCACTGAAATCACCCCAAGACATGAGGCAATGAGGCAGGAAAGAAGAACCATGGCAACACCCACCAGGACACAAAGAGCAAAACCCTAGATGCATCTTGACACAATGTCTCCGGTGCAGTGTAATAGAATCACAGCGCTGGAACAGGGAACATTAGAACACAATAATAAAACTGGACATGCAAAAAATCTTTACGCTAACACAAGAATACGTAATTATTTATATAACACGAATGTGTACGTATATATAAATGTATAGTTGCATGAACCCATTGTTACAATAACAACTCCTGATGCTCAGTTATCACTTTTTGACTCTAGGAGATACTGCGAAGTATCATAGTCTTTGATCAAACCCTGGCTTAGGACAACATGCTGCTCCACTAATAACATAGGACACCATTGTTTCCACACCACATCAATTCTGTAGAGCCAACATGCAGTGATTGAGCATCTCTACACTCCTAGTAGGACCTTCTCACATCCCAACATCAGCTGTTTTATGAAGAATGGTTTATACTCTCCTTTCATGGATATACTGTAATTTTGGCTCAGCTATGCAGCACTTCTCTCTCTAATGCTGAATGACTGGAAACCATTGGTAGCGGAGGCTCAACCTTCTCTCCAAGGAATACCTATAGACTGGATCTCTATCTCTATAGACATCCTTTGCTCCCTCTCTGCCTATACTGCAGGTATACTGACTACCCTGAAGTTATGGTCGGTGTTCTGATTTGACTGTCCTAAAAGTTCTGTCTGTTCTCCCTCTTGCTATGGTAGAGATGGCCTCCATGGCTTCCCTCTAGTGCTTCTACAGCTGCAAGCTCATGCTCTGTGCTCTGTCCATTGGCAAGAACGCTGATAGAGGGACCACTCTCACTGGCATTCCGACAACTTCAGCCTAACATTCACCTGAAATTGCCTCCAAACCAGATCGGAGTAGGAACAAATTCTCTTTCCTATGAAGTCCAGAGTCCACAGCCTGTAGCCACTACTCCATGCTGCTGCCCACAGTATTGCTTGAAGAGGGACATGCTCCCTGGGCTTGTTAATACCAGTGTGAAAATAAAGAGTGCCTGTATAACCACTTGTGTGGGCTTGGATTCAGAAACTTTATAAAAAAAAGATTAAATTAAGTCCATGAAAACAAGCCACCTGAAATTGTATTGTAAAAGGGTAGATGTGTGTGCTCGGGTAATTCGTGCAATTATCCTACACAGCATTATTTCTCCAGGGAAAATTGATGTTTACACTTCAGGTAAGCCTGAATGTAGGCGTTCTAGTATAACCTTTGATTATTCAATCTTAAACAATGAATCTGTATATTGTCATTCATAAATAGTACACAGAATCCTCCAAATTTATTCACACCCTTGATGAACTGTAATGAATCGCTTTAGAAAAGAAAATGCTGGTGTACATCAGTATTTATCTACGTGCGTCAATTAACATGCATGAAAAGGAGTAGTGAATACAATAATAGTATTAGTGCAATCCATATCTAAATACACAATGTTCAAATTTATTCACACCTTGAAAATGAGCTAAATAGAAGCACAACAAATGTGATATTGTAAAGGATTTTATTATCTAGTAGTTTCACAAATTTCACAACTCCCCAGGAAGTGCCTATTGACGTTGTGGGCATCACAAGTCAGCTCGATTGTGACTATGTATTATATTAAAACAGAACTATTTCAACATGAGGAAATGTCAGAGAACTGCCCCAGGTTAGAGGCAAAAGACTGATTTCTAGTGATAGCTGTTAAAACACCAAGACATCCCAATTTCAAATCCAGTGTCCATTACCAAGATGTTTAAGGCTAATGTGATGATTACTGTATACAGGTTTGCAACGGTGATAACTGGGCATCAGTGAAATCACAAGGATACAACAAAACCAAGATAATGACAACAAAATCAAAGACAGAAAGGTAAAGCTCACCTTGACAAAGAAAGCTAGGTTATATAGGTGGGTCTGATTTGCCTTGGGGTCATTCTACATTCTCTGGTCCTGGTTCCCTTGTTAGAGGTGAATGATAGACAGATGTTATCCAAAAACCTGGTTCCCCTCCAACTAAAACGTGCCAATTTAACTGAAAAAATCGACTTTTACTCAGTCACCAGAATAATCTTACAGTTAAAGTTAAAAGAAAAGGAGAAGTGTTCTTTAATAAAGTGAGAAAACAGTGAAGTAGGAATTTTGCAATCTACTGACTAATGATGGCAATATAGGAAGTATAGAAAGTTTATTGATTGCATTAGATGCAGTCTTTACTAATAACTTTCTTTCTTTGGCATGGTATCACTTAACCACTAAAACAGTACCCTGGTTAGACAGAAAACTCACTTGTCACCTTCAGCCAACCACTCTCCTGCCTGACAGTGATGCAACAGACAAAGTCTCCAACAGTAAGGACTGGTGATACTTACATATATATACTCGTAGACAATATCAGGCTGTGAAAAAATTAAACAGGCGCTTCCAACAAATGAGACTCATAATATGTGAAGGATGATGTTTCAAATTTGCATGAGAAGCGGACAAGAGGCTAATAAACTAGTTTTTCAGTCGATAATGGGTGTCATTTGAATTGCAGACATTTTTTATTACATATTGTAATAATGTTATTTTCTATAAAATTTTCTATAATGGAATAATAATTGTTTTTATTATATAGAGAGTGTGCCTGTACACAGCATGACATTATTGTTCTGCTTAGTCTGTTTGAAAAATTTAATCAGTTATCCATTTATTTTCCTCTGTTTTATAGCATAAAATGTTTAGCTCGGTTCTGTTAAAGTGTAATTGACATATACAGAATTTATTAGTTGTGATGGTATTTCATATGAATTAAAGGTTAGCACATAACATTCAATCTGTGTGTAAGTAATGCATACATTTTAACAGTACACTTGAACTTCTGCTATTAAGGCTTCTGCTATTAGGCAGCACTTCAGTGAAGTGTTGCTTTTTACATATCAGTGTGTCTCAATGACAAGATGAGGACTCTAGATTAAAACCATACTACTACTTTTTCAGCTGCCTATAAATGGATGATTTTCTAAATGTTTATTGCCACGTCCTTAAAAACAAGTTTCACTGTACTACTATATAATTACCCATAAAATAATTTTTGGAGCTGTTTGAAATGATCATGCTCTGAATTAGTTCTACCATATTGTGAGGGGGAGGTAATAGTGTAATATACTGTAGTGTCTTTTCTATGACGGATGTTAACTGTGTTTCCCTGTCTAGTGGAATTTAAGGAGCTGTAATCACTGCGGAGGGTAGATCTGTACATAGCAGAAAATTAAGTTAAATTCAGAGATTATTTTCAACTAAAACTGTAGAATCACAAATACAATCCAGACATCTCACCATAAGATATTAAATATATCATATTATATATTAAAAGGCTCATACAAATCCCATAGGTGTGCATTGAAAATTGTTACCTGAACAGGATTCCTACTTGTATTAATATCAACCTATTTTCTTACCATTCTATATTCTACAGTCTATCTTGACAAGCAATAGGTGCAAGGCCCTGGGTGTGACACTCCTCCAATGCAGGGCACGGCACAGACACAAACACACACACTAACACTTGGGCTAATTATCTCAGAAGACAATTTAACTACCAGCAAGCCTTTGAGCTGTGGGAGGAACCCAATATGAACATGGGAAGAATATACAGAACAAACTCCATGCAGATAGGAACCCAGGTCCAGAACTGAGCCAAGGGCCCCAGTGCTGACAGGCAGTAATAATAACCACTGTGCCACCATGCCACCCCAGTATTAAGATCCCTGATGAGCAATTACACTGTCAATTGGAATCTGTAGGTTTAATTTTCAACAATGCTGTATTATAACTTCCTTATAAACTCATGGGGTTTATACATGTCCATTAACCTTAGATTAGAATCTAATATGTTAATGTTCCCTAAATATGACAATGGCTTTATAACTGAGTTTGTTGTGTTATTAGGGGTCATTTCTTCATTAAATCTCCCAAAGGACAGATATTACTTTCGTTTTGTATTCAGCATAGGGATTGTTAGTATAAATATTATGAATACAGCAGATTTTTTTAAAAAAAGTATTAATGTTAGTGGTCTTACAGAGTTATGTAACCCAAAACTCTCTTGAAAATGAAAAGGACAACGTTTTAAATAAAAAAGTTTTCTTTATTTGAATGTCTCACTTACAATAATAAAAGTACTGCTTTCCAATAAAGGTTAATAATGTTTTCAAAACTAAAGCCAGGGTATAACTCATTTCCAAGAATGTAACATTTGAAATACATATTTTATCTAATTAGTTCGCGTGAGTCTGTCACAGTGTTAGTAGCTATCCCAAAGTGTGTTTTAGTCTAGGTCTGGATATAAACTACTATAGCAAAGGTGTACATTCATGCTTTGCAATCTCAGAATTAACTGCGTTTACACTATTCGAACAAGAAACACTCTCTCCAGTAGATGGCAGCATCAAGAAAATTTAACTCGGATGTATTCTTGTTCTGTGTACTTTCAGCAATGTGGAAACAAAACTTCATTGTTATAACATCATTACGCAGACTGTAAGCTCCTGATGAATTCTGCTTTAAAACATGTACGGAAAAGACAGTACACATTATACAGTATACATTACTGCATGCATGCAAGCGTGCAGAACCTACAACATTTGTCATTTGTAAGGTTTGTGAGATGTCCGCCAAGCTTTTGTAAAATGTATTACTAACGTGAAAATTAGTATTTTTTTATGTGCAAACATGCCGTGGTAGGGGAATAACTCTCTTGATTCCAACACTTTCAACAAAAAGTCAAAAATCTCCTTTGCAAGAGGAGACATGTCTTGTTTAGAATTCATTCAAAATCAAAGACAAAAGTTATCAGCTTCTTCACATGTCCTCTTTTTCACACAGAGGTGTTCGACATAACTTACCAAGCTCCGGACTGAAGTTCTCCGGTAAGAACTTCAAAATACACTTTTGGTTTCAACTGATTCTAGCTCAACTCCTCTTGTCCTCGTTTCTTAATTCTTAACACAGGCAGTAATGTTAGCCATCTTGGCTCCACAACATGTTTTGGACGCAGAGCCAAAATGGTGGGAGGGGCGCTCTGTTATTCTGTATATATATATTCTTTCCCCGGGTCCTAAAACACAGTGGGTTTTGCGAATGTACGTTAGACACAATCCTCCAAAACTATGGGTCTCGTGGGACAACTGTTTTCTCCTTAATTTGCTTTAGTAAAAACAAAATCTCTAAAAACATTGAATGGGATTTAAACATGATATCAATCCTGTACCAATTTCTGAGTTTCCAGAACTGCCCCCATTCAGGAGTTAAATGAGATGTAACCACCTGAGCCTCTGGAAAAATAGAGGTAGAACAGAGGAACATACAGTGATACAGTGTTATTCCCATGTTTCTGTTCAGCACATATTGATCACCTACAGTATTCAAAGCAGTTTAATTAAGGAAAACAGGCTTATTATTTCTAACTGCTTAAAGTTCTGTGTGTTGAAGCTGTTGGAAACAGTTCCCTTGAATAAGGGTATTTGTGAAACTAGAAATCTAAAGCATGCAGGTCAATATAGGTCATCTAGTATTTTTTTTAGCTTAGAATGAAAACCAGCAGAAACCTTAGAACACGGGTTAGAATCAAGTATTCTAGAACAGTGGTATTTGGAACTGATGAACGCCTGTGTCTTCTGCTTTTTGCTCCAGATGAGGTCTTAATCACAGACTAATATATTTCATTTTCTATTTCAGCCCTATTTTAGAATGTATTTCAGTTCTTTAAAAAAATTCTCCATTAAATCTCCCAAAAGACTGTATTTAGCATTTCTATAACATTTATATGTATTTAGCATAGGAATTGTTAGCATTAACACTCTGGGCTTATTAACTCGCTCAGTTTCAGAGTTGCCCTAATTAAGTTGTGCTAAGTGGAATTTAGCAAAAGGAAATTGTGGTGTGGAAATTGAGTGTCTGACACATTGTCATTCCCACCTGTGTCTGTTCATCATAAATTGATTGCCTGTTAATGTTTTTTTTTAGATAAAGGTAACGAAGCAAATGCTTAATTAGCATGTTGAGGAGAGATCTTATAAAATTGAGTGTAGAAATAAAAAGCGAAACAAGCAAATATATCCATTACAGGCATCAATTCGCACCTGTTATTACGTGTCAATTTGGAACAAGAACCATTGGACACAAGGGTATTCCAGGACATGGACTGAGGAAATGGAAATCGATGTGTTAATTTAAAGTCCAGATTTGTTTGGAGAAAACACATACTGTACCACTTACACACAGTAGTAGTTATAAAAAATATCTATGAGAAACAAAGCAAAGGTGACGAGACCGTTTGGAAAGCAACTAAAATACTGTAAACCCCCAACATAAAATACATAAGAACTTGTGGAGATATTCCCAGCACATTTAACGAGAAGAATCATAGGCACGAGTCTACACCGCACTCTTGCTGTGCTTTTGAAGACACCACCATCTCCTTAGCCTGCAGTCCATGTCCTTTTTTCATTTCATGTGATAGAAGGAGAGGCAGTAGAGCTGGCCACTGCTCAGGCAAACAAAGTACTGAGCAGCGCAGTGGTACTAGTACTATGTAATTTGTATTATATAACAAGTGACTTATGACTTCCTTTGACTGAAGTACTGATCATTTAAGACAATTATCCATTTGCCAGGGGGAGTCAATTAATGGGCTGTGGCTCATTCCTTCAGCTTACATAGTTAAGTTAATAGTGAAATGTAACAGAAAACTGAAAACTCCTCATACCAGATAGAAACAATTTTAAAACCCCTATTTTGTTATTTCCACTGAGTCCATTCTCATCAGTATCATTATTCGTATTGCTTGCAGACGTAAACCCTTTTTTGTCCTTCCATGTTATTACAAGAAGCTTGTATGATAAGGGGGTGTGGTGCAGTTGTTCTTCCTTCTTCAGGATGGTACTGTACTGTATTTCTCCTTTGCGTTTCTTGTCTTATAATTGTAACTTAGGGTTCCCCTGAATAAAAACTATATATACAGTAAACAGCATGTATTAATAATCGTTCAGGTGGGGAGCTGCGTCAGCATGCGTAGGCTGCAAAGGAACAAGTAATAGGTTTATACCATGCTGAAAAAAGAAGAAAGAGAACACAATGTTTTGGCCGTGGAGCCTTCTTCGGGTGTGACAGAAGAAGGCTCACACCTGAAGAAGCCCTCACACCTGAAGAAGGCTCCACAGCCGAAACGTTGTGTTTTCTTTCTTCATTTTTCAGCATGTATTAATAATGTCTCACCAACTAATTAATCATATGAGTATGTGGAGCAACCTCAATGCCACCCCCTTTAACACTTCATGTATTTCTGAGTAATTCAAACCACACACAGAAGTTTCAGCTCCTTCAGTTTTCTAAAAGATAGCCGTTTTCAGGACTGCCCTGAAATAAGACACCCTGATACTCATGAGTGAAAATAATAATAAAACAGTTTAGTGACCAAACTTCTTTAAAGTTTTGATCTGTAGAAGAGGTTCAGTACTTTTTCACAGCAATATAATTCACGCTTAAGATCTGCTGTGGTGGCATTTCTGCATTTTCTCCCCCTTCTGTTCCACATCTGGATTTTAGTTTCAAAATTATTTATGTGGTTTGTTCTTTTTTTACACTTAAAGTTATTTACCTTGCACTTTTGGCAACTTACTTAGATCCGATGAAGTCTACAATTACACTTGACCATAACTGGTCACTGTGCAATTACATGCTTGAAAACAGAATCTTTAAAAATACCGTCTTACTACTCAGATGGTTGACAAAAATAGAATAGTTTCATGTCTGTTTGGACGGCAGCCCAGCTGAAACTATGCACTGCTTGACTGACAGAAGGATGTGGTCTTTTCTCAAAAGAAAAATCCTAAGGTCATTTTAGACTTTAAGTAAACTCCAGTATGTTAGAGAAATCAGACGGATCTGCAGAAAAATGACTGTGCTAAGCTAGGTTTGCGTGGCTATCATGACACGAATGGGAACATTTAATCTGTGAAACCAAGGCGGTTCTTTAGGTAAGTTTACCAAATGTTCTTGTTTTGTCTAAAAACCTGTGTTCTTTTAAAACATTTTGGATTTTTGTCTTTTTTTAATGTCTTTCTCACTGGGCCAGAAACTACTACATCATTTGTGTACACTGTACACATAAAATCAGGTGCTTGCTATAAGCTGCCAACACTTAATGTAAATACTCAGAAAGTGAGGTTTGTGATGTGTTATGGCAATTTTTAATAGTAATTATACTACTGTAGAGTTGACTTAAACAGCTTATGTTCAGATTTCCTGTAAATCAATCTTGCACCACATGATAACTTGATTTAAAGTAGCTGCTATCTCATTGTGGCTAAGGGTTTTATGCAGTCTGTCAGAAAATATCGTCTGCTTTAATGAAATACTCTCAATTCTTGGAAGAAAATAAAATATTCAAATGTAAGCATGATTGTTTATTTCTGATACATTAAAATAATACTCAACATTTTGTCTCATTAACAGTACAAGGTTTACTTTCAACAAAAGTCTGCCAATGTAAAACCAAAGCTGATTGATAATAAAGCAAAGGAATGTATGGTATACTGTACATGGTATAAGAATAGGAAAGCTGCAAAAATGATAGAAACTGCAAGATGAACATACTGTACAGTACAAGTGCCTAATATGATGGAAGTAAATATTTAATAGTCTCTGGTGTCTTTGTTCATTCTATTTGGCTTTGTTTTACACAAAACAATAAACCCAAACCCAAAATACTACACAGCCAGTCTCCATTTGCATTGGGATTTGTAAACATTTGCTTCTTTGAAAACATAAATGCGATGCATGCTCTTCACAAAGCACAAGGCAATTGAGTTTCTATTCAAAGAGAAGTGACTGCAGTTTTTGTTGTTGTTGTGACTACTGTACGGTTGTCTGGTTACCTGCAGTTGTCTCTGCATTATGATATCACCTTGTGCTTACATGCACAGGTTGCAAGACGTTCTGCTTCGTTATCATGTAGTCAGCAGGACTTTTAATTGTTTCTGAATAAAGTTGCAGATGCCTGGAAACTTGTTTGTGTATGTGGCACTCCCTTACAGTAAATGTCCTGGAATAGAGATACACCACTAATGACATGTGCTGAAGTGGGTGAAATCTAGATGGGAGGAGAGCCGGTCCTCTCTGAATACAGCACTGTTTGCGGCTTACAGCTGAGCATATGCATGAAAAGAGCTCGTGGTATCTGGTTTCCCTTTTGTGTTCATTGAGAAAGACTCTTTGTTTTTCATTCTGCAGCTTAGTACGAGACTTGCTTCTGGTTGGGCAACAATGTTTTTCCTTAAATATATAAAAATCCTATTTGCCACATTGGTCCCTGCACACTGATGTTTCTGCGAGGCTTAAATTCTCACCTGCAGAGCTGTGTGGCCACGTTCTCTACAGAGCTCTGCTGTTTGACAGTTCTTTGCTTTGTCGCATGTTGCAAGCAGCTGGGAAGTTCACATTTAAAAGGCACCATTATGTGCCACATCTTGGCATTCCAGTCCTGTTATGGCGTATTGTTAAATTATACATTTTCTGCAGGGCATTAAATTAAGGACCTCCTCAATTAAACTGTTTATTTTTACTCACCCATAAAGCACTGCTAAGCTCTGTGTTTTGACTGACAATATTCGTTCTAAATGATCTGAGGCAGGCTACAGTTCTTCCCTTCATAGAGCCACCAGTCCCATTCTCTAGGAATGCCAATTTGATTTAAATAGTGTTCGCTGTTTAGCTGTGCATTTCCACAAATTAATGCAGCACCCCAATGACCACTCCACGTTATTAGACTGTCAAGGCTGAACCATGAGGTGCTTTGGCAGTAATAGTAGTCTGGAGGCTAATGCATACTTTTATAGCTTTGGCTAATTTTCAGCAACAAAACAGAAATACAGTATGTGCGAAAGGCGCATCTCCATAGCTTTGTATATGCACTGTAGATCACATAAAAAATATGAACCATTGATGTCAACAGTGGTATACAGTATATGCAACTAAGTCCATTACACAGCACAGATACTGTATACAGTATAAACCTGTAATGTCAACAGAAGTTCCTTCTTTAACAGTAGGAGAATCATATTTTGGTGTAGTGAGATTTGTTTTCAGTTTAGACAAGTAGATTTAAGTTTTTAGAAGTATTATTTTTAGAACAAAGATAGTTCCAAAATGTCCACGACTCTCAAGTTGTTCTTGATTCCCTAATCTTAGTATCTCAGAGTGAGGAAATGTGGATCAAGTTCATTTCAACAGATAAGAAGTAATATTTACGTGTGGACTAGCACTAAATATTAAAAAAATGTGTAGGTGTCCACAAAGTCTTTGTCTATTTAGTTAAAAGGAATTTGCTGCTTACTGCTTCCTGAATTTACTTTGCCTCTTCAATTCTGAATAGAAATATGACTATTTAATGCAATGAAAAACTGTACAAGAAATGTTCCACGGAAAGGATTTCAAATTCCCGCTGACTGAGCTAGTCAGAATTGCAGGAAAGCACGTTTAGGCTGGTTTAAAATGATTAATAACACATTCTGCGACAGTTTCAAAAACATTCCTTTCTGTATTACCATAGCAACATCCACAGCCAGTAGTCACGGTACGCAGACTCACAGCTGTTGACCCTCATAACAGGAAGAGCTACATAACATAATACTTGAGAACAGAGCTGTATTATAATTGAGCTAATGATTTATTAAACAAAGTGAGGTTTGGTCTAGAGGTATGGCTTAATTGCATACTGCATGCAGAGACATTCCCTTCACGTTGAAAGTTTTTAAATTTAGACAAAATAATTTTTAACTTCTTTGGGGCACCTCATGCAGTTTTTAAAGCACATTATGTGAGCTTTATACTCACTCATGAGCTTCTGTACTTTTACTTTGGACACTGATCTGTAACAGGTACTGTACATTTACTGGTGATCCGGATTTAGCCCATTTCAAGACATGAGTCAAGTCCTTTACAGTTTATTATTGCAGCAGGTGTGGTAGCACCTAGATTAAAAAGGAACTATAATTGTAAGCATGTTAATTTTTTAGATCAGTTGTGTTTAAATACAGTTTTTTTTAATAAATACATGGCACAACAGGAAACAGAAGAGACAAAAAAGAAATTCCAAAAACTGCACCTTTTGGAATACCAGAAAGCATATCACATAAGATCAATCACTTTTATGACCTATCTCATGGATTTAGGTGTGTGCCTCACCACTTACTGTATATAACGGCACAAGATTATTGAACATATACTTGTTTTTAAGTTAGACAGATATACTGTACATATATATAATTCACATTTTAATCTGCAAACAGAGCAGGCTAAACAAATAATAAACGTTGCACATATGCCTTGGTTCATTGGATGTTACCCAACCAAAGATTCAAGCAGCTTGAAGTATAATTGCGCTCTGTCCATGCTGTTTTCCTAGCTTGGGTTTTTTAAAAATGTCTGTTTCATTCTAAGTGAATAAAACTGATCTTTTAAAGAAGAACCCACTAACACCTGGGACCTGAACGCCGAAACAGAGCCAGTGTGTTACACAGTAATGAGTGTGTTGCTGTCGACATGGAATATAACCCAAAATGCTGCTTCAAGAGGAAGTGGAATCCAGCTTCTGACAGCAATTATGCTTCAGACTTGGAGCACGGAAAACAAAGGTTGGATCCCTCAATGCATCTTATAACTACAGAACTAGAGATGACGTTCTGTATCACAACAACAAACAGCTCTAGTGACATCACTTCATGTGTCCTTTATTTTGGCACTTTACTGATTTTGAAGTCAAGGACTGGACACTACAAAAGCTGTTCTTGATGAAGTGAAAGCTGTCAAGAAGATGAAAGCAACTGTCGTTAGCACTGTCGGGCAAACGTCCCTGTCAGACAAGACCACAACGCAGGGTGTCCAGAATTTGAATGATTAAAGTGTTTTGTTTATTTCGGATTGGTTTGAAAGATGCTTAGATTCTGTCACCAACTGTCAACTAATCAGCAGACTCTAATGAAATAGTGGAGTTTTTTATGTGTGTGTGTGAGATACACACAATTACCAAGTCTTCCAGGTTGCAATGTTGGGTCTGATTACTCTGGAAATTAGTGTCAGTGATAATGGTGTATTTGAGTTTAAGGACACTTTTGAATCAATAATTGCGTGTTAGTGACAGAAGAAACACCTGTAAGTTTTGGGCAAGTGAAAGGCTTTTGCCACTCAACTGACGTAAGTAGGACCACAGGTTAAAGTCCAGCACTGCATAATTCACCAAAGCATGCTGGAATTTATTAGTACAATAATAATAGACCAAAAGTCTATTAATGCTTCCATGCCATCACAGCACAGCAAGGTATGGTTTCACTCGCGGAAACAGAAAATTATTTGAACATTTTGTTAATTAGCATTCTTAAAAATATTCATTACATTTTGTAGTATTTTGTAAATGATGATTAACCACTTGTATAATTGTACTATTTTGTAGGTTACAAATATCAGATATGACCATCAAGACCTACAGTATCATTCTTGCTTTCACAATCCAAATATTCCTAAAGCCTCAATCATCCTGAAATATGAGAAAATAACACTCCACTGGAGAAAAATAGACAGTATAGAAAGCTGCAATTTGATTAGCTGTTGGTGGCAGTAATTTTTCATGTACTGTATTCAGTTTTCTTAATAACACTAGTAGCAAATAGTTCAAATTTAGTACATATCAAGATTTTTTTTCCATTTTGGTGTATAATACAAAATACAACATAGATGCAACATATATAACCTACCTTTTTACCAAAAATGGAAAATGGATTATGTACACGAAGTTTCACAGCTGTACTTTTTACCATTTATGCTAAGAAAAGCCTTGAAAACCTTCAACATATTACCAGAATCCAAAATGGCAGTCATACCATGTGACCCAATAGCATGATGTTCACTCAGATACAGGTCTGCATAGGACTTTCTCAAATTCTGAAAAAGTATTTTGATATCTGATTTTTGCTTGTCCATCCATCTTGGATTGACAAAATGAACACTGAACCTACTTATGTGTAATAAGAAACCTACAAAATATGCTAATCAGCCCAGCGGTTGTAGAGTTGCAGTTTAAGGCAAATTAAATGGAATTCCAAAACATTGGAAATCTTTGTCCAAAGTTATACTGCTGAAAATAATTGAGGTCAGGCAGCATGTCAGTGCCTTTACCACTGAACTTTACAGTGTTCGGTTTTGAAAACACATATATAAATTTTTGTGTAGGAAGAGTGGAAATGGCAGTGTTTCTCATGAGGGGGATAGAGCAAAATAATCAATGCCAAAGAAAAGGCATTAGAGACACGGGATGTCACGTGCCAAGTTATCTCTTCCTTTAATTTATTTCAAGGACACAAACCAAATATACAGTACTGTGTCATTGATATAAAGTACATTCTCTAGAATTCAGCCTTGTAGGAAGTTTGAACTTTGCATTTTGAGAAGTGATGATAGATGTCATGAATTAAAACTTACCAAGGGGCAGGATGACAACATGTGATGCAAATTGTTCAAGCTTATCAGCTTGCTCAGTGGTCAGTGCTATATGTGCTATTTTAAATGTGTCAAAACTGCAGCTCCTCTGCAACAGGGTAGATTTGCCTCAATATTTCAATACTACAGTGGATGCTCTTATATACTCTAATTGCCAAATTAACAGTTCTCATTATTTTGACCTATCTACCTTGGCTTCCTGTGTTATCTGTGTTTTACTTGCTTCCATAACAAGTACAAAATTATTTCAAGTCATTCGCATCCATTCCAGCCCTCTGGGGAGCAATACAGATGTGTGTGTCAATTTCATTTTACTGTTGGTGGTACTGTTAGACATTCTCAGTGAGAAGTTCAAAACATATGCTCTGTGGTGATTTTTAGAGTTTTGTAACAGTCTATATCATATATACAAATCTAATCGTTAAATACAAACAATAAAGTTACTGAAAAACTCATGGAACTACAGGGATACTTAGTTTTGAAGTACAGTACATGTTATAAAGCTAGCAGAGCTCAATGTTTATGTGTATGTGGGCCAGTTAAAATCCTCAGCAGGCAACATAGTGACCCAGTGGTTAGCATTGATGCTCTGGTAGACCTGGGGGGCTATCTGCATGGAGTTTGTGTATTCTACCTATCATTGCATAGGTTTTTGCCAGGGATGGAATATTATCAGCTGAAAACCCCCCAAAAAAGCAATGGACTGGAGTGCTTTTGGGAGTTGAAGTACGATATTAAAAGGGGAAGGCACATGTGTGTCATCCTTGAGTTATCAGTAAGCTTGTTATCCCAGAGAGGGAGATGGTAAGCCTGAGGATATCCTACAAGTGTAGGGTATAAGGCAGGAAAAGGAGCCTGCAAATCCCTCTCACTAGATGGGAGGGCTATTGAGGAGTGCGGGATATGGGGAGAGGGGGTCTTTATGAGATGGGAGAAACGGTGGCAAAACCAGACAATCAAACCCAGAACTCTGGTGCTGTGAGACAGCCGGACTCATCTCCATACCAATCTGCGACGGAGAGCGGCATACTGTATGTTTGGGAACATAAGGATGGCATTGCTGTTGAATAAAAGTTGCACACAGGAAGCATGGAAAGGTGCATGCTTGGAGTAACTAGAAGAGGCAGAAGACGAAATAAATGAGCTAGAGATCAAACCAACTGGAAGACGTGATAGTAAGAGAAGAGACTAAAATGCCACTGACAAAAAGACGAAAGGGAGAGAGTGAAAGAAGTTCTGAAATGAATCTCAAAGGACAAAAAAGTGTTCAAAAAGAGGGCACCTCATTAAGTGGCATGATTTAATCAATAGGTCTGTATGAGTAAGCTGGATAAGGAGTGCCAGTGACAGTTCATTGGAATAATCTAGTGTAAGCCTTCTTCCAGCACTGAATTCATTTGTTAAAGGCTGTTTGTGATGATTCATTCTTAATTTCATACAACTTTTGATCTTACGTTTACGATCTTAGTACTTATGTTTTTAAGGAAACTTAAACTAGGGGAGTGGTGAGGAACATGGATTTCTGTCTTTCTTTTTGTTATCGCTGGACTAGTTTTAATTTCAGACGCTCTCCACTGCCTTTTTAATTAAAGGTGAAAATCACATCAAACTTCAAAAGTTCCATTTGATTCTATGCAATTTCTAATGCAGTCGGCATCATAACAGTGAAAATGGAAAAAACTGATTTAAAGACACTTAAATCCAGAAGAAGATTAAATATGTATAGATAAAAATGATCCTTAGTCTCTGTGGTTTGTTTACTTACATTAAGAGGACTTCATTTAATTTACAGTTATGCATATAGTCTTACAGAATATCTAAGATTTTCACTACAAAATATTTGAAGCAAACCAGACTGTAATAAAGGAATAGACTGAAATCTGATATCCCCAATTATGTTGGTAGGCCTAGATTTCTACTAAACACCCCTGTAATTATGAAAAAAAAATCTCAATCTAAGTCACTCTTAGTTTGTGAAATGCAGTGTTTTTCTTAAACCCCCAGAATTATCAGACAGATCTGCATTTTCTTCCTTTGGTGGTGTACTGTAACATAACATTTTAGAAACAAACTGCAGGAATTCTGTACTTTTCTGAAGTTCTGTCTGTACAATAGTTTCATTTTTTTTCATGCGAAAGAGCTCAGAATCTGGCACAAAATTAAGCCAAAGGGTATTAAATGACAGAAATTCACCTTTAATTCTAACCATATGCTTTTCTAGTCAACACAGGATACTGTAGGTGTGTCTGCCTTTCTAAGCAGATGCTGTGGTGCTGTAGTCACTTCCTCAGGTGGATCGAGCAGATTCCTTATCTGAGGTCTTTCAGAGAAATCCTTGGGAATCCTTTCATGAGTTTCAACATTTTATATATACCTAACAACCAATAAATACCTCCATTGTTTGGTTTCTAGTGCTTACTCCCATTAGTAAGGCAGCTCTGTTGCTGAGTAAAAACTCAGGGAACTGGCTAATATTATGATGTGCAAATAAGAAGGAAGTAAATGGCAGGAAGGGGAGGACATATGGGAGACAAAATCCTTTGACTATTTGTCAATATAAAAAGAATGATTACTGTGCATATAGTTACTTATAAATACCTCACATGTTTAGTTTTATCCTGGATACATGTAGTTTACATTGGGTAGGGCATACTCACCGTTTTGTCAATTAACTGAAAAGACATGCTCATAACTGATTTAAATGAAGTTTTCAAAAGCTGTATGTATATTTCCAAGTATTTGAAAGGAAGAGGTGTATTCTAATATTTTCAGTTGGATGTCATTTTAAGTCAGTATGTACAGTATGTCAGTGTTGGGACTAAGTTTTTCTTTCATGGTTTGCAGTACAGAAATGTAAGGACATTCATGAACACCATTATATTGTACTTTAAACATAAATGATTGAAAAATAGATTTTTTAATCATTTGTTAAAGCCATACTCAGTAAAATGAGATCAATTAAGTGAGCATGCTAAAGAAAAATGGTTAAATGTAGTGATTGCTATGTTGTAAAAATGTATAAAGAGTAGTGTATCAAGACATCCATCAAACAGTGGAAAACGTCTCATGATGTAAACTGGAAAGTATACAGTTATCTTTTTTACATCAAACCAGTTATTATGGATAGATACAGTATAATACATGTATCCATTTTCAGGGTTTTTCTTCAGGCTATGATTTATTTCACATGGGATGTCTGGGCTATGGACACTTTCTAGAAGGCAGACCTACAGTACAGATTCTGTAAATGAAAGGTCATTTTAAATGAAGGATTTGCCATCTTCGAGCTTCATAAGTACAGGATTAACAAGGCTGTTCATTGTGACAATAAATATTCATTTTTGTGTCATGGTAGAAATAACCTAATAAGAGTATTATTATTGTTATTCATTATTGTTTTGCTTGCTAAGACAGTTGTACACCTTTTAAAAACACATATTTTCTTATTACAGATGATTAATGGCTTTAATATGAAAAATGATCTGAGACACATACCTGGACACATGCAAGATGGTTTTTCTTTCTAATCCTTTATTATTCAGCAGCTCCTTGAATAGTTTACTAGCATTCCCAGGAGGAGATCAGTGTCAGATAACCATACTATCACTTTACAAGGCAGGGAGCCATTGGATTAACCTGCAGAGTGGGGAGCCTTACCTTTACTCAAAATTGTTATTAGCCAACAGCAGTCTTTTTGAGCTACAAGGCCTATGGAGAGGATTAAATTAGTGATTTTATTAAAGTCTTTTTTTTGTCTACGAAGTGTGTGACTTCTTCCAGGGACCTTACTGCATGTGAGCACTATTTCTCTTGCTCTATTTACTTGTATAAAGTGGTAGGAAAATGATTATCTTCTGCAGCTCATACAAAATCCAGTTGGGTTTTAGTCTTTGTCACTACATAGGGATGTTGTGAGGTCTTGTACATTCCTATATTTTTGCAACTGTTACTGTTACTGTTATAATTCCTTCTGCTGATTATTGGATAAACAGCTGGGCTTTAAACTACTATGATAATATTATAAATTGAAAGTTGGCATACTGTACAAATTGTGGGGTTTTACAAGTTGATATCCTTACTTAGTTTAATTGTTTTCTTCCTCTGTCACCTCTAAGACTGGTACATGTTAAATGTGAGAGAGATACAGCAAGTATTTTGGTTTCCTTTTTGAAGCCACTGTGTGTGGAAAGGGCTTTACTATGCATCTTTTCTGCAGGATGTTGATTGTACCATTCATAAAAAAACGCTTGTTACACTTATTTATAAGCTGAATTGAGATATTTGATCGATAATTTTTTGTGTAGGAAATATGGGCTTTGAGGTTGTATTTTTAGAACCTCCTGCTTATAAAGTGATTCTCAAATTATTGTTTCAGTAGCACAAGAAATAAATCACTGTGGTGTCTGTGTAAATAGTACTTCATCCCGGAAATAGAGGTTTCTTGTGTTCATGTATTCTGCAGAGAATGGAGCTTCTGTAAGTTTTCTCTTCTCATGCTATTATATAATAAGCATTTCTGGTACTGTATTTAGAGATACTGGCTTGCGAACATCTTTACCCAAATGGCTTATGAAAATAAAACAGTATCGTACCACAAGCAGTGAAAAGCAAAAAAGTTTCATGTTCCACTTTCAACTTGACATACGCAATTGATTGCAGTTTGTATTGGAATTCCCACCTCTGTTGATTTTGGAGACTCTTGTTGCGAAATAGTTTGATGTGAGAGAAGTACAAATATCTTGTTAAAAAGAGCTGAATAAACTGCAGGGTATGTATTGATGACCCAGAAGTGGGTGGATAGAGGTCTAATGACAGGGGAACGATGGAGGTGGTGAGCTGTACTGTCACACGTTACCAGTCTCATCATTTAAGGCCTCTGGGGAATGGACTGTGGGCATGTATTAATTCGTTAACAATACATTTTGTCCATTACTGTACTGTACTTGCTAAGCAAGCTCTGGACATAATAACCATGCTTGGGTTTATGTTGTATATAAGGAAAAAAATATAATCAAAAACTTTCTAAAATGTGTCTTCCTTTCTCTAATTACAATTAGAGAGCCAGTTGAATTAAGAGCTTTCTCTGTGCTAGTGTCCAATAACATATGTCTCTAATTTTCTGGCTCTAATGAATGCACTACACTGACATTTCAACCACATGAATTTCATTGTTGCTCTAGTTTTCTACCTCATCGTTTTATTAATTTTCATAAGTTACTGAATATTTTCTGTCCATCCCTCTCTCTTTGTTTTCTGCATCTTCACATCTCTTGCATTTTTAACTTTGTTGTTTTTATGGTTTATTTTCTTTCCCTTCTATACATACAATTATGCCTTTAAAACAGTTTTCTTTGGGCTTCCTAGACCCTTATATTTCACAATTCACTCCCATTTTATGCTCCTACATTATAGCTTTTCCTTTAAAATATATATACACCTGTACAAGGCATTCCTTTTCAGTATGTCACTACTGTTCTCACGTCTTTCTGTTTTTCTCATTATCTTTAGCTTTTATACCCACCAACATCATATTCTTCAGCATCTAGCCCTGATGTTTGCTGCATTGCACTACAGTATGTCCTCCTTTCCTATGGTTGAAGTGCACCTTACTGTGTAAAAGGATTTGTTAATTAACCTCTCTGCACTCATTGCAGTGATTCATTTCATGTTACTTTGTCTCCTTTCTGCTTCTGGTGAGTTTTATTCCCCTAGTTTTCAGTGATTTAACAGCTGTAGCTAATGGAAGACAAACAGTCCATCCTTGTCTAAGCACTCTCAGCGTTGTGCGTACTGTGTAATTGTTTTAAAACGTTTCTAGTTTATCTGAACAATTTTTGTCATGTCCTGGATTCTCAGAATCTGACATAATAGATCAGTTCTCATTGACCACAAACAATACTCAGAAATGTTTACATAATTTCAGGCCAGCAACAACCAGTTTTTGATTGAAGCAAGACTGGCCTTAGATTATAGTGATGGCTATTAAATAATCAAACATCATTCTCATGTGAACATATCTAAATGTTTTTTAATTAGACTATTATCTACTTCAGCGTATGGTTAAAAAAAACATTTTATATATTTTCTGTGTCTGTATGCTGTCATCTTTTCCAAATGTAACCATCCTCTTCCACAGTGATGTCTGAAATGATTGAGTTGCTCTTTTATTTTTTTATGACAACCTGACTTCAAGACAAGTGGTGGGTGGTTAAAAATAAATAAAACATACTATTGCTGCTATTTTAATGCCAATTTTATAATACAGTGAAATTGGAGGAGTGGGTATTTTGTGTGGAAACCTACACATCATTTAACCTGAGTTCAATTAATTTTGAGTGTTTATGATACATCTTAAAATCCATTTCGTGTATTGTTTTTTTTGGACGGCCACTTTTTAAAATGAAAACAATAACATTAAGAATGGAACTAAAGATGAGGAAGGAAGCCGATTCCAGAGATTGCTAGTGAAGATTTGTCATTGTTTTTTATGCAGGCTGCAGTCATATAATATAATTGATATTTAAAAAAAACATTACATGATTTTGAAACAGGGAACAAGCATTGTTTGCCATAACTGCTTTTTATGCTTGGGGAGGTCTTTACATTCTTTAGAATGTCACAGATTTTTTGTTGGGCACTTGATTAAGTGATTAACATTTCCTGTAATCAGGAAATTTTCCTCTAATTCATTCATAAGCTGTATTTGGTTTTTGATATGTCATGGCTGGCTGACCTTCTGATTGTAATGTAAAGGTTTCCAGATTTATGATGTCATCGACACTGTGCTAGCTTGACTGGGTTAGGTGTTGTGCTGTACTCTGAAATTGCAAGTTGTGAGTTCAACTCCTGGGAGGGACACTCAAGTTCTACCCTTGAGTCAGATTGCTCTAGTAAAACACCCAGCTGTATACTATAAATGAATACAAATGTACGTTATTTTGGATAAATTCATCAGTTAATTAAGTAAATGATCCAAGTAAGTATACCAATAAATATGCTAACAATCACTAATATTCTCGAAGAAGATTGACTGTATTCATTAAAATAACACTGGAATTGTGCTATGCTGGAAAGACTGGTTTCACCTTAGTATAATATTTATATTGTTTTATTTAATTTGTTTTTATTTGGTGTTGCTCAATCTGTCAGCATCTGAATTTCAAACTTTAGAAGCTATTTTATTAAGAACCATAAATGCTGAGGTGAAAACATTCTTAATTTGCTACTGTTGCTTTCTTGCAGGGCTTTGCAGGCCTACAGTATGTAATTTAATTTTCCTGACATTTTCAGTATTGACAGGATTTCAATTATCATTATTGAGAAGAGAGTTTTTTTGTTTATTTGCGTGGACTCTTTAAACAGCGTCCTGTCGAGAGCTGTTGAGGGAGGCAGTGATTATACTTGAGTTTCTGTCTAATGCAGATCTCTCCTAGCATGTGGAAAGGCTGACTTCTGGCTGCTATGAAGACAGTGCCAACATTCAGCCTATCTGAAATGTGTAGGATTGGAATGCTGAACATGAGCATTGTTTCCTATACATTCAACTGGCTTCTTCTCACACTCTCAGTTAACTCTAATTATGTACTGACTGAGACTGAGAACAGTGCTTCTGTATGTCAGCCCACTTCTGTGGAACTGCACTAGTTTTCACAGCAACTTTGGGAATTACCTCTTCGGTCAACTTATGGGATAAATCAACTAAATTAATATTAACCCAGAGGAAAGTTCACTGGCGACATAAGAGAAGTTTGTATGTCTTGTTTTATTTGTTGTTCCAGATAAGAAATATTTTCTTGCTATTGAGTGGCATATTGATATGGTGGCTAGCACTGCTGCCTCAATTCCTAAATTCAGTTCTATCCCTGGGTGCTTCTTTGTGTGGAGTTTGATTGCTCTGCTTCTGTACTAGTGAGTTTTCCCCTGGTAAACCAATTTCCTCCCTCCTCCCAGACATGAGGATTTTACTGGCTTTTTAAAAATGGTCCCACGTAGACTTCAAGCCCTGAAAGGGATCTGGAGACAACACCTCGGTCCTGTGCATTGTGATGAGAGGCTCTGGCGTCTGTCTACGCTACGTTTGCAAGCCTTGGAGAGATGATGTGCAGTGTCTATCTTTTCCAATGAACAATCTAACAATGAGGTTTCTCTTTGCTTCTCTTTGTCAGGTCCTGTAGAGCTTGAACCAAGCTGAAAACATAAGAAGGTGAGGAAAGGGTGAGTAACTGTACATCCTGTGACAATGGTAAAGCTAACCAGTTCATCTGAGACAAACCTAACCTGGATAGAATGCAAATCAAAAAAAACACAGTGTGAGATGAAATATATAGATTTACTATAAAAGTCCTTTTCCATACCCTTTTAATCCAGTGGGTAATTGCATAGACTCAGAAAATATAGTATTGTACATAATTTAATTACACTATATAGGCAATATATAATTAAACAATATAGTTTCACAAATGTCTGTTCAAGTTGAATTACAAACAAATATACAAAAAAACAACATGGTGGCATAATGGTTAGTATATCTGTCTCGCAATGCGGGGACCCTGGGTTCAAGTCCTGGCATGCTATCGGTGTGGGGTTCGTATGTTCTCCCCATGTTCACATGGGATTCCTCTGCGTACTCTGGTTTTCTCCCACTGGCTGAAGAGATTCTGGTAGGCTAATTAGTTAATTAATTCCTGGGGCGCTAATAACAGATGAATGAGAGTGCACTTTTACTTAATCTCACTGCATTGCAGGTTTAAAACAACTTACAATTTTTTTTATGGAAAATTCCTTTAGTTAGTTAGCTCTTTCAGCACATACAGTACAGACTCACTTTTCATATCAGCTGTGTGTGAATGGCTTTTTTCAGTATCAGAAAAAAGGTGATCTGAGTTTTTACAGTTTTAGTGGGCATTTTAGGCTAATAGTTGATTTTACTGCACGGCACTTACTGCCCCATAGTGAATGTGAAAAAGACAGTACGTTCTCATCTAAGGGGGAGGGGGAGCCACTGTGTGGTGAGTTGCTTTGTGTCGTCTCTATTCCATGTAATATTCCATTTGCATTTTGTGAGCTGTCACTTTATTGCATTTGAGAACCAAATGTTAAAAATAGAGCTTTACTTTTTTCACTTGTATTTTTTGAATAAGAGTTCTGTGCCTAGGCAATAATTTACAAGGGCCTGTAAAACTACTCTACAATATATTGCCCTATCTTATTAAAATGTATTTTAAACTTTGCTTTGTAACATGAGCACTTAAATTGACCACAGACAATGTAATGTCTCAAGTATTGTCTGGAACTACTGTACATTAAACTTTGTTCACTGCCTCTCTGCAAATATTTAGCCCTGTAAACTATCTTGAACTAGTTGGCAACATTGTTTTTTTTACCGAGATGTCTTATTTGTACTTTCTGCCATCACAGATTTGGCTAGTGTGAAACCTTTGTACTTTTGTGCTTGCATGAGCAAAATATTTAGGTTAGTTTGTTTGCTTCAGTCTGTTTTCAGTTACTGCCAAAGTGAAATGCATCTTGCCAATAGATGGTCAGCAAAATCTCTGGTTTTAATATTTTGTTCTTGGCATCTGGGATATTGTACATTACTTTGTATCTGCTTTCAATTTGATTTATAATTTCAGTGCTCCATAAGATCCTACAAGATATAGGACATAATTAATGAATAGAAAACAAAGGGGGCTTCTTGAGAAATAAATACAAAAGCTAGATAGCTTATTGATGCAAATGTAATGCTTTTTGCCAATCCTTTTCTTTCTAAAAGTTGGGCACTCAAAACCATCTTGCTCATTTGGTTCTTTAGTAGCTACAGTAGGTAAAGCTAATATTTCATCCAGCTGTATCCTCAAATAGCCCAGGATATAGGCCTCAACCACCATGTTGATGGTCTGGCAGGTAGTTCTCCGAGGATCCTGTGCGTAGCCGTGAACTCTGTGGGATGCGGAGGCAAACAATCCAAAATCATAATCCAGAAGCAAGGTCGATAGGAGAAGCTAGAGATCAGTTAACCAGTAAGAGCCGAGACAAACCGAGAAGACAATCCAAAAGGCGAAATACAAGAGACGAGGTGAAAAGGGAAAAGTTAAGTCCAAAAACCGGGAAATCTAACAAGAAAATAACGCGCACTAGAGAACTCTAAAGGAGGCTTTTCAATAGTGAGGAAGGTTTGGGGAAGGTTGAGGGAACTTTAAATAGCGAAGGGAGAGGAACATGGTTGGATAATTGGTCAATTGGAGAGAGAATCTGTGGAATCTGGTGCCTGTGAGAATATGATGGGTTCAGTCAGGAATGAGATCATGAAGCAGTGGGTTTGGGAATATAATGGCGTTTGCAAGGGTGAGTGCAGGGCGTGACAGTGGAGAAGCTAGTTTCAGATATCCAAATATTCAGTGAAAACTGTGTATTCTACTCTCAATTAAAAATGAATCCCCCTTAAATTTCCTATTGTGACAGTTTGTTATTTTCACTACTGAGTGTGAAACAGCTCCCAGGGATTTTATATGAAAGATATATAAATATATATTTATTTTATTTTAGATTAAATCTCCCTTCAATGTTTTTTGCTATAGGCTGAAGGAAGTTACAGTAGCTTCCTTAATGCATTTGTACATGACAATCCTAAAGCTACAATATTCTTTGTGTGGTATGCTGATCAAAACTGAATATCATATTCTGTTTGAAGATTTATTAGAACATTAAAAATCGTGAGCATAAGTATGTATTTGTATTCTACGCTTTTTGCTATATACCCAAGCATTATCATAGTAGACCTACATTATCTTAAATCCCTAAATTGTACATCCTGCAACCTAGCCACGTATAGTGAATGTCTATACTTCCTATATGGATCTGTTTGCACTTATTTTGGACTTTGTACTTATATGTATACTTGTAAAATTCCTCTTGCCAAGTGCTACCAAATCCACAGTTTTGTCTTTTTCTTATTTCCTTGCTAACTGTTTCTGTTTGCTGTCCCCTATTTTTTGTGTCATCTGGAAATGGAATTAATTTACTTATTACGCCAGAATTTATATAATTAATATTGATCAGGCAGAGCAAAGTTCCTAAAATGGATACCTGATGCACACCTCTGATTACATCTGTTTCATTTCCTGCTTGTTAACCAGTACTTGATATATATGCATACTGTACATTATCTTGGATTTGTATTGCTTTTAAGTATTAAGACCTTTTGTGAGGCATATTATCAAACGTTGTATGGAAATATATACTGTATAAAGTACAGTATGTCTACACACTGTTGTCTACAATGCTTGTTGCTTTTCTGAAGAATTCTAGAAAAGGAATTAAACACCACCTTTCCTTTTTAAATGTTGATGGTCTCTTGACATACAGTATCACTATTATATAATTATTCTTCTTATTTAGCTGTTTTTTCAAACAGAAATAATATTGATTTTTAGTTTCCTGGATTGGGTTTCTTCCAAAGCATAGCTGGCTGTCTATGAATACCATGAGGGCCTGGCTATTTATTAGTATTTAACCGTAATTTGTTTTGAAACCCATTAATATGAACCATTAATTTTCATACTGGATTAAGCCTTGTTGTTTGAGCTACTACAGTTTTCAGGAAAAAGTCAAACTAAGGTGAACAGAAGAATTTTGTTTGTCCTTTTTTTCCAAGCTCCCAAAATCAAGGTTATTGTGCTTTGAAGTTCAAGGGAAGAAAAATAAGATTTGTTTACCAGTGCTTCAAGAAGTTAGAAATCTGACTGCTGATTTACCACTAAGTGGATTGAATTTTGCTGTAATTTGATAGTGGGTAGCAGACACTTTAATTAAAGCAAAACAGCAGGGTGGAGTGCAGGAAGAAAGATAAAACCTATAGTTTCTTAAAGGACAACTGTAATTTTGCAAGTAGACCTACAGTACTCTGACATCACTTCATCCTTTGTTTCATAACACGATACAAGCTTGATGATTTTCAGCATTTGAAATGTTTTGCTGCAAACACTGGTGAGTAAGTCAAATACATATTCATTATGTTTTTTTTTCTGTGTAGCTGGAGTAATTTGCTCTTCCACAGATCTGTCACCTATAAAAGAGAATTATTAATGGATCTACATAATGCAGAATTAATTTGTATGAATGTCTGAGATTATAATGTAACTGTAACCAGACTTATAAGTGGAAGACCAGAAAGGTTATCTGGAAAGTATTTGGTTCAGGAGCCTTTCAATTAAAGATTTCACATTACAGTGAATTAATTACCTTCGTTTGATAGCTACTCTGATATGCAGCACAGTATCTGACTGATTGTGATTTGTAACATAGATGAGAAAAAGGCCACCTAAACAATTGATCATATGCAATCATAATGGATGCACACTTCAAAGCTCACCAAATGAAGTCATATTTAAAACTGGCTTTAGTGGAGAGCTATATCAGTGTTTAGGCTGCCAAGGAACAGGCAGAGGTTTGTGCTGGAAAGTAGAAGGAAAAAAATGTTTTGGCTGTTGAGCCCCGACACCTGAAGATAGGGGTGAAGGAGAGAGAGAAATATGAAACAAAGGGGCACGCTGACAGACGATGTGAGGATGGGTAAGGAAGTGGGAAAGGTGACTACAGAGATGGAAATATGAGAGATTTTCCTGACAGATGGAAATTCCAGGGGAAGTGTGGAAAGTAAAAATGTATAAATTAATTAACAGAATTATTAGGATTTCACTCTATCATCGAGAACTGAGTGAAGGTGTGAACGCTTTTCAGAATAATTTTAGCTTCTGATGATTTTCTGGTTTAGGAGACTTTAAATCCCTGTGAGAGGATAAAGACCTTGTCAGGTCTGCAATAAAGCAACTACTTTGAACTGTAACAATGAATCTTCTTTGATAATGTTTGATGTTTTTGCGAAAATACTTGTCATTCTTGTTAGAACTGAATTGCTTGACAGAAGCACATCAGTTTTTTTTTAAATTCCAGATCATACAATTTATACATAAGCAAAATAATTTATTTTATTTACTATTTTCTACATATTTTATGATTTATTTGTAATTGTGCTGTCTTTCGAAAAACTAACCTCTATGATTTAATGGGTGCCATTCATTTTGATCTTTTAAAAATCAAATGTAAACCACTACACCAAGAAAATAATTTAAAGCAGCACTGCACTCAGGAAAAACACATAAAATTTCAAAAGGCCAAATATATACAGTATATATATATATGAGAATAGTTTTCTGAGTATTATTTTTAAAACCATTTTTGCCCACCATAGATTTTGGCAACATTTGCAAAACATTAAGTCAACAAAGTCAAGACACTGGTTTCAAAAGATAAGTGCAGCCAAGTGTAATGGCCTCCAGTACTCCATAAGCACTATTTCTACTCTACAACGGTATGTGGAAAATAATGTTGCTGTTGGGTTTGCTTAAAGAAAAGATGATTTGCATTTTTATATGGTTATAAGCTTTCTGAGTGCTATTGCAAATCCAGATGTTTGTATTGTGTTAAGGCAAAGCAGATGGCATTTATGTACTGTACCATACAGTATACTGTAATTTGCCCTCATAAAAGTAATTTTACGATACTGGTAGATTTCCATTTGTTCAGACTTCTTACAAGCAGTATTTTTTATTTCATTTAGCTAGACACAGCACAGTCAACACAGCTGAAACAGTGAGGCATAACCTAAAACACCAAGCAGATCTCCACCTACAGTTCTTCTGTAGGTTTGTCTTCTATAGGTAAATTATGACTGACACTATTGTAAATCTAAAGTGTGTGAACGTCTATCTATCACAATGGAAGAGAGATTAGTGCGGACAAATATATTTTGTGATATGTGTAAACAGAGGTGTTCAAAAAACAATGACAGATGATGGTTTGAATTTATTGAAGCAAAGAGAGATTGCAACAGTAAATTCCAAGAGTGCGTTATGTGAAATAGGAACAATTAAATGCTAGAAGTGTTCTTGCTTGGTTCTATACAGTATATTCATTCACTAGACATTTTGCCAGATGAAGAATATAATTAACCATCCAAAACTGAATACAAAACTGAATATACAGGACATTCATTCTGCTGTGATACAAATGGCTGATCAATCAATCAGGAATGCGCATCACACCATGTGCTAGAAACAATGCTAAAATAAATGTCATGACCTCTTATACACACGTTATGTCGTTTGTGGATATCCCTATAAACATTGTGCATGCTATTAGAACATCCTGCCTCACAGTTATGAAGGTATATAAGCTTACTGTATATGCAGCAATATTCCAATAAATTGTCACCAAAATGGTAACAAATGGTATCTAAATATATTCCCCCAATAAAATGTACAATCCATACTGAATAAGTTACAGTACATTTCTAAAGTGTTTTACTATTTTGCGAATGTGCTGTAATTGTCTTGCCTGGTTCTTGCACTATATATTCATTTGCTCTATATACTGTATATTTGCCAAATGAAAAGGTATTCCAAAAAAGAACACAAAAAGTTTTATATCCCTATGTTGTTAATTGAAAAGTTAGTTACTATGCTTCTATATGCTAATTGAATATTTTACTGTAAATAGTAATCATTTAGTTTCACCACTGCAGGGAATCATTAGCTAAATGGATGAGAATAAGTCACATCCCTAATGCTTTTGAGGTTTTAAAATGAGATAATCTAAATGGGACTCATCAATAAAGAATGTTGAAAAAAGTCACAGGCACTTAAGAGTGTCAAGCCTTTTTTCAAAGTGTACAGTCATTGAATGGCAGTTGTCCAAGAAATTAGAAGATAAGAAATAACATTACACTGACTTGTTAGACACTTGCTATAACTATTTAAGAAAGGCTTATTAATAATTGAACTGGAAGAAAAAAACAAGAATAGACCTTCCTGACACACCTCATTTGTGGAAGATGTTCAGTATATCTCATGTGGGGAATCCCCAGCATTTTGTATTATTAGAGGTAATTTAAAAAAAAGGCTTGCATTTTAAATAGCGGCTGTACATGGTGATACAGTACTGTGTATTTATTCATCTGCCCACTATATAGGGTTATAATATTTGAAAATGAATTAATTAGTAGGATAATAAGTATTTAAATTACCCTTAAACATTGAAAAATCCCTATTTCAAACCATGCTCTATATGTAGGACTCTCTGTATGTCTGTTCACATTTCTGAAGTGTACAGTGAAATTCTGTAACACACCATCTGATCAACATTTGTCTCAGTATACTGTAGGCTGTTATTAAAAGAATGGTAAAGTCTTAAAGAGAATTCATCAACAGCTGTGTCTGAGCCTTTTCCGTTCCCAGGGAACGTGTTTTGATAAGTGGTCAACTTGGCAGTTCCAGTGCTTGTGCACCCTGGCATTTTCTGCGGAATGTTGAACTAGCTGCAAAATAGTGTCCTCACCTGATCTGTCACAGACTTCAAACTTGTTAAGAAAGCCTCTTTGCACACTGGCAATGTAATCTGCACTGTGATGATACACTGATTTAATGATGACATCAAACAACAGGATCCTCTCAATGTTGGGCTGCACATGGCAGTCCAATGGGAATATATTAATTGTACCCCATTGCTGGGGTTAATTTTTACAAACAGCCAATAGCTGCCATGGTGTCTGCTTAATTATTTTTCAGATGAATTCCCTTAGTTTTCCATTAGTTACCTGACATTTTGAACTAATTGACAGGTTAGTCATTTGTGTTAATCCTCTAATAAATTTCACAATACCTCAGATATGATATTTAGAAAAGACTAATTTTCACATTATTCTTATTTATTTTTTGTCGCCACATATGAGTTGCCTCAACCTCCTCATGAACCTGAAGATTGAAAGTCCTTATCAATCACTTATTCTGAAAAACACCCTAATCAGGGCAAGTTTTATGGTATAGAACAAAAACAGTAATTCGGCATTTTAGAAGTCATTCATCTTATATGACTATTACTTTCTGTTGTTTTTTATAAGGGTTTTTTATAATGGTGTTGGTTTAGTGACCCTTAAATTATGTGAATTTACTTCATACACTGTGTAGTCACAGTAAATACTAAAGGGGTGTGGCTGTGCTCTTCAATCTATAGTGTCTCAAATTGCAGCATGTGGTGTGCCCCCACTATCAGTACAGCACGCTGCAATCACCTTGTAGATGATCACATTTTAAGGCACATCATTATAGTTTATTAATCTGGGTAGATATGTTGAAGGCTCCTATTGTCCACTTACTGTAAGCAGGATGATCATAGTGTTTGTGTACAAAAAAAAATCTAAAAAATAAATTCAATTAATTTGAGAAAGTGTTTTTAAAAACATTTGGGCTTTTTTATAATGGGTAGATGATGTAAGCTTTTAAAATAAAAAAAACAAGATGCCAAATTTCCCATCTACATAAACATACAAAAACAATCCTGGGTAGTTTGCAAAAGATGTAGTACAAAGGACCTATAAATTTGCAGACTCAGAAAGTCTTGGTTTGTCCCAGGCCCAAAGGAAATTCCTTTGAAGGCATATACTGTAGTATTTGAGGAGGTCTGAGTTAATGTTTTTGAAAAGCTAGAATGTTTGAAAGCATTAAAGTGGCCATTAGTGGATGCCTTGTTTAAATTTTTATGCTTTTAATAACTTGTATGTATCACAGGACAGCACAACTCTGTATATTGCCATTTTGGTTTGCAATCTGATGTCAGCATTCATAAGCTGTGGTAAGGCCTATCCTAAACACCTCATAACATTTACTGGTTGTTCTTGTCTGGATTACGATAAGGCAGCACCGTTCCAGTAAATACATGTACAGTATATTCTATTACTGTTCTTCTAAAGGCTACACAAGATATTTTGATATCAAATATTTATTATAAGTAGTAAATCATGTACCATATAATTATCTTTATTGTCTAATAAGTGTGCATAACAATAATTATTGTGTCCCTTTTATGTATTTTGTGATGTTATATTTGTGTGTGAATGTTTTTGGTCTATTAATTATTTCTTTGTTCTTATAAAAATCCCAATTAGTTGTTCAGAAGAACAGTGAAGAGACTTTATTTTAATAACTTTTGTATTACAAAATGTCTGTGGCAGGAATTTGTAGTATCTGGTATATTTTCTGTATAATTAATATATTGTATATTAAAACTGGCATCCTGTGTTATAGCTGAGGTGCTAAAATAACCTCCTCTTACTCTTGTCACAGGACTTTTGAAAACATTTTTTAAAAGTAGTTAAATATCTCCTTAAAAATATTAATGCTGAAACACTTCAGTGGTCACATGAACTCAAATTCTTCTTTTTTGTGTCTTTGAACTGTAACATTAAATCCTAAATTTAAATCTGTTGTATGTTAAAGAAATAAAGAATGCATGCTAACTACAATCACACAAGAAAAATGATTGTGACAGGGAAAGTTTATGCACAGAATTAGTCAGCTTGGATATACAAAACACCTTTTGGACTTGTGCTGTGTGTGCATCAATAGTTTCTAATAATGCCACTGCCATTGATAGTGTCAATCTTTTCAGTTCTAGGTACTATGCTAAACTGGTCTACACACAGAAAGCATGGCAGCTTCCCACAGCAGTAGTCGTATTAATTCTCTTTCATCACCAACTCAGAGGTAAGTTGTAATGCACTTCACTTTTACCAGCAGACTGTATGCATGCAAAAAATGTTCTCTGATAATAACTGAACAGCATTAAAAATTGACTTCCATCTTGCTAAAATGATGCATAACAAACATTCATGGAAGTGGTTGTGGCAGTCAGTGAAGCCAGTCAGGAATTTATATTCAAAATATATACTTGGGTTTTAAGAGCTGGTTTAACAGCATTGCACAAATAAATTAATGAATGAGAAAAGGATGTTTTTGTTTATACAAGGTTGAAACGATTAAGAATAATTTTTTTGAGGATGATTTGGACAAAAATCCTTTTCCAGCTGTTTAGATTTAGTAAAATGTCCTTTCGGTTGTCAGTTACCGTACCTGTATGTACTGTACATTAATGGCTATGTAAATACTACTTGCTTTGTCCATTTCACATCAAAACCCTAAAAGGTGTGACCAGGATAGACAAGTACTGTCCGTCATGTACTATATATGTATCTGTTTCACTAGTAAAAGTTAGTAAGACAGCTGTCCTGTGCTGTTGGTGCTGATGATGATGTTGGTAGTGGTGATGAAAAAACAGCTGTTTGTATCTAGAAAGAACAGAAACTATAGCAGTAATATCTGATTTAGTCTACACATACTATATCTGAGTCATTAGCCGCCAAACCCAAATGATCTGGCAAATTATCTGACCAAGAGGCAACATGTAAATATTAAAAAGTAAAGGTCCCAGAACAGAACCCTGTGGAACATCCCAAGCAAGTGCAACAAACTCTTCATTGTCAAATAGGAGCCAAACCAATTAAAGAACATTAGTGATCTATACATAATTTCGCATGTAATTAAAAAATGTGCTCTGATTGAAAATAACAAAAGCTGCCCTTAAGTCCTGAATGAGAAGACCATTAGAGGAGGAAAATTGCTGGCTACTACTTTCTAGTAAAGAAAACTGTAATAAAATAGTTGTCTTGATAATGTACAACAATGTTCCAATTATGTTGCAGGTGGTTATCTGTTTAATGGTTTGTTTTTTGCACTTTCATTGTAGGTAGAAGGACAAAACATACTGTATATTTGAAGGACTATACACTTATCCACTGTATATGTCATTCCAGTGAAAGCCATCCTAAATCTTAATGTGGTTTTCACTTTAATCTAGGATTCTATAAATTATGGATCTTTTCTCTTCTTTTATGTCGTACATACCTAGCTCACAACATTAGGAAAGAACATTAGAAATTGCCCTTTTCTTTCTTGCCTTGTCATCTTTTCATGGCCTACTGCAGGACCTTCTCTCTCCAATGAGTAAGTACCAACATTAAGGGAGTAAAACCACATAGGCAATTACAGAAGCTAAGAAAGGATTTTAAGATGAAGCAGAGAATAAAATAACGAAAAAAGCAAGACAGACACTGATTCATATGTGGTAGACCTGTTGGGTCCTCACAAGGGATAAAAGAACATCTGGACATCAGATGTTTTTCTGCATCCACGTGTGAGATCTAAAACTGAAACTTCTTTCAGTTTTTAACATTCAAACTGAAGTTGTTACCTTTGGGAAAACGTACTGTTTTTGCTAAAAGAACATTCTGCTCCATACTGTAAGTTTCTGCATATAAGAAGTTAAACGGCTACATACAGTATATCACAACTTTGCAACTATCACAGTTTTAAACTTTGTGACATTCTATCATCATTGAACTTATTAATTAATAACAAAAACCCCTGTTCTATTTGTGATAGTGAGAATAATATGGTACTTCTTGGAATGGTTCAAAACAGAGATTGTTAACAGGTTTTACATTGAAACTGTCTTTATTTCCTATGATTTGCATTACTTCAGTTAATCAAAATATGTAAGACGCGATAAAATAAGAAATATGAGCACAAATACACAAACCAGAAATTTTGTATCGTTCAGAAACAGTAGTTAATAGTGTGTGTCATCCATTTGTTAAATGAAAAAAATGTTTTGATGGTACTGTAATTCTCTATGTTTATAGGACTCTTTATTTTTTAGTTATGAATAAATAAATAGGTTATTAACCTATAAGAAATAGGTTAACACTTAAGCTTAGAGGTTCCAAATAACATCATTAATAGATTACAACCAAGCTATTTATTATGCAGTAGTATTATTTCTAAGATCAATATGACTTTTGTTAATAAACGTGCATATCATCATTAGCAGAGGTCAGTTATTGACACTCAGCCAATGCTCTGTTAATACTGTATACTATGGCCTATAAAGAATTCATAGATGTAATTTAAAGGCTCTAATACAGTGCTGTCCAGTCTTAGTCTCAGGGTGTCTTTCCAACTTTTGGTTTCTTTCCAACTCAGCTCTTAACAAAAGCTAAATCAGGTAACTGCTGTCTTAAGTGGACCGATTTAATACTTTCATCCAGCTCTTCAGGTGGAACAGCTTTAAATACAGTAGACCTAAAACACTTGAAGACACAGCCCTCCAGCACCAAGATTGGACGACCTTGCTCTAATTTGCTAATTTGTCTATGCCTGCTGTGTTATCAAGTGATATCACTAAAATGTAGACATGTGCAC